>NC_086444.1:590944365-591263115 GCF_028390025.1 Pseudophryne corroboree | reverse complement strand
AAAAACTCTCCTGTGACTTCATTCTTACACTGGGGCCGATGGAGATACTATTAATAAAAATATATGAACCAGCTGGATATACAGAATGATTACTATCACATCTTCTACCTTAATCAGTTAGCACCATCTACCCTCTCATAGGAACCATTTCATTTCAAACTCTATATTGAGTCCCCTAGGGTCTAAGGTTACAAGCTCATTCGTCCTCCCATTAGGAACTATCATTTTTATTCCACAGAAGTGCACTAAATGCTCAATATTACAATTATAAACCTTACTGAAATGAAGAGATACATTATGGGTCTCTAGGCCCTTTCTAACGTTTCAAACATGCTCTTGTTTTTAGCATTCGGGTGGTCCTCCCCACATATTGCGACCCACAGGAGCATTCTAGCAAGTATATGCAGTTCTTGGTGTTACACGTTATAAAATCCCTTATTTGTCTGTGTGGATCTATACTGGGTTATTTTACTCTCCTTGCTTTTACATGTCCTGCACATAATGCAAAAGCCACACCTAAAGAAACCTTTAGATACATTTCTAGTGGGCATTCTTGGAGCAGTTACCACACTTCTTACTACACTCTCTATAAGGTTTTTAGCCCTTCTATAGACAAATCTTGGAGTCTTAGCTACATATTCCTTAAGGCAAGGATCCTTCTCTAGAATGGACCAATGGCGTCTTATTATCCGCTCAACTTGTCTATGTTGACTACTATATGCCGTAATACATGGAATGTCCACCAACCTAATATTACCCTTAACAGGTGCCTTGGTCAACATATCCAAATGGTCATATCTACCAGTATCCTCCATGGCGGCTTGAACAATGCCATGATCATACCCCTTTGTCTTAAACTGTTTCTGTAATGTATGTGCCTGTTTCCAATAGACTTCTATATCGGTGCAGTTTCTCCTAATCCTTTGAAATTGGCTGACTGGAATACTCTTCAACCAATTTTGATGATGGTTGCTAGTATAGTTGATAAATGAGTTACACTTAGTCAATTTGGTGTAGTTACTGGTTTTAATCATACCGTCCTCCACATAGATCCGTAGATCCAGGAAGTTCACCTTCACTTCACTGATATTAAAAGTTAAGTGTATATTAAACTGGTTTCTGTTCAGATGTTCACAGAATTCATCCAGCGAATGACGATCACCACTCCACATAAAGAGTAGATCATCTATGTAGCGATTCCATGACACCAGACTGGCACCCTGCTCGTGGCCACTCCACACCTGCTGTTCCTCCCAATGTGCCATAAATAGGTTAGCATAACTGGGTGCCAGTCTAGTGCCCATCGCTGGTCCCGTCAACTGAAGGTAAAAAGAATGATCAAACCAGAAGAAGTTGTTATGTAGGATCAATGAAGTCCCTTCTAAAACAAAGTTACTTTTTCCACTGGTATTCCTCCTCTATCCAGAAAATAGGCCATAGCACGTAAACCCATATGATGGTTAATAATCGTATTTAAGGACGTAACGTCCGCGGTGACAAGTAAAAAGCCGGGTTTCCATTCTACCATCATAAGTTTATTGATGGTCGCTATCGTGTCCTTTAAGTAGGACCTGGTGGTTTTCACTATGGGTTGTAGGATATGGTCTATGTAACAAGATAAATTCGACAGACCTGAATTGGTTCCTGCCACAATGGGGTGACCTGGGGGTTCTTCCCTATTCTAATGGATTTTGGGCAAGATGTAGAATACCGGTATGAATTTATTTTCAATAACCATAAATCTATAGTCCTCCTCAGTGATCGCTCCCTTTGTGAGATATAATCCCAGAAATACTTCTAATTTCTTATTAATGCTATTATTCGGGTTCTCCCTTAATTTTTGATAATCAAAAACCTATTTATGGCACATTGGGAGGAACTGCAGGTGTGGAGTGGCCACGAGCAGGGTGCCAGTCTGGTGTCATGGAATCGCTACATAGACAATATACTCTTTATGTGGAGTGGTGATCGTCATTCGCTGGATGAATTCTGTGAACATCTGACGTGGTCGAAAATGGGTCTGATTTCGACCATTAATTCTCGCCCTATGAAAAGGAATGTTCGGAATCGGCAGAGAAACGGGCAGAAACGGCCAGCAATAGAATACTGAAGTGTCGGATCCTCAGTGTCAGAGGATCCGACACTAACCGATTATACCCCATAGTGCACTCTGAGCTAGTAAGCTTATAGCTTCAGGTGTACCATTTGCTAATGCCTGTATTTCCTGGTTATGGTTATTCCTTTTTACCTAAGGCAAATTCACAGGTTCCAAAGACACATTTATCCTAGCATGTGATTGGTACATCGCGTATTATATGTCTTACGCACTAACCAAATTGCTTGGTGTTTTCTTGGATGGCATCTACAATATTTTAACTGCCAGGTGCAGATTTATGCAGCCACAGCCATTCTGATTAGACTGTGTCCTTGGCTGGGTTTCCATGCCTATTTACATCACTAACTTTTCTTATCTAAGTTACAGGTTAGTAATACTGTGTGACCTGGGCCACATTTTTTTTACAGGCTCATGGTTGTAGCTTTGTCCCATAAGGGGATTTCATCCTTAGGCGTACCTAGCCAGGAGATGCTATGACAACTACCAAGAGGATTCCTGTTGATGGTGTCAGGTTGGATTTTTATGGTCCCTTTCCGGACCTGTAAGTCCTTGGTGGGGTGAATCAGTCTTTGCCCCACTAACCAACCTTACCATATATAACCTTTCACCAGGGAATGGGCAGAGGCTTCTCCGTCATTTTTTTGTGTCACAGCCTATTCCTCAGGCTATTGCTATGTGGCCTTCCTGGGCTTGGGATTTTTCATGATATATACAGAGTTTAGTTGATGTATTGGATATTGTATGCGGTTACTCTACAGATCTCCATCTTCTTATGGAGAGAACAACATGGGCTTGCTCTTCTGGAGATCTATGAATTTCCTGATATCCCACGGCCCTTTATTCTCTCCTACCTAGGATAAATATATCTGGAGAATGACCAACTCGTTGGTTACTACTTGACCTACAGGAAGGATAGGTCCTGCTTAAATGCATGGAGTCTGGGGGTTCTTCTGGTGGATGCGTTATCCATCTCCTGGATGCTTCACCTCAAGTATAGCCTTCCGCCTCAGGCACATCCTTCCACCTGTGTTCCTGCTTTCGACCATGTCTCGCGAGGTAAGGCTGCTGGGCAAATTGGCTATTCAGCTGTCTGCACATTGGCCTTGCAGGGCTCGGTACATGAACCTCTGCAGACTGTCAATGGCTTCTGCTCAGGTTGGAAACTCTCTGGGTTTGTTCCAGTAATGGAATCACCCTTACCTCACTTTGACTCAGTGTCTGTGGAGACAGTCCTCCTCAGGAAGCTCCTGGTCACATTTCAGCAGCTCAGCATAAAGGGGAGGGGAAAACTGTTATTCTTTGCACTGAGATAGTGGGACTATTGCTGCAATCAGTATCTATCAAGAACACAAGGTGGTAACTTTACAAGTAATCTGCCTATAGTATACTATACACACACTAACAAGTATTTTAGGACTATTGCAGGTTTCTCTACTTAGCCCAGCAACTATGCCAAATATACACATGATAAATATAGACATGATAAAGGTGCAAAGAGCTGCTGGTTGACAATTTTCTCACCAGCAGGTCTTTGCACTTTTGCAGACTTGTGTCTACTGGAAAGAGTTACAACGTAGGCTTTACGCCTAGGATCAAGCACGGTGGCCAAAATGTAGTGCTCTGATTTCAACAGATTGACAACCCTTGAATCCTGGCAAAGCGAATGAAGGACTCCATCCATAGGTCCCACATACTTAGCGGAATCGCTCCGTCTTAGCTCCTACTTCAATTTCTCCAGCTGCTTCTGCAAAAGCCTGATGAGGGGAATGACCTGACTCAAGCTGGCAGTGTCTGAACTGACTTCAGGTGTGGCAAGTTCGAAGGGTTGGAGAACCTTGCACAACATGGAAATCATTCTCCACTGCGCTTGAGTCAGGTGCATTCCCCCTCCTTTGCCTATATCGTAGGTGGATGTATAGGCTTGCCACCTCTTGCTTAAGGTGATGGTAGGGCAGGATCAGAAGTGTTTGCTGGTGCTCCAGTCTTTGGCACGCAGTGGCTGCATGTCAAAAGTGGCCCGCAATTTTTTGGGCCACCGACAGCATCTCCTGCACGCCCCTTTCATTTTAAAAAAAATTCTGCACTACCAAATTAATTGTATGTGCAAAACATGAGACATGCTGGAATTTGTCCAGATGTAATGCACGCACAATATTGGTGGCGTTGTCCTATATCACAAAACCCCATGAGAGTCTAAGTGGGGTAAGCCATTGTGCTATGATGTCCCTCAGTTTCCGTAAGGTTGTCAGCGGTGTGCCTCTTATGGAAACCGGTGATTCACATCGTAGCCTGCCTAGAAACGAGTTGGCATTTGTGAGATGCTGCTACTGGTGCAGCTGCTGTTGTTGCTTCGGGAGGCAATACATCTACCCAGTGGGCTGTCACAGTCATGTAGTCCTTAGTTTGCCCTGTTCCACTTGTCTACATGTCCGTTGTTAAGTGGACACTGGATACAATCGCAATTTTCAGGACACGGAGGACACTTTTCTTAATGTCCCTGTACAGCCCGGGAATCACTTTCTAAGTTAAGTGGAATCTAGACAGGATTTGGTACCAGGACACAGTACTTCCATCAACTGTCTAAATCCCACTGCACTAATGGCAAATACCGGATGCACGTCTAACACCAGCATAGTTGTTATGGCCTCAGTAATCCGCTTTGCAACACGGTGACTGCTGTCATATTTCATCTTCCTCGCAAAGGACTGTTGGACAGTCAATTGTTTGGTTGAAGTAGTACAAGTGGTCTTCCGACTTACCCTCTGGGATGACGATCGACTCCCAGCAGCAACAGCGGCAGCAGTAGGCGTACCACTCAAGGATCCCCCGGAGGAATCCCGGTTAGGAGAGGACTCGTCAGTCATGCCAGTGACATGGCCTGCAGGACTACTGATGTTCCTGACTGAGGAGGAAATAGATGTTGAGGGAGTTGGTGGTGTTGCTTGCAGGAGCTTGGGTACAAGAAGAAGAAGGGATTTAGGTGTCAGTGGACTGCTTACGCTCTTACCCAAAGTTTACTGAACTTGACAATGACTTCTAATGAATGCGCTGCAGGTGATGTATAAGGAAGGATGTTCCTAGGTAGTTAACATCCTTACCCCTACTTATTACGGATTGACAAAGGCAACAAACGGCTTGACACCTGTTGTCCGGATTTGTGGAGAAATAATTCCATACCGAAGAAGTGGCTTTTTGGGTATTTTGCCCAGGTATGACAATGGGCTTTCTCATCCCACGGACATAAACTGTCTCCACTGGTGCCTTATTCAAACAAACCACATCACCATTAGCATCCTCATCGTCAACTTCCTCCTCAGTGCCAGCTACACCTATATCCTCCTCATACAGGTGTACGTCTACAGTGATATCCTCAATCTCAATATTAGCAACAGGACTGGTGGTGCTCTTCCCAGCACTTGCAGGGGGCATGCAAATGGTGGTAGGATCCTCCTCTTCCTGTACAGTCTTGGGAAGGTCAGGCCTAGACATCGCAACCGTGGACACACTTGGACTCTCCTTGGGGATTTGTGATATCTCTGAATGCACAGTTGTATTGTCCTGTGCTTTAACAAGATTAATTGTTTTAAATTTTCAAGAGGGAGGAGGGCTTCCATCCTCATGAGAAGGTGAGCCACCAGTCATGAACATAGTCCAAGGCGTTAGCCTTTCCTTGCCACGTCGTGCCGTAAATTGGCATATTGCCAATTTTACGTTTCTCATCAGATAATTTCTTTTTTTCCCCTGATTATTAATTTTTGCTTCTTGGCTTGTACATGCCCTCTATGACATTGAGCATCGGCCTTTGCAGACAATGTTGATGGAATTGCATTGTCAATGTTATGACTGGTGGCAGCAGCAGCTTCAGCACTTGGAACTGGAAGTGGTTCCTGATTTTCCACTATTTTTACCTCCAAATTGTTGTTCTCCATTTCACAGGACAGAACCCCTTTATTATTACAGCACACAGAACATTGCCCCTTTATTTTCACAGCACCCCTGTATACATACAGCATACAGGGCCACTGTAATTTTATTTGAACAGCAGCACCCCAATATTTTAAAGCATAGAGGAGCAGTGCGCTTTTAATTTGTAACAACTGCACCCCTGAATGTTTACAACATACAGGGCAAGCAGAACCCCTATATTTTCCGGCATACAGGAGGACAGTGCCCCTGCACCCTGTACAACACAGTGACAGCCAGGACAGCAACACCCATGTAGAGCTGCAGCACATGAAACACCAGTGACAGCCAGAACAGCACCCCTAACACAGCACAGGTACACCACAGTGACTGCAGCAGCACCCCTACAGAGCACACACTAACTCCATCCGATGCCACCACCCACAGAGAGACAGAGGTCTGTCTCCCTCACTCTCCAAATCCAGAGTGAAAATGGCAGCGACGTGCTGCTTTTTATATGGAATCCAAATCTCGCGAGAATCAGACAGCGGGATGATGACATTTTGCCTCGTTCTGGTTTCCGAGGCTGGCTGGAATTCCTGAGCCGGGCTTGGATCCGGACTCGGGACATGATGTTCGGAGGGGGTTTGGTTCTCAGGAAACCGAACTCGCTCATCTCTAATTATATCTTATGTGGCTAAAGGGAACCAGGAAACCCATCAAAACTATGAGGTGTTACATGGGTCTATGAAGGAAGGTCCTCGCTGCTACCATGCTGCTCATTCTGACATTATCTTGGAATTTATACTGTAAGTAGAAACAATTGCTTGACATTTTTCTCCTTTGCCAAGCCTGTGAGCAGGTTGATTTTTACCATAACAAATTTTGTCAGTGGGGGAATAAAACTAAGAGGATTCTGGGGCCATGTCTCATCGGGAAGGAAGCAGTGACGATTCCGGCGGCTGGGATCCTGTCCGCCAGAATGCCGGCAGGGGGCCCAGGGCTATTCCCACTAGTGGGTGTCCATGACACCCATAGAGTGGGAATAGAACCTGTGGCGAGCGCAGAGAGCCACTGAGCCTGCAAGGGGCTTAATTGTGCTCGCCCCCCTGCCAGCATTCTGGCGGCTGGGATCCCGGGGTCGGTATGCTGACCGCCGGAATTCCAACCGCTGAAAAGCATACCCAACGCGTCTCATCTACATTGAAAAAACAACAACAACAACCCATACTGTATATCTTGGATAATGACTAAAGGAACTACCTTTACAGTATTTATGATATTGTTGACATATTTTGTTCCTTTTACAGGTAATTGTATACTGCATGGCCCAATGATTCGGTTTTTCATCAACAAAGGACAATGAAACTAAACAATCCGAAAATCACTAATGCGCAATGTGACATGCTGAATGCGGAGATAAATGAGTCAGAGGTGGGTACATTTATAATATCCTTAAGCTGGGTACACAGCCTACCCTTTCATGTCAACATAGTGGGCAATTCAAATAACTTCCAGCTGTGTCATCCTGACGTCACAGCTGGGCAGTTGTTTGAGTCTTGATGCAGAAAAGGCATTTGATATTGTTTCATGGCGAAATCTACACGATTATTGCGTGGCCAAAACAGGGATCTGACCTCGCAAGGGAAGGTCGTCACCTCATGGGGAAGGGCGTGGCCTCACGGCAATCCCTTCGGTCTTTATCACTCATGACCCCACACACAGGCATGCAATAGACATATATAGCAGCCAGCAAAAGTATTATAACCATGTCACACAGCCCGCCCCAGTGACCATCACACACCTCCGCCCAACTGCTCTCTTATCTCCATCCTATCACTAGGACACCGGTGCCCATCGAATGCCACCACCAGACGTGTCAGCGTTACTCAACAGAGATGGTCTCTCAGCAAACACACAGTCAGCTTTAGAGTACGGAGATTTATTCTGTCAATGTAAATGATCTCCGCACCTGACAGACAGTCCCGTTGGAGGAGATTAACAGCTGCAGCTGAGCATTGCGGGTTCTGTATCGGCTGTGCTGCTCTCCTTCCAGCCAGTGGTTTAACTAGCGAGTGATGAGCTCAAGTGCAAACACATTCTGTGGGAGAGACTGCAGTGGAAAAGGAGAAAGTGTGAGAGACTGCAAGTGAAAAGGGTACAGTGAGAGACTGCAGGAGAAATGGAGAAAGTAGAACAGACTGCAGGGGAAAAGTGGACAGTAGGAGAGATATCAGGGAAAACAGAGATAGTCAGAGAAACTGCACGGAAAGGTAGATAGAGGGAGAGACTGCAGGGGGGAGCCCAACCTTCTTCTGTATGGTGCCAATGGAAGCAGGGAACAGAGAGTAAGGTTTAGAAGCACACTTGCCTACTATCACAGAAATAGCGGGAGACTCACAATTTTTGGGGGAAGTGCCCTGAACCCACGGAAGAGTAGGCAAATCTCCCACATCTCTTCCTAATGAAGCAAACAGGTTGGGAAGAAATCCACCAAAATTGCGGCACCAGGCAGAGGCGGTGTGGCTAAGTGATGCAAACCATGGCATTTAGCCCTGCCTCCACCCATAGACCTGCAAATTGCGACAGTTTTCTCGGGTAAAAGACATGTAAACCTGCCATGCCCCTGAAACCATCAGCAGCATCTCCTTTCCAGGCTTCTTACGGGAATGAGAGAAAATGTAGGCAAGCATGAGGAGAGGAGTGGACGAGAGTTGTGAGTGGGGCTACTGCAGAGCTGAGGAAGGAAAGCTGATCTGGTGAGGGGGGGTCCAAGTTGGAAACCTATCTGTGAAAGGGGTTTCCCAGGGTAGGTTTCTCAACATAATCTGGCCCTGCAACAGGCACCATTGATCGTAGCGACTGCTAAACCATCTGCCCAGGCTCCATACATGTGTACCACCAGTCCCCAACTTATCTGGATCTGCCAGCCCCCTCTCACACTAGCTGCTGTACACAGCACTGTGCCACAGCGTGACACTGACAGCCAGGAGACAGACAAAAATACCACGCCAGCTTTTAGGTATATGCATATGGAGCGTACCAGCAGCATTTGTGCTGCAGAATTGCACCAACCTGGGGGACAGATGGCACCTCGCACCTGTCCAAGCCCGCCACTGGACCTCCCCTATAAGAAAATTAAAATGCGTATAGTAACTTATGCGCATATGCATATTATGACTTGATTTCTAGATAAAATTTCAGTCATTGACATCAGTCCCTGCACCAGAGGTGCTTGCAATCTATGGGGGTAATTCAGAGTTGATCATTTACTCTGACATGCGGGGGGACACCCAACACAGGGCTAGTCCACCCTGCATGTCATGCCCCTTCCCCCCAGCACAGGTACAAAAGCATCGCACAGCGGCGATGCTTTTGTACCTGGCAAGTAGCTCCCAGCCTGCATAGCTTCAGCGCTCTGGCAGGGAGCTACCCGTCATGTTCCGTGTCGCAGCTGCTGCGTGTAACATCACGCAGCTACCGCCCCCCCCCCCCAATGGTCTGGACATGCCTCCGTTGTCCGGACCACGCCCCGCCGTCATTCTTGCCATTGGCACGACTCCTCCCGCCCAGCGACCACCTTTGCCTGTCAATCAGGCAGGGGCGATCGCTGCCAGTGAGATGCTGATAGCAACTCTCTGGTCTCCCGGGGTGTACACGCGCAGTGCGACTGCTGGGAGTGCACACTCCACAAAGTAATTCAGATTGTGATCGCGGCCGCTGCAATCTGAATTACCCCCTATAATATCTGTCACATAGACACACACACACTAGGGGTAATTTTTTTTTGTCAGGAGCCTATTAACCTACCAGTATATATTTGAATTGTGTTGCATGCTGGAGAGATGGCTGGGGGGGGGGGGGGGGGGGTCATAGATTGGGGTATAGACAGATAGCTGGGGGTATAAGAGAATGATGTGCTGGAGTGATGGCTGGTGGGGTCAGTGATCCAAGCAGATTAAATGGAAACTTAAAAACCAAATGTCCATAAAAAACATCAAAGTCTTCCACCCAAGGTACCTGTGTCATGCCCCCCCCCCCCCCCCACATTATCTCGGAGCCTGGTTACAAGCTCCTTTCTTCAATCCCTAGCCTGACCCAAAAGAAGAGGCAGGTCTGACTCCTAGAGCAACAGCTGGCCACCTCAGGCAGGTTGGAGCTGTTAAAACACACTGACAATGACATCACCGGCGCTGTGGTCTGTCCTGGGATTCCTGGACAGTGCTACTGGAGGAATACCAGCTAGAGTTACAACTGGTAACCATCCAGGCTAGGCTTCCTCTGACCGCCCCAGTTTTACCCTTATGGCCCTAGGGTGGATCCAGCCCCTAGAAATGGCACTGGTTGCAAGGCCTATAAGACTCTCATTAACCTCATTATTTATGTTCACTTGGCTGTCAGCATTTTGGCACTCATTGCACTGAAACATGACACATGCACAATGACTAGGCTGAAATGTCACCAGATGACTTTGAGTGGTAGACAGATAACAAGTTCACAATTCTCTGCTGCTATTTGAGAGATGGTTGATGTTACATCAGCAAACCTTTACCAGTTAAGTAGCTATAAGGACTACTTAGCATTTGATGTTGATACATCAAATATATAAAACATTGTTCTGCACATGTGATACTGATGTAGTGCATTATTGTTTCTATAGAGATGTTATATATATATATATATATATATATATACTGCTCAAAAAAATAAAGGGAACACTAAAATAACACATCCTAGATCTGAATGAATGAAATATTCTTATTAAATACCTTGTTCTTTACATAGTTGAATGCGCTGACAACAAAATCACACAAAAATTATCAATGGAAATCAAATTTGTTAACCCTTGGAGGTCTGGATTTGGAGTCACACTCAAAATTAAAGTGGAAAAACACACTACAGGCTGATCCAACTTTGATGTAATGTCCTTAAAACAACTCAAAATGAGGCTCAGTACTGTGTGTGGCCTCCACGTGCCTGTATGACCTCCCTACAATGCCTGGGCATGCTCCTGATGAGGTGGCGGATGGTCTCCTGAGGGATCTCCTCCCAGACCTGGACTAAAGCATCCGTCAACTCCTGGACAGTCTGTGGTGCAACGTGGCGTTGGTGGATGGAGCGAGACATGATGTCCCAGATGTGCTCAATTGGATTCAGGGCTGGGGAACGGGCGGGCCAGTCCATAACATCAATGCCTTCGTCTTACAGGAACTGCTGACACTCCAGCCACATGAGGTCTAGCATTGTCTTGCATTAGGAAGAACCCAGGGCATATGGTCTCACAAGGGGTCTGAGGATCTCATCTCGGTAACTAATGGCAGTCAGGCTACCTCTGGCGAGCACATGGAGGGCTGTGCGGCCCCCCAAAGAAATGCCACCCCACACCATTACTGACCCACTGCCAAACCGGTCATGCTGGAGGATGTTGCAGGCAGCAGAACATTCTCCTTGGTGGCTCCAGACTCTGTCACATGTGCTCAGCGAGAACCTGCTTTCATCTGTGAAGAGCACAGGGCGCCAGTGGCGAATTTGCCAATCTTGGTGTTCTCTGGCAAATGCCAAACGTCCTGCACGGTGTTGGGCTTTAAGCACAACCCCCACCTGTGGACGTCGGGCCCTCATACCACCCTCATGGAGTCTGTTTCTGATCGTTTGAGTAGACACATGTACATTTGTGGCTTGCTGGAGGTCATTTTGCAGGGCTCTGGCAGTGCTTCTCCTGTTCCTCCTTGCACAAAGGTGGAGGTAGCGGTCCTGCTGCTGGGTTGTTGCCCTCCTCCACGTCTCCTGATGTACTGGCCTGTCACCTGGTAGCGCCTCCGTGCTCTGGACACTACGCTAACACAGCAAACCTTCTTGCCACAGCTCACATTGATGTGCCATCCTGGATGAGCTGCACTACCTGAGCCACTTGTGTGGGTTGTAGACTCCGTCTCATGCTACCACTAGAGTGAAAGCACCGCCAGCTTTCAAAAGTGACCAAAACATCAGCCAGAAAGCATAGGAGCTGAGAAGTGGTCTGTGGTCACCACCTGCAGAACAACTCCTTTATTGGGGGTGTCTTGCTAATTGCCTATAATTTGCACCTGTTGTTTATTCCATTTGCACAACAGCATGTGAAATTGATTGTCAATCAGTGTTGCTTCCTAAGTGGACAGTTTGATTTCACAGAAGTGTGATTGACTTGGAGTTACATTGTGTTGTTTAAGTGTTCCCTTTATGTTTTTGAGCAGTATATATTGGGTGTGTGTTCCAGCATAAATAATGCCTGGAGCAATTTACACCAAACTTGGTACACATGTATCTCTCAATCTGGAAAAAATACTGTGCTGGTAAAACACCCCTAGGGGTGGGGGTGGGAAAGAGGTGACATGTAAAAATCCATAGTTTTCAGGCATAACTCTGGAATGCCTGGAGCAATTTACACCAAACTTGGTACACGCGACTTGCACTCTGGACAAAAATACAGTGGTACAAATATATCTTTTAATCTGGGAAAAATACAGGGGGGGGGGGGGGGGGGGGGGGTAAAACACCCCTAGGGGTGGTGGTGGGAAGAGGGTGACATGTAAAAATCCATAGTTTTCGGAATAACTCTGGAATGTCTTGAGCAATTTATACAGAGGCACCCATGGGTAGTGGCAGAGGCATACTTTAGTTTCAAAGCTAAGCGAGGAGACCTAGTGCCCTTTGACATACAGTCAGCCTGCAAACCTAACTTATTTAACATACAGCGGGCGGAGGTCTGTCATCCCAGCATTCACAGCACTGAGCAGGGCAGCATCAGAGGCGGGATAGGGCAGAGGAGGAGGATTAATCTCCTCAGCACCAGCATTTTAACAGCATCAATCCGGGGAAGCCCAGAGGTGCAGTCTGACAAAGATTGGCCTTCAGCTAGTAATAAAATAAAACCCAGGAAAAAATAAGATTTTACTCACCGGTAAATCTATTTCTCGTAGTCCGTAGTGGATGCTGGGAACTCCGTAAGGACCATGGGGAATAGACGGGCTCCGCAGGAGACTGGGCACTCTAAAAGAAAGATTAGGTACTATCTGGTGTGCACTGGCTCCTCCCACCATGACCCTCCTCCAGACCTCAGTTAGGATACTGTGCCCGGAAGAGCTGACACAATAAGGAAGGATTTTGAATCCCGGGTAAGACTCATACCAGCCACACCAATCACACCGTATAACTCGTGATACTATACCCAGTTAACAGTATGAAATATAACTGAGCCTCTCAACAGATGGCTCAACAATAACCCTTTAGTTAGGCAATAACTATATACAAGTATTGCAGACAATCCGCACTTGGGATGGGCGCCCAGCATCCACTACGGACTAGGAGAAATAGATTTACCGGTGAGTAAAATCTTATTTTCTCTGACATCCTAGTGGATGCTGGGAACTCCGTAAGGACCATGGGGATTATACCAAAGCTTCCAAACGGGCGGGAGAGTGCGGATGACTCTGCAGCACCGAATGAGAGAACTCAAGGTCCTCCTCAGCCAGGGTATCAAATTTGTAGAATTTAGCAAACGTGTTTGCCCCTGACCAAGTTGCAGCTCGGCAAAGTTGTAAAGCCGAGACCCCTCGGGCAGCCGCCCAAGATGAGCCCACTTTCCTCGTGGAATGGGCTTTTACTGATTTAGGATGCGGCAATCCAGCCGCAGAATGCTCCAGCTGAATTGTGCTACAAATTCAGCGAGCAATAGTCTGCTTAGAAGCAGGAGCACCTAATTTGTTGGGTGCCTACAGGATAAAAAGCGAGTCAGTTTTCCTGACTCCAGCCGTCCTGGAAAATAAGATTTTACTCACCGGTAAATCTATTTCTCGTAGTCCGTAGTGGATGCTGGGAACTCCGAAAGGACCATGGGTAATAGCGGGCTCCGAAGGAGGCTGGGCACTCTAGAAAGATTTATGACTACCTGGTGTGCACTGGCTCCTCCCACTATGACCCTCCTCCAAGCCTCAGTTAGGACACTGTGCCCGGACGAGCTGACATAATAAGGAAGGATTTTGAATCCCGGGTAAGACTCATACCAGCCACACCAATCAGACCGTACAACTCGTGATACTATATCCAGTTTGACAGTATGAAAACAACTGAGCCTCTCAACAGATGGCTCAACAATAACCCTTTAGTTAGCAATAACTATTTACAAGTATTGCAGACAATCCGCACTTGGGATGGGCGCCCAGCATCCACTACGGACTACGAGAAATAGATTTACCGGTGAGTAAAATCTTATTTTCTCTGACATCCTAGTGGATGCTGGGAACTCCGAAAGGACCATGGGGATTATACCAAAGCTCCCAAACGGGCGGGAGAGTGCGGATGACTCTGCAGCACCGAATGAGAGAACTCAAGGTCCTCCTCAGCCAGGGTATCAAATTTGTAGAATTTTGCAAATGTGTTTGCCCCTGACCGAGTAACAGCTCGGCAAAGTTGTAAAGCCGAGACCTCTCGGGCAGCCGCCCAAGATGAGCCCACCTTCCCTGTGGAATGGGCTTTCACTGATTTAGGATGCGGCAGTCCAGCCGCAGAATGCGCCTGCTGAATCGTGTCACAGATCCAGCGAGCGATAGTCTGCTTAGAAGCAGGAGCACCCAGCTTGTTGGGTGCATACAGGATAAATAGCGAGTCAATTTTCTTGACTCTAGCCGTCCTGGAAACATAATTTTTCAAGGCCCTGACTACGTCCAGTAACTTGGAATCCTCCAAGTCCCTAGTAGCCGCAGGCACCACAATAGGTTGGTTCAAGTGAAAAACTGATACCACCTTAGGGAGAAACTGGGGACGAGTCCTCAATTCTGCCCTCTCCATATGGAAAATCAGATAAGGACTTTTATATGACAAAGCCGCCAATTCTGATACACGCCTGGCCGAAGCCAAGGTCAATAACATGACCACTTTTCGCGTGAGATATTTTAGATCCACGGTTTTTAGTGGTTCAAACCAATGTGATTTTAAGAAACTCAACACCACGTTGAGATCCCAAGGTGCCACTGGAGGCACAACCGGGGGCTGAATATGCAGCACTCCTTTTACAATGTCTGAACTTCAGGTACTGAAGTTAATTCTTTCTGGAAGAAAATCGACAGAGCCGAGATCTGTATCTTAATGGAGCCTAATTTTAGGCCCATAGACACTCCTGCTTGTAGGAAATGCAGAAATCGACCTAGTTGAAATTCCTCTGTTGGGGCCTTTTGTGGCCTCACACCAAGCAACATATTTCCGCCATATGCGGTGATAATGTTTTGCAGTTACATCTTTCCTGGCTTGAATCTGCGTAGGAATAACTTCCTCCGGAATGCCCTTTTCCTTTAGGATCCGGCGTTCAACCGCCATGCCATCAAAACGTAGCCGCGGTAAGTCTTGGAACAGACAGGGCCCCTGCTGCAGCAGGTCCTGTCTGAGCGGCAGAGGCCATGGGTCCTCTGATATAATTTCTTGAAGTTCTGGGTACCAGGCTCTTCTTGGCCAATCCGGAACCACGAGTATCGTTCTTACTCCTCGCCTTCTTATTATTCTCCGTACCTTTGGTATGAGAGGCCGAGGGGGGAACACATAAACCGACTGGTACACCCACGGTGTTACCAGAGCGTCCACAGCTATCGCCTGAAGGTCCCTTGACCTGGCGCAATATCTTTTATAGTTTTTGTTGAGGCGGGACGCCTTCATGTCCACCTGTGGCCTATCCCAATGGTGTACAATCCTTTGGAAGACTTCTGGATGAAGTCCCCACTCTCTCGGGTGGAAGTCGTGTCTGCTGAGAAGATCTGCTTCCCAGTTGTCCACTCCGGGAATGAACACTGCTGACAGTGCTAACACATGATTTTCCGCCCATCGGAGAATCCTTGTGGCTTCTGCCATCGCCATCCTGCTTCTTGTGCCGCCCTGTTGGTTTACATGGGCGACTGCCGTGATGTTGTCTGATTGGATCAGGACCGGCCTTTTGAAGCAGAGGCCTTGCCTGACTCAGGGCATTGTAAATGGCCCTCAGTTCCAGAATATTTATGTAGGGAAGTCACCTGACTTGACCAAAGTCCCTGGAAGCTTCTTCCCTGTGTGACTGCCCCCCAGCCTCAAAGGCTGGCATCCATGGTCACTAGGACCTAGTCCTGTATGTCGAACCTGCGGCCCTCTTGAAGATGGGCACTCTGCAGCCACTACAGTAGAGATACCCTGGTCCTTGGAGACAGGGTTATCAGCCGATGCATCTGAAGATGTGATCCGGACCACTTGTCTAACAGGTCCCCCTGAAAAGTTCTTGCATGGAACCTGCCGAATGGGATTGCTTCGTAGGAAGCTATCATTTTTCCCAGGACTCGCGTGCAATGATGCACCGATAACTGTTTTGGCTTCAGGAGGTCTCTGACTAGAGATGACAGCTCCTTGGCTTTCTCCTCCGGGAGAAACACTTATTTCTGGTCTGTGTCCAGAACCATCCCCAGGAACAGTAGACGTGTCGTAGGAAACAGCTGTGTCTTTGGACTGTTTAGAATCCAACCGTGCTGTTGTAGCACTTTCCAAAATAGTGCTACCCCGACTAGCAACTGCTCCTTGGACCTCGCCCTTATAAGGAGATTGTCCAAGTACGGGATCATTAAAAACTCCCCTTTTTCGAAGGAGTATCATCATTCCGGCCATTACCTTGGTAACACCCTCGGTGCCATGTACAGTCCAAACGGCAGAGTCTGGACTTGGTAATGGTAATCCTGTACCACAAATCTGAGGTACTCCTGGCGAGGATAGTAAATGGGGACATGCAGGTAAGCATCCTTGATGTCCCGGGATACCATGTAATCCCCCTCGTCCAGGCTTGCAATAACCGCCCTGAGCGATTCCATCTTGAACTTGAATTTTTTTATGTATGTGTTCAAGGATTTTAAATATAAAAAAGGGTCACACCGAACCATGCGGTTTCGGTACCCCAAACCGTGTGGAATAGTAACCCCGTCCTTGTTGAAGTAGGGGCACCTTAAGTATTACCTGATGGGAATACAGCTTATTAATTGCCTCTAGCACAGCCTCCCTGCCTGAGGGAGTTGTCGGCAAGGCATATTTGAGGAAACGGCGGGGGGAAGACATCTCGAATTCCAGCTTGTACCCTTGAAATACTACTTGAATGAAACAGGGATCCACCTGTGAGCGAGCCCACTGATCGCTGAAATTTTTTTGAGACGGCCCCCCACCGTACCTGGCTACACCTGTGGAGCCCCCGCGTCATGCTGTGGACTCGGAGGAAGCGAGAGAAGAAATATGATTCTGGGAACAGGCTGACTGGTGCAGCTTTTTCCCTCTTCCCTTGTCTCTGTACAGAAAGGAAGCGCCTTTGACCCGCTTGCTTTTCTGAAGCCGAAAGGACTGTACCTGATAATACAGTGCTTTCTTAGTCTGTGAGGAAAACTGAGGTAAAAATATTTCTTCCCAGCTGTTGCTGCGGATACGAGGTCCCAGAGACCATCCCCAAATAATTCCTCACCCTTATAAGGCAGAATCTCTATCCGCCTTTTAAAGTCAGCATCACCTGTCCAGTGACAGGTCTCTAATACCCTCCTGACAGAATGGACATTACATTCATTTTGGATGCCAGCCGGCAAAATATCCCTCTGTGCATCCCTCATATATAAGACGACGTCTTTAATATGTTCTCATGTTAGCAAACTAGTATGTTTGACAGGGTTACCGACCACGCTGCAGCAGCACGCTCTGCAGGTTTCAGTCTAGTACCTGAGTGTGTAAAAACAGACTTCAGGATAGCCTCCTGGTTTTTATCAACAGGTACCTTCAAAGTGGCCGTTCCTAAAACGGCAGTGCCACCTATTTTGACAACCGTGTGAGCGCCTTATCCACCCTAGGGGATATCTCCCAGCGTAACTTATCCTCTGGCGGGAAAAAGGTACGCCATCAGTAACTTTTTTGAAATTACCAGTTTCTTATCAGGGGGAACCCACGCTTCTCACACACTTCATTCATTCATCTGATGGGGGAACAAAACACTGCCTGCTTTTTCTCCCCAAACATAAAAACCCATTTTTAGAGGTTAATGTCAGAAATGTGTAACACATTTTTTATTGCCGGGATCAAGTCACGGATGTTCCTAGTGGATTGTGTATATGTCTCAACCTTGTCGACACTGGAGTCCGACTCCGTGTCGACATCTGTGTCTGCCATCTGAATGAGCGGGCGTTTTTGAGCCCCTGATGGCCTTTGAGACGCCTGGGCAGGCGCGGGCTGAGAAGCCGGCTGTCCCACAGCTGTTACGTCATCCACCCTTTTATGTAAGGTGTTGACACTGTCGGTTAATACCTTTCACCTAACCATCCACTCTGGTGTCGGCCCCACAGGGGGCGACATCACATTTATCGGCATCTGCTCCGTCACTATATAAGCCTCCTCCTCAAACATGTCGACACAGCTGTACCGACACACCGCACACACACAGGGAATGCTCTGACTGAGGACAGGACCCCACAAAGCCCTTTGGGGAGACAGAGAGAGAGTATGCCAGCACACACCAGAGCGCTATATAATGTGGGGATTAACACTATAACTGAGTGAATTTTCCCCAATAGCTGCTTGTATATACAATATTGCGCCTAAATTTAGTGCCCCCCCTCTCTTTTTAACCCTTTGAGCCTGAAAACTACAGGGGAGAGCCTGGGGAGCTTTCTTCCAGCTGCACTGTGAAGAGAAAATGGCGCCAGTGTGTCTGAGGGAGACAGCTCCGCCCCTTTTCCGCGGCCTATTCTCCCGCTTTTTTCTGGATTCTGGCAGGGGTATTTACCACATATATAGCCTCTGGGGCTATATATTGTGGTATTTTTGCCAGCCAAGGTGTTTTTATTGCTGCTCAGGGCGCCCCCCCCCAAGCGCCCTGCACCCTCAGTGACCGGAGTGTGAAGTGTGCATGAGGAGCAATGGCGCACAGCTGCAGTGCTGTGCGCTACCTTGGTGAAGACTGATGTCTTCTGCCGCCGATTTTCCGGACCTCTTCTTGCTTCTGGCTCTGTAAGGGGGACGGCGGCGCGGCTCCGGGACCGAACACCAAGGACTGGGCCTGCGGTCGATCCCTCTGGAGCTAATGGTGTCCAGTAGCCTAAGAAGCCCAATCCGGCGAGTTCGCTTCTTCTCCCCTTAGTCCCTCACTGCAGTGAGCCTGTTGCCAGCAGGTCTCACTGAAAATAAAAAACCTAATTCTATACTTTCTTTCTAGAGGCTCAGGAGAGCCCCTAGTGTGCATCCAACCTCGGCCGGGCACAAGATCTAACTGAGGCTTGGAGGAGGGTCATAGTGGGAGGAGCCAGTGCACACCAGGTAGTCATAAATCTTTCTAGAGTGCCCAGCCTCCTTCGGAGCCCGCTATTCCCCATGGTCCTTTCGGAGTTCCCAGCATCCACTAGGACGTCAGAGAAATATAAATTTTTAAGGCCCTGACTACGTCCAGTAACTTGGAATCTTCCAAGGCCCTAGTAGCCGCAGGCACTACAATAGGTTGGTTCAAGTGAAAAGCTGATACCACCTTAGGGAGAAACTGGGGACGAGTCCTCAATTCTGCCCTATCCATATGGAAAAAGCCGCCAATTCTGACACACGCCTGGCCGAAGCCAAGGCCAATAACATGACCACTTTCCATGTGAGATATTTCAAATCCACAGTTTAAAGTGGCTCAAACCAATGTGATTTTAAGAAACTCAACACCACATTGAGATCCCAAGGAGGCACAAAAGGGGGCTGAATATGTAGCACTCCCTTTACAAATGTCTGAACTCCAGGCAGTGAAGCCAGTTCTTTCTGGAAGAAAATCGACAGAGCCGAAATCTGGACCTTAATGGAACCCAAGTTTAGGCCCATAGTCACTCCTGACTGTAGGAAGTGCAGAAAACGACCCAGCTGAAATTCCTCTGTTGGGGCCTTCCTGGCCTCACACCACGCAACATATGGTTTGCGGTTACTTCTTTCCTGGCTTTTATCAGCGTAGGAATGACTTCCTCCGGAATGCCCTTTTCCTTTAGGATCCGGAATTCAACCGCCATGCCGTCAAACGCAGCCGCGGTAAGTCTTGGAACAGACAGGGCCCCTGCTGTAGCAGATCCTGTCTGAGCGGTAGAGGCCATGGGTCCTCTGATATCATTTCTTGAAGTTCTGGGTACCAAGCTCTTCTTGGCCCATCTGGAACCACGAGTATCGTTCTTACTCCTCGTTTTCTTATTATTCTCAGTACCTTTGGTATGAGAGGCAGAGGAGGGAATACATAAACCGACTGGTACACCCACGGTGTCACTAGAGCGTCCACAGCTATTGCCTGAGGGTCCCTTGACCTGGCGCAATATCTAGTTTTTTGTTTAGGCGGGACGCCATCATGTCCACCTGCGGCCTTTCCCAACAGTTTACCAACAGTTGGAAGACTTCTGGATGAAGTCCCCACTCTCCCGGGTGTAGGTCGTGTCTGCTGAGGAAGTCTGCTTCCCAGTTGTCCACTCCCGGAATGAACACTGCTGACAGTGCTAAGACATGATTTTCCGCCCATCGGAGAATCCTTGTGGCTTCTGCCATCGCCATCCTGCTTCTTGTGCCGCCCTGTCGGTTTACATGGGCGACTGCCGTGATGTTGTCTGATTGGATCAGTACCGGCTGGTTTTGAAGCAGAGGCCTTGCCAGACTTAGGGCATTGTAAATGGCCCTCAGTTCCAGAATATTTATGTGTAGGGACGACTCCTGACTTGACCAAAGTCCTTGGAGATTTCTTCCCTGTGTGACTGCCCCCCAGCCTCAAAGGCTGGCATCCGTGGTTACCAGGACCCAGTCCTGTATGCCGAATCTGCGGCCCTCTTGAAGATGAGCACTCTGCAGCCACCACAGTAGAGATACCCTGGTCCTTGGAGACAGGGTTATCAGCCGATGCATCTGGAGATGCGATCCCGACCACTTGTCCAAGAGGTCCCACTAAAAAGGTTCTTGCATGGAACCTGCCGAATGGAATTTTGCTTCGTAAGAAGCTACCATTTTTCCCAGGACTCGTGTGCAGTGATGCACCGATACCTGTTTTGGTTTCATGAGGTCTCTGACTAGAGATGACAGCTCCTTGGCTTTCTCCTGCGGGAGAAACACTTTTTTCTGTTCTGTGTCCAGAACCATCCCCAGGAACAGTAGGCGTGTGGTAGGAACCAGCTGTGACTTTGGAACGTATAGAATCCATCCGTGCTGTTGTAGCACTTCCCGAGATAGTGCTACTCCGACCAACAACTGCTCCTTGGACCTCACCTTTATAAGGAGATCGTCCAAGTACGGGATAATTAAAACTCCCTTTTTTCGAAGGAGTATCATCATTTCTGCCATTACCTTGGTAAAGACCCTCGGTGCCGTGGACAGTCCAAACGGCAGTGTTTGGAATTGGTAATGGCAATCCTGTACCACAAATCTGAGGTACTCCTGGTGAGGATGGTAAAATGGGGACATGTAGGTAAGCATCCTTGATGTCCAGGGATACCATGTAATCCCCCTTCTCCAGGCTTGCAATAACCGCCCTGAGCGATTCCATCTTGAACTTGAATTTTTTTATGTATGTGTTCAAGGATTTCAAATTTAAAATGGGTCTCACCGAACCGTCCGGTTTCGGTACCACAAACAGTGTGGAATAGTAACCCCGTCCTTGTTGAAGTAGGGGCACCTTGACTATCACCTGCTGGGAATACAGCTTGTGAATTGCCTCTAGCACAGCCTCCCTGCCTGAGGGAGTTGTCGGCAAGGCAGATTTGAGGAAACGGCGCGGGGGAGACGCCTCGAATTCCAGCTTGTACCCCTGAGATACTACTTGAAGGATCCAGGGATCCACCTGTGAGCGAGCCCACTGATCGCTGAAATTTTTGAGGCGGACCCCCACCGTACCTGGCTACGCCTGTGGAGCCCCCGCGTCATGCGGTGGACTCAGAGGAAGCGGGGGAAGAATTTTGATTCTGGGAACTGGTTGACTGGTGCAGCTTTTTCCCTCTTCCCTCGTCTCTGTGCAGAAAGGAAGCGCCTTTGACCCGCTTGCTTTTCTGAAGCCGAAAGGACTGTACCTGATAATACAGTGCTATCTTAGGCTGTGAGGAAACCTGAGGTAAAAAAATTTCTTCCCAGCTGTTGCTGTGGATACGAGGTCCCAGAGACCATCCCCAAACAATTCCTCACCCTTATAAGGCTCTATGTGCCTTTTAAAGTCAGCATCACCTGTCCAGTGTCGGGTCTCTAATACCCTCCTGACAGAATGGACATTGCATTAATTCTGGATGCCAGCCGGCAAAATATCCCTCTGTGCATCCCTCATATATAAGACGACGTCTTATGTTCGCAAAATAGTATCCCTGTTTGACAGGGTTACAGACCACGCTGCAGCAGCACTATCTGCAGGTCTCAGTCTAGTACCGGAGTGTGTAAATACAGACTTCAGGATAGCCTCCTGCTATTTATCAGCAGGTACCTTCAAAGTGGCCGTATCCTAAGACGGCCGTGCCACCTTTTTTGACAAACGTGTGAGCGCCTTATCCACCCTAGGGGATATCTCCCAGCGTAACTTATCCTCTGGCGGGAAAGGGTACGCCATCAGTAACTTTTTAGAAATTACCAGTTTCTTATCGGGGGTTTTCACACTTCATTCACTCATTTGATGGGGGAACAAAACACTGCCTGCTTTTTCTCCCCAAACATAAAACCCTTTTTTAGTGGTACTTGGGTTAATGTCAGAAATGTGTAACACATTTTTTATTGCCGGGATCATGTAACGGATGTTCCTAGTGGATTGTGTATATGTCTCAACCTCGTCGACACTGGAGTCAGACTCCGTGTCGACATCTGTGTCTGCCATCTGAGGGAGCGGGCGTTTTTGAGCCCCTGATGGCCTTTGAGACGCCTGGGCAGGCGCGGGCTGAGAAGCCGGCTGTCCCACAGCTGTTACGTCATCCAGCCTTTTATGTAAGGAGTTGACACTGTCGGTTAATACCTTCCACCTATCCATCCACTCTGGTGTCGGCCCCACAGGGGGCGACATCACATTTATCGGCATCTGCTCTGCCATCACATAAGCCTCCTCATTAAACGTGTCGACACAGCCGTACCGACACACCGCACACACACAGGGAATGCTCTGACTGAGGACAAGACCCCACACAGCCCTTTGGGGAGACAGAGAGAGAGTATGCCAGCACACACCAGAGCGCTATATAATTTAGGGATTAACACTATATTGTGAATTTTTCCCAATAGCTGCTTGTATATACAATATTGCGCCTAAATTTAGTGCCCCCCCCCCTCTCTTTTTAACCCTTTGAGCCTGCAAACTACAGGGGAGAGCCTGGGGAGCTGTCTTCCAGCTGCACTGTGAAGAGAAAATGGCGCCAGTGTGCTGAGGGAGATGGCTCCGCCCCTTTTTCGGCTGACTTTTCTCCCGCTTTTTTATGGATTCTGGCTGGGGTAATTACCACATATATAGCCTCTGGGGCTATATATTGTGATTATTTTGCCAGCCAAGGTGTTTTTATTGCTGCTCAGGGCGCCCCCCCCCAGCGCCCTGCACCCTCAGTGACCGGAGTGTGAAGTGTGTATGAGGAGCAATGGCGCACAGCTGCAGTGCTGTGCGCTACCTTGGTGAAGACTGAAGTCTTCTGCCGACGATTTTCCGGACCATCTTCATGCTTCTGGCTCTGTAAGGGGGACGGCGGCGCGGCTCCGGGAACGAACACCAAGGACGGGTCCTGCGGTCGATCCCTCTGGAGCTAATGGTGTCCAGTAGCCTAAGAAGCCCAAGCTAGCTGCAAGCAGGTAGGTTCGCTTCTTCTCCCCTTAGTCCCTCGTTGCAGTGAGCCTGTTGCCAGCAGGTCTCACTGTAAAATAAAAAACCTAACATATACTTTCTTTCTAGGAGCTCAGGAGAGCCCCTACTGTGCATCCAGCTCGGCCGGGCACAGAAATCTAACTGAGGTCTGGAGGAGGGTCATGGTGGGAGGAGCCAGTGCACACCAGATAGTACCTAATCTTTCTTTTAGAGTGCCCAGTCTCCTGCGGAGCCCGTCTATTCCCCATGGTCCTTACGGAGTTCCCAGCATCCACTAGGACGTCAGAGAAAATAAGAATTTACTTACCGATAATTCTATTTCTCGGAGTCCGTAGTGGATGCTGGGGTTCCTGAAAGGACCATGGGGAATAGCGGCTCCGCAGGAGACAGGGCACAAAAAGTAAAGCTTTTCCAGATCAGGTGGTGTGCACTGGCTCCTCCCCCCATGACCCTCCTCCAGACTCCAGTTAGGTACTGTGCCCGGACGAGCGTACACAATAAGGGAGGATTTTGAATCCCGGGTAAGACTCATACCAGCCACACCAATCACACCGTACAACTTGTGATCTAAACCCAGTTAACAGTATGATAACAGAGGAGCCTCTGAAAGATGACTCCCTAAACAATAACCCGAATTAGTTAACAATAACTATGTACAAGTATTGCAGATAATCCGCACTTGGGATGGGCGCCCAGCATCCACTACGGACTCCGAGAAATAGAATTATCGGTAAGTAAATTCTTATTTTCTCTATCGTCCTAGTGGATGCTGGGGTTCCTGAAAGGACCATGGGGATTATACCAAAGCTCCCAAACGGGCGGGAGAGTGCGGATGACTCTGCAGCACTGAATGAGAGAACTCCAGGTCCTCCTTTGCCAGGGTATCAAATTTGTAGAATTTTACAAACGTGTTCTCCCCTGACCACGTAGCTGCTCGGCAGAGTTGTAATGCCGAGACCCCTCGGGCAGCCGCCCAAGATGAGCCCACCTTCCTTGTGGAATGGGCCTTAACAGATTTAGGCTGTGGCAGGCCTGCCACAGAATGTGCAAGTTGAATTGTGTTACAAATCCAACGAGCAATCGACTGCTTAGAAGCAGGCGCACCCAACTTGTTGGGTGCATACAGTATAAACAGCGAGTCAGATTTTCTGACTCCAGCCGTCCTTGAAATGTATATTTTTAAAGCTCTGACAACGTCCAACAACTTGGAGTCCTCCAAGTCGCTTGTAGCCGCAGGCACTACAATAGGCTGGTTCAGGTGAAACGCTGATACCACCTTAGGGAGAAAATGCGGACGCGTCCGCAGCTCTGCCCTATCCGAATGGAAAATTAAATAAGGGCTTTTATAAGATAAAGCCGCCAGTTCAGATACTCTCCTGGCGGACGCCAGGGCCAGTAACATAGTCACTTTCCATGTGAGATATTTCAAATCCACATTTTTTAGTGGTTCAAACCAATGGGATTTGAGGAAATCTAAAACTACATTTAGATCCCACGGTGCCACCGGAGGCACCACAGGAGGCTGTATATGCAGTACTCCTTTGACAAAAGTCTGGACCTCAGGAACTGAGGCCAATTCTTTTTGGAAGAATATTGACAGGGCCGAAATTTGAACCTTAATAGATCCCAATTTGAGACCCATAGACAATCCTGATTGCAGGAAATGTAGGAAACGACCCAGTTGAAATTCCTCCGTCGGAACACTCCGATCCTCGCACCACGCAACATATTTCCGCCAAATGCGGTGATAATGCTTCGCGGTGACTTCCTTTCTTGCCTTAATCAAGGTAGGAATGACTTCTTCTGGAATGCCTTTTCCTTTTAGGATCTGGCGTTCAACCGCCATGCCGTCAAACGCAGCCGCGGTAAGTCTTGGAATAGACACGGTCCCTGCTGAAGCAGGTCCTGTCTTAGAGGTAGAGGCCACGGATCGTCCGTGACCATCTCTTGAAGTTCCGGGTACCAAGACCTTCTTGGCCAATCCGGAGCCACTAGTATCGTTCTTACTCCGCTTTGCCGTATGATTCTCAATACCTTTGGTATGAGAGGCAGAGGAGGAAACACATACACCGACTGGTACACCCAAGGTGTTACCAGCGCGTCCACAGCTATTGCCTGCGGATCTCTTGACCTGGCGCAATACCTGTCCAGTTTTTTGTTGAGGCGAGACGCCATCATGTCCACCATTGGTCTTTCCCAACGGTTTATTAGCATGTGGAAAACTTCTGGATGAAGTCCCCACTCTCCCGGGTGAAGATCGTGTCTGCTGAGGAAGTCTGCTTCCCAGTTGTCCACTCCCGGGATGAACACTGCTGACAGTGCTATCACGTGATTCTCCGCCCAGCGAAGGATCCTGGCAGCTTCTGCCATTGCACTCCTGCTTCTTGTGCCGCCCTGTCTGTTTACATGGGCGACTGCCGTGATGTTGTCCGACTGGATCAACACCGGTCTTCCTTGAAGCAGAGGTTCCGCCTGGCTTAGAGCATTGTAGATTGCTCTTAGTTCCAGAATGTTTATGTGAAGAGACTTTTCCAGGCTCGACCACACTCCCTGGAAGTTTCTTCCTTGTGTGACTGCTCCCCAGCCTCTCAGGCTGGCGTCCGTGGTCACCAGGATCCAATCCTGTATGCCGAATCTGCGGCCCTCCAATAGATGAGCCCTCTGCAACCACCACAGAAGAGATACCCTTGTCCTTGGAGACAGGGTTATCCGCAGGTGCATCTGAAGATGCGTGCATTGATGTACAGACACCTTTCCTGGTTTTAGGAGATTCCTGACCAGGTCGGATAACTCCTTGGCTTTTTCCTCGGGAAGAAAAACCTTTTTCTGAACCGTGTCCAGAATCATCCCTAGGAACAGCAGACGAGTTGTCGGCATTAATTGGGATTTTGGAATATTCAGAATCCATCCGTGCTGCTTTAGCACCTCTTGAGATATTGCTAATCCCATCTCTAGCTGTTCTCTGGACCTTGCCCTTATTAGGAGATCGTCCAAGTATGGGATAATTAATACGCCTTTTCTTCGAAGAAGAATCATCATCTCGGCCATTACCTTTGTAAAGACCCGAGGTGCCGTGGACAAACCAAACGGCAGCGTCTGAAACTGATAGTGACAGTTTTGTACAACGAACCTGAGGTACCCCTGGTGTGAGGGGTAAATTGGAACGTGGAGATACGCATCCTTGATGTCCAAGGATACCATAAAGTCCCCTTCTTCCAGGTTCGCTATCACTGCTCTGAGTGACTCCATCTTGAACTTGAACTTCTTTATGTACAGGTTCAAGGACTTCAGATTTAGAATAGGCCTTACCGAGCCATCCGGCTTCGGTACCACAAATAGAGTGGAATAATACCCCTTCCCTTGTTGTAGAAGAGGTACCTTGACTATCACCTGCTGAGAGTACAGCTTGTGAATGGCTTTCAAAACCGTCTCCCTTTCGGAAGGGGACGTTGGTAAAGCAGACTTCAGGAAACGGCGAGGTGGATCTGTCTCTAATTCCAACCTGTACCCCTGAGATATTATCTGCAGGATCCAGGGATCTACCTGCGAGTGAGCCCACTGCGCGCTGTAATTTTTGAGACGACCTCCCACCGTCCCCGAGTCCGCTTGAGAAGCCCCAGCGTCATGCTGAGGCTTTTGTAGAAGCCGGGGAGGGCTTCTGTTCCTGGGAAGGAGCTGCCTGTTGCTGTTTCTTCCCTCGACCTCTGCCTCGTGGCAGATATGAATAGCCCTTTGCTCTCTTATTTTTAAAGGAACGAAAGGGCTGCGGTTGAAAAGTCGGTGCCTTTTTCTGTTGGGGAGTGACTTGAGGTAGAAAGGTGGATTTCCCGGCTGTAGCCGTGGCCACCAAATCTGATAGACCGACTCCAAATAACTCCTCCCCTTTATACGGCAAAACTTCCATATGCCGTTTTGAATCCGCATCGCCTGTCCACTGTCGCGTCCATAAAGCTCTTCTGGCCGAAATGGACATAGCACTTACCCGTGATGCCAGTGTGCAGATATCCCTCTGTGCATCACGCATATAAAGAAATGCATCCTTTATTTGTTCTAACGACAGTAAAATATTGTCCCTGTCCAGGGTATCAATATTTTCAATCAGGGACTCTGACCAAACTACCCCAGCACTGCACATCCAGGCAGTCGCTATAGCTGGTCGTAGTATAACACCTGCATGTGTGTATATACTTTTTTGGATATTTTCCATCCTCCTATCTGATGGATCTTTAAGTGCGGCCGTCTCAGGAGAAGGTAACGCCACTTGTTTTGATAAGCGTGTTAGCGCCTTGTCCACCCTAGGAGGTGTTTCCCAGCGCTCCCTAACCTCTGGCGGGAAAGGGTATAATGCCAATAATTTCTTTGAAATTATCAGCTTTTTATCAGGGGCAACCCACGCTTCATCACACACGTCATTTAATTCTTCTGATTCAGGAAAAACTATAGGTAGTTTTTTCACACCCCACATAATACCCTGTTTAGTGGTACCTGTAGTATCAGCTAAATGTAACGCCTCCTTCATTGCCAAAATCATATAACGTGTGGCCCTACTGGAAAATACGGTTGATTCGTCACCGTCACCACTGGAATCAGTGCCTGTGTCTGGGTCTGTGTCGACCGACTGAGGCAAAGGGCGTTTTACAGCCCCTGACGGTGTTTGAGGCGCCTGGACAGGCACTAATTGATTGTCCGGCCGCCTCATGTCGTCAAACGACTGCTTTAGCGTGTTGACACTATCCCGTAATTCCATAAATAAAGGCATCCATTCTGGTGTCGACCCCCTAGGAGGTGACATCCCCATATTTGGCAATTGCTCCGCCTCCACACCAATATCGTCCTCATACATGTCGACACACACGTACCGACACACAGCAGACACACAGGGAATGCTCTAAACGAAGACAGGACCCACTAGCCCTTTGGGGAGACAGAGGGAGAGTCTGCCAGCACACACCAAAAAGCGCTATATATGACAGGGATAGCCTTATAATAAGTGCTCCCTTATAGCTGCTTTATATATATCAAGATATTGCCATTAAATTTGCCCCCCCTCTCTGTTTTACCCTGTTTCTGTAGTGCAGTGCAGGGGAGAGACCTGGGAGCCGTCCTGACCAGCGGAGCTGTGAGAGGAAATGGCGCCGTGTGCTGAGGAGATAGGCCCCGCCCCTTTTACGGCGGGCTCGTCTCCCGCTATTTTGTGAATACAGGCAGGGGTTAAATATCTCCATATAGCCTCTGGGGGCTATATGTGAGGTATTTTTAGCCTTTATATAGGTTTACATTTGCCTCCCAGGGCGCCCCCCCCCCAGCGCCCTGCACCCTCAGTGACTGCGTGTGAAGTGTGCTGAGAGGAAAATGGCGCACAGCTGCAGTGCTGTGCGCTACCTTTAGAAGACTGCAGGAGTCTTCAGCCGCCGATTCTGGACCTCTTCTTACTTCAGCATCTGCAAGGGGGCCGGCGGCGCGGCTCCGGTGACCATCCAGGCTGTACCTGTGATCGTCCCTCTGGAGCTGATGTCCAGTAGCCAAGAAGCCAATCCATCCTGCACGCAGGTGAGTTCACTTCTTCTCCCCTCTGTCCCTCGTTGCAGTGATCCTGTTGCCAGCAGGAATCACTGTAAAATAAAAAACCTAAGCTAAACTTTCTCTAAGCAGCTCTTTATGAGAGCCACCTAGAATTGCACCCTTCTCGGCCGGGCACAAAAATCTAACTGGAGTCTGGAGGAGGGTCATGGGGGGAGGAGCCAGTGCACACCACCTGATCTGGAAAAGCTTTACTTTTTGTGCCCTGTCTCCTGCGGAGCCGCTATTCCCCATGGTCCTTTCAGGAACCCCAGCATCCACTAGGACGATAGAGAAATACACTTTTCCATTCATCTGTGATCAGCTACTTTTACTAAAGGCACACCAAATATGTGTATAATGGTTACATTATTTTATATTATTTATACCATTTTGTTTTTTTAAGAATTAATTCTGAATTTGGAATGTAGAAACAGCAAATGGGATATTTAGTAATATACTGTAGTACAGAACGTCATAATGCACAGAGACTAACTCTTTCACAGACTTCTTATGTCAATGTTTCCTACTCATTATAAATATACAGGGTGAACCAAAAATAGGATTTTAATTACCTACCGGTAAATCCTTTTCTCGTAGTCCGTAGATGATGCTTGGGTTTATTTTAGTGCCATGCGGTATAGACAGTTCCGCAGGAGCCTTCTGCACCTTTTTTTTTTTTTTTAAATCTTTTTATTGAGAATTTTTCGATAATGAATACAAACAGACAAACGGTATCGAAAAGCCATGTAGCATTAGAATTGTACAAATCAGAATGTGATAAGATGGAGGGGATCATAAACAGTCATCTCAAAATTGTATTCTTCAAACAACTCCCCAGAGATATAAAGAATGGTAATACACATAACCAATAAAATAAACAGATTCGAAAGAACATTCAACCACACATTCATACTACAAGACACACAGACTAAAAAAGGGAAGAAGGGGGGGGGAGGAACTAGGAGATCAGGACTCCCCTACCAGTAGTCAAAAAGAGAATAAACTATTTTTTATTTTTTCAAAACATATATTGGGGCAATAACAGAACAAATAGACAAAATGATCAGTCATCAGACACAATTTTGTAAGATGTCAACGAAAGGCCATCAGTTGTAATATATGAGTGCGCTGCAAAGGAGCTAAGGATTCCACCAGGGGGCCCTATTTCTTATAAAAGTGGGTTACCTAAATCTGGCAAGGTGGATTGCCTCTCAAAGTATAATAGTGTTATCAAAGAGGATTTCAAAACTTCCAACCTTGGGGGGACGCACAGATCCATTGAGTTAAAATCAGTTTCTTCCCAACTGTAAGAATCACCAATAATAGGGGAATAAAATTTGAATGAGAGCGAGGTAAGTTCCAGGTCGAAACAAACATGCGCAGAAAGGAATCCAGAGACAGGGGGATGTTAATACCAAAAGTGTGGCTTATGTACCATTGTACCTTGTGCCAAAACTTAATTATCTTGGGGCAATGCCAGAAATTATGCATAAAGGAGGCATCTGGTCCCTTACACTTGGGGCACCTGCCTGATTCCGCAGGAACCATATGTTTCCGCCTTCCCGGCGATATATAGGCTCTGTGTAAAAATTTGTAATGAGTTTCCTGCAGTTGGGAAGAGTGTAACACTTTAAATACATTTGGTACAACTTTAAAGGTATGTGCCCAAACTACATCCCGGGAAAAATCAACACTCCACCTCTGTTACCAAAGTAACCACATCTTATTTAACTTATTACCCGTAGGTAGTAGGTCCCAGTAAATCCATTGGGTCTTAAAACCTTGTTTGTTCGTCCTAGTGAGCAAAGCTACCAGGGGATCAGGCCCATCCTCGGACCTCCACACAGGTAGTAAGGACTGGACATAGTGGCAAAGTTGGAGATACATAAAGTCTGAGCAATGAAGTCCAAACTTCTCCACTAGGTCCTGAAAGAGAACACCTCTGGATCAAAAACATCTCTCACCACCGCTATACCTTTCTGTTTCCAATTTTGAAACCTGATGTTTTCCAAAGCCGGTGTAAAAATAAGATTTTAATACCTACCGGTAAATCCTTTTCTCTTAGTCCATAGAGGATGCTGGGGATGATTCAAGAACCATGGGGTATGGACGGGATCCGCAGGAGACATGGGCACACTAAGACTTTAAATGGGTGTGAACTGGCTCCTCCCTCTATGCCCCTCCTCCAGACTCCAGTTATAGGAACTGTGTCCAGGGAGACGGACATTTCGAGGAAAAGGATTTATTTAATGTTTTCTTTAAAACGAAGGTGAGATACATACCAGCTCACACCTAAAACACGCCGTACAACATGGCATTCAACAACAACGCATGCAACGGCATGACCAACATCAGTCACAGACTGACCTTAACTCAACTCAACATGAGCGTAACCATAATCAAACTGCAGATACAGCCCGCACTGGGACGGGCGCCCAGCATCCTCTATGGCAGGCATGTCCAAACTGCGGCCCTCCAGCTGTTGTGAAACTATATATACCAGCATGCCTTGACACAGTTTTGCTGTCAGAGAATGCTAAAGCTGTGTCAGGGCATGCTGGGATGTGTAGTTTCTCAACAGCTGGAGGTCCGCAGTTTGGACATGCCTGCTCTACGGACTAAGAGAAAAGGATTTACCGGTAGGTATTAAGAATGCCATTTTGATTTCTCACAAATATTTAAAATGCCCGCTCTAATATATATTGTAAATGCCTGCAACTCTTATTACCATATACCATGAATGTGCGCTGTACATCGCACAACACTGCATTCCATAAGAGAAAACAATACACCCACACGTTATCTGAGTTCCAAAGCTCATTGATGTATATATTTGTTGTTAAAAGGATATGGATTCAATATATATTACAAAGTACAGTATACCTATAGTTACATGAATACAACTCACAGTAAACAGTTAGAACATACAATTACATACAGTTATATGCAGTTTCAGTTACATGCCAGCGATACAATTACCATTCCCTCCAATGTAGCTTATGTCTCCCTCTCTCTGTAAATAAATACAGGAACTGATCTGCTAGCAAGTCCATCATCATCCTCTGAGACCAAAAAGCAACTAACTCTGAGACCAAAAGAAACAGGAACTACCTTCCTGTGTGACCAGCAAAATGTGTTAACTAGTTTCTGGGGGAGGGATCTCTCTCTCATTCATGTTTGAGTCACTAGTTTCTTTGTATGTGCTGAACATGCTCAGCCCTTGGGGACGTCCAAAGGGGCTGGCCTGAGTTTACTGTTTGGAACTTCTATTGTTCAAATAGAAGTGATTTTAGCTTTTATACATGTAATCATAATTGTCCGCTGCAATGTCCCACAACTTAATAACAAGTATCAAATTAATCTACACACCAATCTGCTTGTTTTAATAGTAAACATGACAGGTGTATCTGGTTCCGTTCAAATAATACACATTCATGACATTAATTCATTAGGTCATTTTAAATCATCATGATGTCTGACGCTTGATAATATTATAATTATGTACTATATGAAATAAGTGTCGAATCCATCTCTGTGGAATGTCCGTGTAAATGCGTGTGTTACCATATATGGCTGTGCTCGCTGCGCGTATTTGCAAGTATAGCAACTTAAATGTGTGTAGTTTGTATGTTCTCTTTATGTAATATTTTTGACTTTGACAGTCCACCCTTTGGCAGTAAACAATAACTGCCATCAATTATTAACATAAGAAACAATATTTCATACCATAATCGGTGACCTAGACACAAGTATGTATGCATTTCGCAAATCAGACGCTTGACTATATTTGGGGAAGACAGGGAGGAGGACGAGACATCCTCTATATGTACTCGGCGGTCACGGGACCACTGGTTGGGTGTGGGACAACATTCAACCTGTAGAGTATGCTGGGACAGTGCTTTGGCCTATAATGTCTTATTTGCGACGAACATTTCACACATACATGTACCTACGTCTTTGTACACTGATGTTTGGATTCGATTGAGGTTCTGCTGGGTAGGTGAAGAAGACACAAACAAATCGTGACAGTGACATATAAAATGTTCATGATCTACATAATCCTATCATTTTCTGAACATTGTTTCCATTTCTGGAATGTATGCTAGGTCTGTTTAATCATTGAACAAGGGTTATAAGTAGTGTGCTTCCTAAATAACATAAACCTTCGGAGTTCGGGGTGAGCCACTCATAAACCTTTCTTCCACATATATTAATGAGCTCTTTATCTGCAATGTGTGAATAGCCATTGTCTGGCTGTTCCTGATTACCTCTGAACTCCATAACTACTAGAACTTTGATTATTCTCTGACTTTAACAAACTGATCGGCTAATCCTGGGATCCTATAAGGAGATCACTCCTTCCTACAGAACCAGTTCCAGTCCCACACTCGACTCCTCATAAAAAAAACCTCGCAAAAATAGAATATCCTGAAAGAAAATGTTTGTCAGCGGGAAAGAGAGAAAATAGAAATAGAACAAAACAACTCTTGTTCATAACAAATCAATTACAATGACTGGTCTTTCTGTAATCCTAGTACGCTCAGGTAGTGTCCAACAGTGCCGCCTCTCAGTCTTCACGGAACAGAGATTCAGACACAGACACAGAGTTCACTTGGAACACACAGTTCACTTTGCTCTTTGAACACACAGTTCACTTGGAACACAGTTCACTTTGCTCTCCACCTTGCTCTTTGAACACACAGTTCACTTGGAACACACAGTTCACTTTGCTCTCCACCTTGCTCTTTGAACACACAAACTCGATGAATGTGAGCAATAAACTACTTTGTCACGAGTTGTCTCCGGGTCAGCGACCTTCTTGCAGTGGGACGAGTGGACCCAAGTCTCTCTTTCGGCGACCTTTAGTGCTGTCATCAAATCTTGGTATGGTCCTTCCCACCTGTCTATAAGGCAACCTGAGTGTAAGGGCAATCACACAGTCTCTTGGTTCATAATCAAGACAGTTAGCATTTGGCATACCAGCAATCAACAGTTTCAAGTTCTTTTGTCAAGTTCTCATATGCTGGCTCATCTCAACAAGGTACTGTACTGTCACTTCATTGGTGTATTTCCATATCATTGTGCGGATCAATCATGACATGAGGTTGTCTTCCAAAAACAACCCAAAACCCCCCCCACAAATACCAAAACAACAACAAATTTCAAAGAGGGTGATTCGTTAAGTGAAGATCTGGGAGTGGTTCCGAAGCTACATAATACTAGTGGCAGTATCTATGATCACAATAGTACAATTTCAAGCTTTGCTAAACCTTTAGGGGTACCATTATCTACACACAAATTTCTGTGCAATTTTTCTTTGCGGTAAGCACAGCAGCATCCGTGGCGGCAGGAAATGCCTCTACCCAGTTTGAGAAAACATCAGTGCACACCAATACATAACAATAATTCCTAAAGGGTGTTGACTGTACGAAGTCGATTTGTATTTCCTGAAAAGATCCGTCTGCAGGAGGGATATGGGATGGTTCTGTTGGTATTGCTTTACCAATATTCTTCCTCAAGCAAGTAAGACAGGTCATTGCTCTCTTACCTGCATGAGAATAGAATCCTGGAGCACACCAGTAGGCTCTCATCAGCCTGCACCTACCCTCTTTGCCTAGATGAGTCAGACCGTGTGCCACCTCAGCTAGACTTGGAAGGTATGCTCTGGGGGCTACTGGCTTACCGTGTCCACCTGCCCACAGTCCTGAGGACTCCTGGCCATACCCCTTTGTCCTCCAGACTGCCTCTTCCTTCAAGGAACACAAATTTTTGTATCTTAATTTTAACTATTGTGTGTTTGCAATGTAGAGTACCATGAGCATAACTAAAAAAAAAAAAAAAACATCTCTAGAGGAGAGAAGGAAGAAGAAAATGAAAAAGAAAATGTCAGGTTTGCCATTCACCAACAGGCATATCAGTGTCTATACAAAATTTCCCTTCACCAGTATTCCCATTCTCCACCCTTTGTGCATGACAAGGCACACTGCAGTAATACTGGTGTCATCGTGCTGTTGAGATATAACTCTGAAGGACCTAGGCATGTGGAGTTTGAACTGTACTTGGGTCCATGTATTGTACCACCCTGTGTGAACGCAAAAGAAGAGGAGGAAAACTGTAGAGAAACAAAATAGAGGTTGGTGACAGATGAGTTTGTAGAGGTGAAGAAGATTTTATAAAAATTTGACAACTGGATTGGGCACTACGGGGAAGTGATTCTCTACTTGGTCTACTCCTTAAAAAAAAAATTCTGTGTGTCTTATCTCTACTGGGACTATCCCAGCCATCAATCTAGTGTCCTGTCCATCCTAAGTTCATATGGAACCCGGTATCTGTGAGTTAATTTCCTCTACCTGTGATGGACATGCATCTAGAACAGTGAAATATAACATTAGTAAGTTGCATTTATTCTGTTCTTCCCATTAACCGAATCTGTGTTTTCAATATGGCTTATGATTCCTTACTATATGTCCCTTGGTCCCGTCTATGTGTTTAATAATGTGGCTTGTGTTTTCTGTCTAGGGGATCTATATTGACTATGTGTCCTACTACTCCTACAATCTCTGGCAAAATGCCCTTCCTTCCTACAAGTGTAACATATTATTGACCATTTGGGATCTGGGGTTTGGACTGATGGGTCTTTCCTGTATGTGCCAGTATACTTACCGTCCTCAACCTCTTCACCTAACACTATTCTGGTGATGTTCAATAGCACACTATCTAAGATTAGCTACTGTGACCCCTTTCCAATTTTGCAAAGAAGTCTGCACCCTGACACTCAGTGCCTTATTGAGCCCGTCCATTTGCACAGAGACAGCCATCTCCCATTTGCCGAATTAGTGTTTACCAGTGGTTTTATCCAGATGGAGAGTTTTCTATTACTGCAAGAGATAAAAAACAAAAAAAAAGTTTAACAAGCTTCTAGGTCATGCAAAGTATTTCATTCAATCCTTCTCATCCCGTATTAAGGGTCTGTACATGGTCCAACAAACATTTCCAAGCTCATCTTTACTAGGGGCATTACTAGGAATGCATACCTCTTGTATGGTAACTGAAATGAATACCCTGGGGTTACCTTGTCTCTGTACGCTTTCCTACTGGCAAATACTAATGTGCGGACATGTTTTTCTCCATTTCTGACGTTACTTTCTTGATTTTTGTTTTATTTTTGGGTTTTACTATATATGTACACGAATGATACCATACTTACCTGTTCCACTGGTCTCAGCTACTTCCCCCAGAGGCTACTGCTCTTCTTTTACCGGTTGGATACTCCTCTGGGTGCATGAGAAATGGCTAAAAACGATTAGGTCACCTTCTCCTCCTAAATAAAACTTCAACATTCATTAGTACATATATAGGTTACAGTCATATTTTTCATATTTTTATTATTTTCTATAGTTTGTATGCTGGCCGTAAATGCTTCCACATCTACATATGGCGGTGTACTTGCATTCTCTCTCTTTTTTTTTTCTTCCTACTTATTTATTGTTGCTACAAGTTCAAACAGTTCTTATATTTCCATTCTTGTCTTATATGACTTTGGTTAGACATACCACCTGCAATACCTTAGGATCAAACTCGCCAACCCCTCTTGCTGTCACAGGTTTAAACAATTTGTATGTCTGACCCTTTGTTTTCGGGATTTTATCAGACATATTCTTATCCTTAAGTTCTGCAATACCTCTGGTTCAAAGCTGCCCACTTAAGGGAATGGTTCCCTATCATTGATAGTCATACATACCCCACTCATTGCATAAAACTTCTGTGTGTGAACCATATTTTTCACACATGATAAACCTTGCTGAGCCTTTTGGCCACAATTCTACCTGAACCCTGTCTAAACGTCTCTTACTTGAGCAACTGGCTCCCATATTTGTGGGTCTCTTCCAATAATTTTAAAAGATTCCCACAAACACCAAAATACTCAATATAAGTAGACGGTGGAAGTATACCCGAGCGCCTTCCACTCGCTCTCACCCACGCTGGCCAGTACAACGATACACTGTTGGTAGCGGATAGCAATGTACCCAACTTAGGGCTCCTATCAGACCTTACACCGTAATTTCTTTAGGTGGAAGTTCTGTTTGGAATATTTTCCTGAGAGAGGCAGTGAAAATTTCCTTTACGGTATCTTTCAACTGGAATTGTTTGTAGGGTGAAAAACAGAGAAATTAGATAACTATCCTTCACCCTTTCCAGTGAAGCCCACCAGGGAGATTTCCCGAAGTTATCAAAGAAAAACCCCTTTGTCTATACAATCACGTATGCTCTTCCACAGCGCATATGACACAATATCACGTTGCGCTGTGCAGAACAAACGGACATGTGATGCAATATCACAGCCTATAGATACTAGTTATCTATATGCCCTACGATTGCTGTAGACCACCTAGACCACTAAGAGTTGTATGGGATACCACCACCAAGACCACCTAGTTAATAACGCAGGGTTGCGAACCCTACGCCACCGGGCCTCTACTAACCCAGTGTGTCCACCTAGACCACCTAGCTTAGACCACCTAGACCACTTCAGTTCTTGGGTTCAGTAGCCACTCACTCCTGCATTCGCTCACTAAAATACACTTTATTTTTCTGTACAGAAAATTAGGATTCATTCAAGTTGGCAGCTTTACCCCCAGAGGCAATTTAAAAAAATTATTTATACTAAATTTTGTTTTTATACTAAATTTCTTTAGAAACCGGGTGGTTTGGTGCTATTGTAGCGTGGCTACTGTCCCACCTTTAAACTAAACGAACTATTGTGTAATTTGTACTTAGCGACCGTACTTCTTACGCAATTTGCGTAAGCACGCGATCGTGCTGGTTTCTTACGCTGCGTGCGCAGTCCTGTACTTTGTCTGAGACACGTGTACAAAATCCTGCGTCTGCAGTAAATCACACAGCTCTATAAATGTGAACAATACTAATTACTATTGCCCACTAGACACAACTTGTTCTTTATAAACTTTTATGCAGAACTGCGTTTGTGTCTTTACGCTTACTTCCTTAAAATACTGTTATTTCAAATTTACCTATATAGCAACAAATGTATCCTATTTCACACAGATCTATAATGACTCTAGCAATAATCAATAATTTAAATGATATGATTCAGATTGGATAGCTATCTTGCAGAACATACACTGATATAAATATACACATAATTATAATATTATATATAATATATATTTATATAATATATATCACTTGACTCTCATAGAACCCCCACACAGTACACACCTACTGAATGAATGCATTTCCTTTAAAGTCTCTAATTTGCATATCAACAAAGGTTCATATGCCTGTTCAAGAGGGTAGTGGGACAGGTTAATTAACATTTCAATGTCTATCCTAAACTAGCAAGCAGAGTTAACTGAATCCTAGAGGTAAAAGAAAAGAAAAAAAAAATCTTTTTTTTTTATATCCGTGTGTAATTCTTACATTAAGTATTCATCTCACTATTAACTTTCACTAGGCCCAGCTGAAACTATTTGTAATTAACTATGGCATGGGTTAAATAAATGCATTGGTAACTCATAAATGGTGATTGATGTGACAAAGGAAAGCTGATTATTCTGAGCAGACTGAAAATCAGCCATTTAGAAAAATGACCTTCCCAAAATGGTCGCTGCTCCTCCCCCTTCCACATCCATGAGGGTTACACAAAATGGTGGACAGGCCATGTGGTTAGTCCAAAATGGAGGACAGACCATGCAGCTTCCTTTGTCACAAAGAAATCACACATCATTCAAGCATCAGAAGTTATTTTAGGCCTGAGTTAAAAATAAAAACTATATCAAAGCTATGCAGCAACTTTTAAATATACTTTTAAACCTACTTAACAGATAAACAATCCAATCTGAATCAAACACAATATGACTTATTTGAACCTTGTTTTGCAACAATAAAAATACATGTTAGCATCTTAAATATGAGAAACGCATTGTCCCTTGAAATTTCATATCAGCGTCTTACTAATAACTCAACAATACACACGGATATGATGATTTTCTCAGCTTTAGGATGCGTCCATCACAAGCTGATCGACTACAGCGTCGCGTTTATAATGTACAGTGCATCATTAAGAACGTGATATCCCGGACGAGCCCCCATCTAAGAATGCCATTTTGATTTCTCACAAATATTTAAAATGCCCGCTCTAATATATATTGTAAATGCCTGCAACTCTTATTACCATATCCCATGAATGTGCGCTGTACATCGCACAACACTGCATCCCATAAGAGGAAACAATACACCCACACGTTATCTGAGTTCCAAAGCTCATTGATGTATATATTTGTTGTTAAAAGGATATGGATTCAATATATATTACAAAGTACAGTATACCTATAGTTACATGAATACAACTCACACAGTAAACAGTTAGAACATACAATTACATACAGTTATATGCCGTTTCAGTTACATGCCAGCGATACAATTACCATTCCCTCCAATGTAGCTTATGTCTCCCTCTCTCTGTATATAAATACAGGAACTGATCTGCTAGCAAGTCCATCATCATCCTCTGAGACCAAAAAGCAACTAACTCTGAGACCAAAAGAAACAGGAACTACCTTCCTGTGTGACTAGCAAAATGTGTTAACTAGTTTCTGGGGGAGGGGTCTCTCTCTCATTCATGATTGAATCACTAGTTTCTCTGTATGTGCTGAACATGCTCAGCCCTTGGGGACGTCCAAAGGGGCTGGCCTGAGTTTACTGTTTGGAACTTCTATTGTTCAAATAGAAGTGATTTTAGCTTTTATACATGTAATCATAATTATCCGCTGCAATGTCCCACAACTTAATAACAAGTATCAAATTAATCTACACACCAATCTGCTTGTTTTAATAGTAAACATGACAGGTGTATCTGGTTCCGTTAAAATAATACACATTCATGACATTAATTCATTAGGTCATTTTAAATCATCATGATGTCTGACGCTTGATATTATTATAATTATGTACTGTATGAAATAAGTGTCGAATCCATCTCTGTGGCATGTCCGTGTAAATGCGTGTGTTACCATATATGGCTGTGCTCGCTGCGCGTAATTGCAAGTATAGCAACTTAAATGTGTGTAGTTTGTATGTTCTCTTTATGTAATATTTTTGACTTTGACAGTATTAAAATCCTATTTTCTCATACGTCCTAGAGGATGCTGGGGATGCTTCAAGAGTGCGGATGACTCTGCAGCACCGATTGACCAAACAAGAGGTCCTCCTCAGCCAGGGTATCAAACTTATAGAACTTCACAAAGTTGTTTGATCCCGACCAAGTAGCAGCTCGGCAAAGCTGTAATGCCGAGACCCCTCGGGCAGCTGCCCAGGATGAGCCCACCTTTCTGGTAGAATGGGCTTTCACCGACTTCGGTAACGGCAATCCTGCCGTAGAATGAGCCTGCTGAATTGTATTACAGATCTAGCGCGCAATAGTCTGCTTAGAAGCAGGAGCCCCAATCTTGTTGGGAGCCCACAGGACAAACAGAGCCTCTGTTTTCCTAATCTCAGCCGTTCTGGCGACATAGATTTTCAAAGCTCTGACCACATCGAGAGACTTCGATACCGCCAAGGCGTCAGCAGCCACTGGTACCACAATAGGCTGGTTCACGTGAAATGATGAAACCACTTTAGGCAGAAAGTGCTGACGAGTTCAACTCTGCTCTATCAGCATGGAAGATTAAATAGGGGCTTTTGTGAGACAAAGCCGCCAACTCAGACACCCGCCTTGCGGACGCCAAGGCCAACAACTTTACTACTTTCCAAGTAAGGAATTTTAACTCAACCTTACGCAAAGGATCAAACCATTAAGATCCCACGGTGCCACAGGAGGCACAAATGGAGGTTGGATGTGCAGTACGCCCTTCACGAAGGTGTGAACTTCTGGAAGGGAGGCCAATTCTTTCTGAAAGAAGATTGATAAGTCCGAAATCTGTACTTTAATGGAGCCTAACTTTAGGCCCGCATCCACACCTGCTTGCAAAAAATGGAGCAAACGCCCCAGTTGAAATTCTTCTGTAGGAGCCTTCTTGGATTCACACCAAGACACATATTTCCTCCAAATACAGTGGTAATGCTTTGCCGTTACTTCTTTTCTAGCCTGAAGAAGAGTGGGAATGAGTTCACTGGGAATACCCTTCCGGGCTAGGATTTGGCGTTCAACCGCCATGCCGTCAGACGTAGCCGCTGTAAGTCTTAATACACGCACGGCCCATGTTGTAACAGGGTCCTCCCGTAGAGGAAGAGGCCAGGGATCTTCTATGAGTAACTCCTGAAGATCTGGATACCGGGCCCTTTTTGGCCAATCCGGAACAATGAGTATCGCCTGAACCCTTCTTGTTCTTATAATCTTTATCACCTTTGGAATGAGTGGAAGTGGAGGGAACACATATACTGACGGAAACACCCATGGTGTCACTAGGGCATCCACCGCTATTGCTTGGGGGTCCCTCGACCTGGAACAAATCTCTGAAGTTTCTTGTTGAGGCGGGACGCCATCATGTCTATTTGAGGAATTCCCCAACGACTTGTCACTTCTGCAAAGACCTCTTGATGAAGACCCCACTCTCCTGGATGGAGATCGTGTCTGCTGAGGAAGTCTGCTTCCCAGTTGTCCACTCCTGGAATGGAGATCGCTGACAGAGCGCTTGCATGTCTTTCCGCCCAGCGAAGAACTTTCGTGGCCTCGGCCATCGCCGCTCTGCTCTTTGTTCGCCCTGGCAGTTTATGTATGACACTGCTGTTATATTTATCTGTGTCCAGGGCGCGTAAAAAAAGAAAAAGGTATTGAAACTTAACACATCCCTTGTCAAATGGGTATACGATGTCTTCTCCAGGTTATGCAGGCCTATGAGTCCTTTCGTTCAGGTGAATCTTCTCGTTATAAATGGCTCCCAGTTCATGTCAAAATGGAGAGAAATAAGAGAGAAAAGAAATGTGTAGCACCGTTTACAACAGCTAGAATCGAGAATTCCACACAATGAAAGTTTTTAAGGGCGTACCCCACTCACACAGAAACAAGTAAGTGGGTTCCCGTAAAGGTATCTTTATTGCTAGTTTTTTTCACCAATCCCCTCAGGTTAGGTTCACGTAATTAAGCGTGCCTGAATCTCACACCACATGGGGTACTGTAAACACGTAGGGGTAGCGTCTGAGGCAATTTCAATGCGTACCCTCACTTACACAGAGCAAAGCCAGAACATTCATATAGCAGTTTCTTTATATCAACAAAAATCCTCAGGTGCGTACCCCAACTCACTCAGTAAACGATGAATGACTCCTATAAAGGTTTCTTTAAATAGATTCACTGGTATCCCTTTGGTGGATCCACAAGAGGTAAAGGAACTCTTTCTCCCAAATGCCAGACCAGAGTCATGAAAAAAATCCTTCTTTCTAAAACAGGTTTTTTATTTCAGACATAGTCCAAATTCATACAAAGAAATCACCACACATGGTGACAGAAAAAATAAAAAAGTAAAAATGTAAAAGTACAATAAAAATTCCAAAGGCAAAATTTGAGATAATAATCGGCGTGATTATTCCCTTTTTCCAGAAAAACTACTCACAGTACAGTCGTCCGACGCGTTTCGGTCTCGAATGGACCTTAATCATGAACTATCTGCACTGTGAGGAGTAAGCATATTTATGCTATGAACATCCAATGAATGAGTAGCCGGAAATGACATCATTAATTACAATGAAAATTAATTTTGTTTAAAAACATGATTATTCATCACACAAATTCATAATTACATATACATAAACACTAGTATCATGCATGGTGAAAAAGTACAGCAGGAAAAACACTTTAAAACATATTTTCTTCTCCATTAAAAAACGGAGCTTGGAATTCTGGGTAATGTAGTTTCCATAGTGGACTACTATATGACCATATATGGTGTTTCCACCGGATATTGTGTTGCACCGCTGCTGGTGAAACTTCCCCAGAAAATAATCCCTGAAGGTTTGTTCCGTTTGTAGCCGGAAATGACATCATTAATTACAATGAAAATTAATTTTGTTTAAAAACATGATTATTCATCACACAAATTCATAATAACATATACATAAACACTAGTATCATGCATGGTAAAAAAGTACAGCAGGAAAAACACTTTAAAACATATTTTCTTCTCCATTAAAAAACGGAGCTTGGAATTCTGGGTAATGTAGTTTCCATAGTGAACTACTACATGACCATATATGGTGTTTCCGCCGGATATTGTGTTGCACCGCTGCTGGTGAAACTTCCCCAGAAAATAATCCCTGAAGGTTTGTTCCGTTTGGAGAGACAGACGGCGGAAGTGACGTATCGCCGTCTTCTATTTCCGTTTTCAGGGATTCTGGGGTTTGTAGTTTAGAAGGGGAACCGGCGCGGCCATTTCATAGGTTAGAAAGCACTCTGAAACGGTCACCATGGAAACCAGCCGTGTTTTTGGTTTCTTTTCATACATATTATGAGTAGCTAATATAAACGTAAAACAAAGAGAAACAGGAATTAGTGGAAAAAATAGAAACTACAGACTTTCTAAACAGATCTGGGGTAACACTTTTATGAAAATGTTGCATTAATAGATAAAGCTCAAAGTCGCATATTAATTTAGCACATCAGTCAAGGAACCATTTAAGCTCAAAATCGCAGTTCAGACCACCTGGACTTAAGGTGTCATACATAAAAATACATTTCATTTCCGACTTAGCTAGAAATGTATTGAGGTCTTTATTCCTTCCGTTTCCTTTGACCTGTCTAATTCCATAAAAGCCTGATATTTCTGTGACCAAACAATTATGTTTGGTTTTAAAATGAGCAGACAAAGAATGGGTTAGAAGGCCTTTTTTAATGTTTCTAATGTGCTCCCCCAGGCGAACCTTCAAGGGTCTAGAGGTCCGCCCAATATAAAATAAATTACAGCTGCATTTAATAGCGTAAATGACATTTTTACTGTCACAAGTGATAAAATCTGTAATATTCACTTTTTTCTCATTTATATGGATATTTTCAATTTTGCTTTTTCCTTCACTTTTAATATGTCTGCAGCCCATGTCAAAAGACATTGGGGTCTGCTAAAGAAGGATCCGGTGATTGGACCCCTTGTCCCCAATAGACCCATCCATATCTACCGCAGGGCTCCCAATTTAAAAAATAAATTGGTCTCCAGTGCTATGCCCTCGACGAAATCCCAGTCTAGAATTGTGTCCCAGGGGTTTTACAGATGCGGTAATTGTATGGGCTGCAGACATATTAAAAGTGAAGGAAAAAGCAAAATTGAAAATATCCATATAAATGAGAAAAAAGTGAATATTACAGATTTTATCACTTGTGACAGTAAAAATGTCATTTACGCTATTAAATGCAGCTGTAATTTATTTTATATTGGGCGGACCTCTAGACCCTTGAAGGTTCGCCTGGGGGAGCACATTAGAAACATTAAAAAAGGCCTTCTAACCCATTCTTTGTCTGCTCATTTTAAAACCAAACATAATTGTTTGGTCACAGAAATATCAGGCTTTTATGGAATTAGACAGGTCAAAGGAAACGGAAGGAATAAAGACCTCAATACATTTCTAGCTAAGTCGGAAATGAAATGTATTTTTATGTATGACACCTTAAGTCCAGGTGGTCTGAACTGCGATTTTGAGCTTAAATGGTTCCTTGACTGATGTGCTAAATTAATATGCGACTTTGAGCTTTATCTATTAATGCAACATTTTCATAAAAGTGTTACCCCAGATCTGTTTAGAAAGTCTGTAGTTTCTATTTTTTCCACTAATTCCTGTTTCTCTTTGTTTTACGTTTATATTAGCTACTCATAATATGTATGAAAAGAAACCAAAAACACGGCTGGTTTCCATGGTGACCGTTTCAGAGTGCTTTCTAACCTATGAAATGGCCGCGCCGGTTCCCCTTCTAAACTACAAACCCCAGAATCCCTGAAAACGGAAATAGAAGACGGCGATACGTCACTTCCGCCGTCTGTCTCTCCAAACGGAACAAACCTTCAGGGATTATTTTCTGGGGAAGTTTCACCAGCAGCGGTGCAACACAATATCCGGCGGAAACACCATATATGGTCATGTAGTAGTTCACTATGGAAACTACATTACCCAGAATTCCAAGCTCCGTTTTTTAATGGAGAAGAAAATATGTTTTAAAGTGTTTTTCCTGCTGTACTTTTTTACCATGCATGATACTAGTGTTTATGTATATGTTATTATGAATTTGTGTGATGAATAATCATGTTTTTAAACAAAATTAATTTTCATTGTAATTAATGATGTCATTTCCGGCTACAAACGGAACAAACCTTCAGGGATTATTTTCTGGGGAAGTTTCACCAGCAGCGGTGCAACACAATATCCGGTGGAAACACCATATATGGTCATATAGTAGTCCACTATGGAAACTACATTACCCAGAATTCCAAGCTCCGTTTTTTAATGGAGAAGAAAATATGTTTTAAAGTGTTTTTCCTGCTGTACTTTTTCACCATGCATGATACTAGTGTTTATGTATATGTTATTATGAATTTGTGTGATGAATAATCATGTTTTTAAACAAAATTAATTTTCATTGTAATTAATGATGTCATTTCCGGCTACTCATTCATTGGATGTTCATAGCATAAATATGCTTACTCCTCACAGTGCAGATAGTTCATGATTAAGGTCCATTCGAGACCGAAACGCGTCGGACGACTGTACTGTGAGTAGTTTTTCTGGAAAAAGGGAATAATCACGCCGATTATTATCTCAAATTTTGCCTTTGGAATTTTTATTGTACTTTTAAATTTTTACTTTTTTATTTTTTCTGTCACCATGTGTGGTGATTTCTTTGTATGAATTTGGACTATGTCTGGAATAAAAAACCTGTTTGAGAAAGGATTTTTTTCATGACTCTGGTCTGGCATTTGGGAGAAAGAGTTCCTTTTCCTCTTGTGGATCCACCAAAGGGATACCAGTGAATCTATTTAAAGAAACCTTTATAGGAGTCATTCATCGTTTACTGAGTGAGTTGGGGTACGCACCTGAGGATTTTTGTTGATATAAAGAAACTGTTATATGAATGTTCTGGCTTTGCTCTGTGTAAGTGAGGGTACGCATTGAAATTGCCTCAGACGCTACCCCTACGTGTTTACAGTACCCCATGTGGTGTGAGATTCAGGCACGCTTAATTACGTGAACCTAACCTGAGGGGATTGGTGAAAAAAACTAGCAATAAAGATACCTTTACGGGAACCCACTTACTTGTTTCTGTGTGAGTGGGATACGCCCTTAAAAACTTTCATTGTGTGGAATTCTCGATTCTAGCTGTTGTAAACGGTGCTACACATTTCTTTTCTCTCTTATTTCTCTCCATTTTGACATGAACTGGGAGCCATTTATAACGAGAAGATTCACCTGAACGAAAGGACTCATAGGCCTGCATAACCTGGAGAAGACATCGTATACCCATTTGACAAGGGATGTGTTAAGTTTCATTACCTTTTTCTTTTTTTACGCGCCCTGGACACAGATAAATACCAACACTTGCTTCTTCTATATATTGTTTTGGTAAAATCGGTGATTTTTACATAGGTATTTTGTCAGTGGACGGGCTGCTGTGCGCCAAACTTGTAGACCCTCCCTATTTTCTCTTTTTTTTCTATCCAGTTTTATCACCATTAGGGAGGTTGTTTCATAATTGGCTGCATTGTATTGTTACAATAATGTTTTCTTTAAGGGATGAACGTTTGAATATGTTTGAAAAAGTTTTTGGTGGGAATAAGGAACATTCAGATCTTGTTGATTTTGACCTAGAAGAAACCATGCAGAAATTAGAAAATTCACTCCTAAAAGAGTGTAAAGTGTGGTGGGAGATAGCCACACTTGAAAAATATGCCTCTTTTGAATTAGTGCCACGAGGGCTTAAAATCATCAAAATCTCTTCCTTTAATACGGCAAGTGAGGAATTCAAAAAAGATTGGGATAATACAATTAATCATTGTTCCCAGTCTCTAATGAAATTGGTTATCAGGGAAAGGAAAAAGGAACTTAATAGACTTGAAATAGAGATTGCAGAATATAAATCACTTTCTGCTCCTTTTTCTGAGTCTGAAGAATATAGAATTATGGAAAAGGAGATTGAAACAAAACTTAAACGAACACAAAAGCAACTCATAGAAAAAAAATTACGGAAATTTAATAGGGATAGATCTGAACAAATCGAATCCAAGAATCATGAGGTAGAAGGAGGGGAAATTTCAGACAGCCATACTAATCCCCCTCCTCGGCATAATGAAACCTTTCAGTATAGAAAGCCTCAAAGGAGGAGATTGTTTAACAACCGTACTTTGGAACCCATTAAGAGGAACGAAAGGGACTATACATCTGTCTATGACCATGCCAGATTTCCACAATCTGGAAGGATAGACAGAAGGTATAGGGATAAAACACCAGAATGGAGGGGGGCTTCCCAGAGAAACCCCAAATACAAGTACCCTTCTGATGAGAATGTTCCGGTAAGATCGAGGAACCGCTTCTCTCCACTAAGGAGGGCGAACGAACCAGAACATAATCATCATTTTTTAGAGAACAGACATTACCCAAACAGGCACCGATAATTCTAAAAAGATCGCAGAGGGGCAAGAGGGGTGGTGTGCATAAACCTCATAGAGGTAAATGCAAAAGAAAACGTAAATCCCAAAAAAAGACAGTAATTAGCCCTGAAAATGTCCATTCCGTATCTAATAGCACCATAGGAAATATAGGAAAAACTATCCCCACTACAAAGATTTTCAATTTGAGTTCCCACATCCTGTCAGAGAGTGAAACCTCTGTTTTGTGTAAGGGTTTAAAATATGCCCCAACAAATCCTATCGATCCATTTGAAATATATTTAGATGTACAACGGTACATGAGGAAATTAACCATAAAGAAGTTTTTTGCAAGTAGGGAGGACTTGGCCACAACTGGTACACCTTTGAGCACATCTGCAGTCACCCCATTTAAACCTAAATCCCTTTTTTTCCCCAAACATATACAGGGGCCATTAATTGAAACTTTTGGGGTTATGGTGCTTGAGGACTTAGAAAAACTTCAACTAAAACCAAAGAAAATTCAGAACCTTACGTTTAAGGAAAGGAATGCCCTAAAAAATTTAAAACAACTTAAAGAGATCGTAATCAAACCCTCTGATAAAGGGGGAGGAGTTGTTGTAATGGATCTGGCAAACTATGTAAATGAGGTCCTGAGACAGCTAAATGATACTGAAACGTATAAAAAACTTAGGAACGACCCATCCGATACCACCTTAATTAAGTTAAGAAATCTTATAGATAAATATGAAAAGAAAGGAACCATTAGTGCCAAAGAGGCCAAATTTATTATCATAGAAGACCCAACTATACCTGTGATCTACGTACTACCAAAAGTACATAAGAGCCTTACTGATCCCCCGGGTAGGCCAATTATATCGGGAGTTCAATCTCTGACATCAAATCTGTCTAAGTTCATTGATTATATCCTGCAACCCTTGGTATCCAGGAATAGATCACACTTGAAGGATACAAAGGATTTCCTTAAACTGTTGGAATCTGTACAGTGGAAGGAAGGTGACATCCTAGTGACAGCTGATGTCAGTTCCCTCTACACCGTTATCGATCATGATGACGGTGTGGAGGCGGTCACTTATTTTCTGGATCAGTCCAACCATACAAAAGGATCTAAAGGAGCTGATTATAGAGGGAATTAAGTTTATCCTCAATAATAATTTCTTTTTATTTCAGGATCAATTTTACATCCAGAAAACGGGCACGGCTATGGGCACCAGATTCGCTCCTAGCTATGCCAACCTGTTCCTTGGTTTATGGGAACTAAACACGGTTTGGTCAAATAATAGCTATGGAGCGAATCTGGTGTCCTATGCCAGGTATATTGATGATATTTTCTTTTTATGGAGAGGTGGAGTCGAAACACTTAACTCTTTCTGTACTTTGTTGAACACGAATGATAAGAATATTGTCTTATCATTTGAAAAGAGTGGGGAATCCATCAATTTCCTTGATATTACTGTCTATATTAAAGAGGGCCAGTTACACACCATGACCTACTCCAAACCCACTGATTCGAGGTCATATATAGCAGCCAGTAGTTGTCACCACAACAACTGGCTGGATTCTATCCCCATCAGTCAACTAAAAAGAGTCAGGAGGAATTGTACGGAGGATAATATTTTTGAAGCACAGGCAAAAGAAATGAATGAAAAATTTAGGGCATGCGGCTACAATAAGGGCACTATTGAAAAAGCCCATTCCGAAGTAAGAAACACCACACGTAAGGATCTCCTGAAAGATAATATTATAAAGACCACTACAGACAATAAATATGAATGGGCTTTCATCACCCAGTTTAACCAAAGTCATCAAGAAATCGAGAAGATTTTCAAAAGACATTGGGGTCTGCTAAAGAAGGATCCGGTGATTGGACCCCTTGTCCCCAATAGACCCATCCATATCTACCGCAGGGCTCCCAATTTAAAAAATAAATTGGTCTCCAGTGCTATGCCCTCGACGAAATCCCAGTCTAGAATTGTGTCCCAGGGGTTTTTCAGATGCGGTAATTGTATGGGCTGCAGACATATTAAAAGTGAAGGAAAAAGCAAAATTGAAAATATCCATATAAATGAGAAAAAAGTGAATATTACAGATTTTATCACTTGTGACAGTAAAAATGTCATTTACGCTATTAAATGCAGCTGTAATTTATTTTATATTGGGCGGACCTCTAGACCCTTGAAGGTTCGCCTGGGGGAGCACATTAGAAACATTAAAAAAGGCCTTCTAACCCATTCTTTGTCTGCTCATTTTAAAACCAAACATAATTGTTTGGTCACAGAAATATCAGGCTTTTATGGAATTAGACAGGTCAAAGGAAACGGAAGGAATAAAGACCTCAATACATTTCTAGCTAAGTCGGAAATGAAATGTATTTTTATGTATGACACCTTAAGTCCAGGTGGTCTGAACTGCGATTTTGAGCTTAAATGGTTCCTTGACTGATGTGCTAAATTAATATGCGACTTTGAGCTTTATCTATTAATGCAACATTTTCATAAAAGTGTTACCCCAGATCTGTTTAGAAAGTCTGTAGTTTCTATTTTTTCCACTAATTCCTGTTTCTCTTTGTTTTACGTTTATATTAGCTACTCATAATATGTATGAAAAGAAACCAAAAACACGGCTGGTTTCCATGGTGACCGTTTCAGAGTGCTTTCTAACCTATGAAATGGCCGCGCCGGTTCCCCTTCTAAACTACAAACCCCAGAATCCCTGAAAACGGAAATAGAAGACGGCGATACGTCACTTCCGCCGTCTGTCTCTCCAAACGGAACAAACCTTCAGGGATTATTTTCTGGGGAAGTTTCACCAGCAGCGGTGCAACACAATATCCGGCGGAAACACCATATATGGTCATGTAGTAGTTCACTATGGAAACTACATTACCCAGAATTCCAAGCTCCGTTTTTTAATGGAGAAGAAAATATGTTTTAAAGTGTTTTTCCTGCTGTACTTTTTTACCATGCATGATACTAGTGTTTATGTATATGTTATTATGAATTTGTGTGATGAATAATCATGTTTTTAAACAAAATTAATTTTCATTGTAATTAATGATGTCATTTCCGGCTACAAACGGAACAAACCTTCAGGGATTATTTTCTGGGGAAGTTTCACCAGCAGCGGTGCAACACAATATCCGGTGGAAACACCATATATGGTCATATAGTAGTCCACTATGGAAACTACATTACCCAGAATTCCAAGCTCCGTTTTTTAATGGAGAAGAAAATATGTTTTAAAGTGTTTTTCCTGCTGTACTTTTTCACCATGCATGATACTAGTGTTTATGTATATGTTATTATGAATTTGTGTGATGAATAATCATGTTTTTAAACAAAATTAATTTTCATTGTAATTAATGATGTCATTTCCGGCTACTCATTCATTGGATGTTCATAGCATAAATATGCTTACTCCTCACAGTGCAGATAGTTCATGATTAAGGTCCATTCGAGACCGAAACGCGTCGGACGACTGTACTGTGAGTAGTTTTTCTGGAAAAAGGGAATAATCACGCCGATTATTATCTCAAATTTTGCCTTTGGAATTTTTATTGTACTTTTAAATTTTTACTTTTTTATTTTTTCTGTCACCATGTGTGGTGATTTCTTTGTATGAATTTGGACTATGTCTGGAATAAAAAACCTGTTTTAGAAAGGATTTTTTTCATGACTCTGGTCTGGCATTTGGGAGAAAGAGTTCCTTTTCCTCTTGTGGATCCACCAAAGGGATACCAGTGAATCTATTTAAAGAAACCTTTATAGGAGTCATTCATCGTTTACTGAGTGAGTTGGGGTACGCACCTGAGGATTTTTGTTGATATAAAGAAACTGTTATATGAATGTTCTGGCTTTGCTCTGTGTAAGTGAGGGTACGCATTGAAATTGCCTCAGACGCTACCCCTACGTGTTTACAGTACCCCATGTGGTGTGAGATTCAGGCACGCTTAATTACGTGAACCTAACCTGAGGGGATTGGTGAAAAAAACTAGCAATAAAGATACCTTTACGGGAACCCACTTACTTGTTTCTGTGTGAGTGGGGTACGCCCTTAAAAACTTTCATTGTGTGGAATTCTCGATTCTAGCTGTTGTAAACGGTGCTACACATTTCTTTTCTCTCTTATTTCTCTCCATTTTGACATGAACTGGGAGCCATTTATAACGAGAAGATTCACCTGAACGAAAGGACTCATAGGCCTGCATAACCTGGAGAAGACATCGTATACCCATTTGACAAGGGATGTGTTAAGTTTCATTACCTTTTTCTTTTTTTACGCGCCCTGGACACAGATAAATACCAACACTTGCTTCTTCTATATATTGTTTTGGTAAAATCGGTGATTTTTACATAGGTATTTTGTCAGTGGACGGGCTGCTGTGCGCCAAACTTGTAGACCCTCCCTATTTTCTCTTTTTTTTCTACTGCTGTTATATTGTCTGACTGAATCAAGACGGGCAGACCGCAAAGATGTTCTGCTTGCAGAATGCCGTTGTAAATGGCCCTTAATTTCAGAATGTTTATGTGCAGACAAGCTTCCTGGCTTGACCAATTTCCCTGAAAATTTCTTCCCTGTGTGACTGCTCCCCAGCCGGTGCATGTCCAGGTGAGACCCGGACCACTTTTCCAACAGGTCCCACTGAAACACCCTGGCATGGAACCTGCCATACGGAATGGCCTCGTAGGCCGCCACCATCCTCCCCAGCAACCGAGTGCATTGAAGAACTGACACTTTTGCTGGTTTCAGAATCTGTTTTACCATGTTCTATATTTCCAGAGCCTTTTCCACTGGAAGAAAAACTCTGCAATTCTGTATCCAGAATCATACCCAGGAACGACAGCCGTGTCGTCGGACCAAACTGTGATTTTGGCAAGTTTAGGAGCCAACCATGTTGCTGCAGAATCGTCAGCGAAAGCGCAACATTTTTCAGCAATTGCTCCTTGGATCTTGCCTTTATGAGGAGATCGTCCAAGTACGGGATAATTGTGATTCCCTGCTTGCGCAGGAGAACCATCATTTCCGCCATAACCTTGGTGAAAATCCTCGGAGCCGTGGACGCAACGTCTGAAATTGGTAATGACAATCCTCAACAGCAAACCTGAGGTATGCCCGATGTGGAGGATATATGGGAATGTGTAAGTAGGCATCCTTTATGTCGACCGACACCATAAAATCCCCCTCCTCCAGACTGGAGATCACAGCTCGGAGAGATTCCATCTTGAATTTGAACTTTTTAGAAAGAAATTGAGGGATTTTAGGTTCAGAATCGGTCTGACTGAGCCATTCGGCTTCGGGACCACGAACAGGCTCGAATAAAAGCCTTCCCCCTGTTGTGACGGGGGTACCGTGACAATTACTTGATTTTGACACAGCTTTAGTATTGCAGCGCATACTACCCCCCTTTCTAGAAGAGAAGCTGGCAAGGCAGATTTGAAAAATCGGTGAGGGGGCACGTCTTGAAACTCTAATTTGTACCCTTGGGTTACTATTTCTAATATCCAAGGATCCAGGTCCGAGTGCAGACCTGACTGAAAAGTTTGAGACGTGCCCCCACCGGTGCGGACTCCCGCAGAGGAGCCCCAGCGTCATGCAGTGGATTTGGTAGAAGCCGGAGAGGACTTCTGCTCTTGGGAAATTGCCACAGACTGTGACCTTTTTCCCCTTCCTCTTGCAGCAAGGAAGGAGGACCATCGTCCTTTTTTTAATTTATTGGGCCAAAAGGACTGCATCTGATAGTGGGGCGTTTTCTTCTGTTGTGCAGGAACTTAAGGTAAAAATGATGACTTATCCGCGGTAGCCGTAGACACCAGGTCAGTGAGGCCGTTACCAAACAAGACACTACCGTTAAACGGTAACGACTCCATCGCCTTCTTAGAGTCAGCATCAGCATTCCATTGATGAATCCATAATGCTCTCCTAGCTGAGATTGCCATGGCATTGGCCCTTGATCCCAAAAGGCCAATATCCCTTACAGCTTCTTTTAAATATGCTGCAGCGTCCCTGATATGACCCAGAGTCAAAAGCACGCTATCCCTGTCCAGGGTCTCTATCTCAGATGACAAGTTATCTGCCCACTTTTCAATAGCGCTACTCACCCATGCCGAAGCAACGGCAGGCCTGAGTAGTGAACCTGTAGTGACATAAATGGATTTTAGTGTATTTTCCTGCTTACGATACGCAGGATCCTTTAGGGCTGCCGTGTCAGGAGACGGAAGCGCCACCTTTTTGGATAGACGCGATAAAGCTTTGTCTACCGTGGGTGTTGACTCCCACTTTTCCCTGTCCCCAAAAGGAAACGGATACGCCACTGGAATTCTTTTGGGAACCTGTATCTTCTTGTCAGGATTTTCCCAAGCCTTTTCAAAACGAGCGTTCAGTTCATGAGAGGGAGGAAACACCTCAGGTTTCTTTCCTTTAAACATACAGACCCTAGTATCAGGAACAGCAGGGTCCTCCGTGATATGTAATACGTCTTTTATCGCCACAATCATGTACTGAATGCTCTTAGCCAGTTTAGGATTCAATCTGGCATCACTATAGTCAACACTGGAATCAGAGTCCGTGTCGGTATTCGTATCTACTATCTGGGTAAATGCACGTTTCTGTGACCCCTAAGGGGTCTGAGATTGTGACAATGCATCCTCCATGGATTTTCTCCATGTCTGGTTCGTAGACTCAGATTTATCAAATTTTAGTCAACCGAGCAACATCTGCATTCAAAACATTCAACATATTTACCCAATCATCCGTCGGCGGTGCAGACACCATCACTCTCGGTCTTTTCTGTCCCCACTCCAGCCTCCTCCTGGGAAGAGCATTCAGCCTCAGACATGTCGACACACACGTACCGACACCCACAACCACACTGGGGCTATAGGAGACAGACCCACAACAAAGCCTGCTAGAGAAACACAGAGGGAGTCCTGCCAGCTCACAACCCATCGCCTATCCCGGTTCTGAAGTAAAATACTGCCCAGACCTATTAGCGCTTTTACTTTTAAATAATTAGCACCAAATCTCGTGCCCCCCCCCCCCCCCCCCTGTTTTGCACCCTGTTACTTGTACAGTAGTACGGGAGGCCAGGCTCAGCGTCTCTGCAGCTTCTGTGAAGAGAAAATGGCGCTGGTCAGAGCTGTTAGGGCTAAGCCACACACCCTTAATGGCACGCTTCAGTCCCACTAAATTTTGCATATTTATACTGGCGGGGGTCTGTAATTAGTGCCTAGGCACTTTACACACATCTGCCAGTGCTATTTGAGGATTTTATGCTGGCCAGGGCGCCCCCCCTGCGCCCTGCAGTGCCGCCCTGTATGTGGGAGCATGGCGCGCTGCGCGGTACCTCAAAAGCAGTCTTCTGCCGTCACTGAAGTCTTCTGTTCTTCTTTTACTCACCCGGCTTCTGGCTCTGCAAGGGGGGGGGGGGGGGGGGGTGACGGCGCGGCTCCGGGAACGAGCAGCTAGGCCCACCAAGTGATCGGACCCCCTGGAGCTAATGGTGTCCAGTAGCTTAAGAAAAGGAGAGCCTTTGAACTCCGAAGTAGGTCTGCTTCTCTCCCCTCAGTCCCACAATGCAGGGAGCCTGTTGCCAGCAGGTCTCCCTGACAATAATAAACCTAAGTCTTTTTTCTGAGAAACTCTGGAGAGCTCCTCAGTGTGCATCCAGTCTCACTGGGCACAGAATCTAACTGGGGGAGGGGCATAGAGGGAGGAGCCAGTTCACACCCATTCAAAGTCTTATAGTGTGCCCATGTCTCCTGCGGATCCAGTCTATACCCCATCGTTCTTGAAGCATCCCCAGCTTCCTCTAGGACGTATGAGAAACAAGGGTTGCCCAAAAATGGAATAAATCTAGATTGCCCAGGATGTCTATCTAAGGCAAAATTTATGGTCCCCCAAGCTTGGTAAGTATCCCAAAATAGTATCTTGTTCTTGACACTTAAGGGTAACAGATTTTTGGAGGTATGTATCAGTGCACGCAGATCATACGGTGCCACAAGGGCTTATTCAATATCATAGTTAGCATAGGTGGAAGACTCTAATAGCCAATCTGAAAGGTATCTAAAAGAAACTGCCCAGGAGAACGCTGCTAAATCCGGTACCGCTAGACCCCATTGGGTTTCTTAAGCTTGAGTTTGGATAGGGCTATGCGGGATCGTTTTCCACTCCATAAAAATTTTGTGAATAGTCTGTCATAAGCAAGAAGATCATCCTTGTTAAGTTGAAGAGGTAATAATTGAAGAGCATTAGAAATCTTAGAGAATATGATGCTTTTTAGTACGGCTACTCTACCTAGTAAGGAGATAGGGAGCGTAGACAGAGAAAATAAAGATTGCGACACCTTAGTCAGGATAAGAGAAAAATTAGCTGGATAAAGATTTGAAAGCTCTGTAGGGATAAGGATGCCCAAGTATTTAAGTGTGGAAGTGTTAAATGTAAATTGCGACAGGACAGGAGAGGAGGCCATGTGTAATGCGGAGAGGTTAAGTGGTAAAAGTTCGGATTTAGACATGTTAATTCTATATCCAGCAAAGGAGCCGAACTTGAATAGCAAGGACATTATGGCTGGTATCGATTTGTGGGGGTCTGTAATAAACAATAACATGTCGTCCGCAAAAAGGCTTAATTTCAATTCTTGATGACCGATAGAAATTCCAGAAAACTGCGGGAGTTCTCTCAAAGCTACAGCCAGAGGCTCTATAGCTAGAGCTAACAGTAAGGGGTACCTCTATGCAATTGCACTGGTACAGAGAGATAGCCATTGCAGAGTATACGTGAGCTCAAGGAGTCACAGGGTCTGCAGCACACTGGAGAGGCCCAGCGGAAACCCAAAGTGTGATAACGTAGTAAACAGATGATCCCAACTGACTAAATCAAAAGCTTTCTCAGCATCTATGGACAAAATAAAGTGTGGGTTCTGGTCCCCACTGAGCCCCACCCAGTGCGCCGCAGCCAGGAGTTTTCGAATATTGTTAGAGGAGTGCCGCCCAGTGATAAATCCAGTCTGGTCTATATGAATTAAAGAGGGTAAAATGGGTCTTAATCCGTCTGCTAACATTTTTGTAAATAATTTGTAATCTACATTAAGTAGTGAGATGGGCCTATAGCTACCCGGGAGATTAAGGTCTTTCCCCGGTTTAGGGAGAAGACGAATCATGGCGTCATTAAAGTATTGTGGGATTTTATGGGAACACAAAATAACGTGGAACACATCCGTCAGGGTTGTCACTATGCGAGAATGTAGGATTTTATAAAATTCCCCTGAAAAACCATCAGGACCTGGAGTCTTAACTGGCTTCAGAGACCTTATTGCTTTCTCAACTTCTGGAAGAGTAATTGGAGCACAGATGCCATTAGCCAGAGAAGAATCAAGAACCGGTAAATGCAGAGACTGCCAAAAAGAAGATTTAGAATCCAAATCAATCTGGGAGGTTACATATATATCCGAGTAAAAACCGGAAAGCACAGCCGCTATATCTCTAGATTCTGTAGCAAGGGAAGGATCAGGGCGATTAAGCGCCTATATAAGCGAGTCTGGAGAAACTCCCTTTAATAAATTTGAAAAAGTCGTCCTGTTTTATTTCCAAAACGGTGAAACCTATGATTTTTATGGAAGGCATGTCTATCTCCTAAGGTTTTTAAAGTGGCCTCAAAGTGGGTTTTAGCTGCTAGGTAGAGACGTCTGGAGGATAATGTGGGTTTAGTCTTAAAAGTAGTATAAGTCTCAGTCAATGTCTGTTGGACTAATTTAAAAGTGGTAGAAAACTGCTTTTTGCGGCGAGATACAAATTCTATTATACGACCTCGAAGAACAGCTTTTGCGGCCTGCCAAAAAAGTTGAGGATCAGTTAGAGCCATGTCAGCATTTTCCTTTTGAAAGTCCTCCCAAAACACTATCAATTGTTCCCTAAAGGAAACAGAGGAAGCAAAATCAGTAGGAAATCGCCACCTCCTAAAAGCACCAACATCCAGAGATGTAGAAAATTCCACCCAAACCAAAGAATGATCAGAGATGGCCATAGGTTCTATACTAGTCTGCACAGAACTGGGGATTAAAGAATCAGACAATAGGAGGAAGTCTATACGTGACAATGTATGATGAGAGACATGTAAATTCCTTCTCCGTAGGGTGAAAGAATCTCCACACATCAGTAGTCTTCAATTGTTGCATTATGTATGGAATACTAAGCTTGGGGGGGACTCGAGTGTGTGAAAGAATTAGTATCCAGTATTTGAGGATATCATATTGAAATCCCCGCCTATAATTAACAGCATAGATGAATACAGGAGTTTTGAAAGGAGTGGGCGGATAAATTGTTTAGAGTACTTATTGGGGCATAAACAGCACAGAAAACATCTCATATTACAAACATCAATTTCCAGTACTATAAACCAGCCTTCTGGGTCTGGGACAGATGTTATTACCTGGATCGGGAGTCAGGATCTGGCTAGAATCATAACACCTCTAACTTTTGTGGAATAGGGGGCATCAGAAAGAACACGCCAGCCTAAAGTACCCAATTTTTGGGCTTCGGAGATGTGTTTCCTGCAAGAGTACAAAATCTAGCTTCAATTTATTCAGGTACATAAGACATTTTTTTCTTTTGATCGGTGAGTGTATACCACCGACGTTCCAGGTCGCTACTTTAAGAGTAGCCATAAATCTGTCTTATATTGAGAAAGACAGACAACATATAAAACAGTGTAATAATAATATCAATTCGTGAACAGAAAAGTAAGGAAATACTGGGGGGAACCTGAGGAAGGGGGAGGGGGGACACACACACAAGACAACCAGGCATACCCAGCCACACCAAAACAACACAAACATATTAACAGTAAAACAAAAAATACAGTTTCAGAGAATTCCTTGCTTGGAAAACTCTGAATTCTCTCTTCAAGAGACTTCACTGCAGGCAAGGAAGGCCTTGCACTATGCAGCATGGAGGTACTCTCTTCTAGCCACCACCACCTATCGATCAAAAAGGAAGTACTGTTTACCCAAACATAAATATATGACCACAGGAAAGGAGAGAACAGTACGGAGACTGCCCCTGTCTGAAGACATGTCCAGAGTCAGACAAGGTGTACATGACTGCAAGACCACATCCAAAACATTAGGGAAAAATAAAATGACAAGGGCACTGCAGAAATGAACAGTGTCACGATCCGGGTATCTGGACGCCATTTCTTACCCATCAGATGCCTCCTAAGGCTGGCTCAGCGCTCCAGGACCGGATTCCATCTGTTATCCTGATGTGTACATTCCTGTATCCTCTCCTGTCACTCTGGGACGCTGTCACAGTAAGCGCCATATTACATCTGGCATGGCGTCTCCCGCGGCCTCCGCCGCCGTCCCTGAGCTTCTGCATGCAGTGTGTCAGAGTGGCGATTACGTCAGCCGCGGCCTCCGCTGTGTCCGCGTGGTTGGATGTGCACTTGTCAGCCTGGCGTCTCCTGTCTCCAGTGGCCGGCGCCGCCATTACTGTTTTCATTACCACATGGATTACAAACCAAACTTCCCTCCAAGTGTCTGCATGGGCGCAGCCATCTTGGATTCTGTCAGCTGATCATTTCCTCCAATCTGTTGTCAGTATTGTTAATCTGCATAATTGCCTAGCCAATCCCTTCCTTGCTGCAGGTATAAATACACTGTGCCTGAGCAAGGAAGGGGTCAGTGCTTTGGTTGTCAAACCTAGTTCCTGTTTGTCTCTCTCCTGTGATTGTCTTCCAGGTTCCAGCTCCTGTCTCAAGACTTCCACCATAGAGACCCGCACCAGCATTCCACCTGCGGTGTAGCCTGACTCTCCAATCCATTGTGGATTCATCTGTTTCCAGCTACAACATTACCTGCTCCCAGCTCAGCTTCCAGCAGAGTACAGCTTCCCTTAAAGGGCCGGTGTCCTTTCTACACTTTACCACTCTCCACCGGTATTATTATTTCTCCGCTCTCAAGTTCTACATTTCAGTTCATATTTCATCGCTCCCAAGTTCATTTATTATTTAACTGGTTCCAGCCAGTATCCACTCCGTGCTAACAACAGTCTGGTTCCAGCCAGTATCCACAGCAACTGTTTTATCTTCAGCAACCCAGCTTTTCCTGGAACACCAGCTGGCACAATCCTGGGTTATCTCCATTGCTACAGTCGGGCCTGGTAAGGACTTTCCATCTAGAAGATCATAAGAACTATCTCACACTACCAGTGCCCTGTGGCTCCTGCCATCCTGTAGTACCCAGGAACTGTATTTATTCTTTGCTGACTTTTACGTTTTCTTTTACTGCTGCTGTGTTGCGGAGTTGTCATAATAAACATCATTGACTTTTATCCAAGTTGTCGTGGTCACGCCTTCGGGCAGTTATTATTCATGTTACTTACATGTCCAGGGGTCTGATACAACCTCCCAGGTTCCGGTACATCTCAGCCCCTACAACTGAGGCTGCCTCCCATCAGCTCAGGCCCTCAGTTGTGACAAACAGCTATCACATGTAAATTGGAAAATTACACATTATCCATGAAATTCCTGTGTCAACATAGTCAGCCTCATTCTCGGAATGATTTGCTTCGGAGATATATGCCATTGCATCCTCAGGAACTGTGAAATCTTTAAATGAGGCACCTTCAAATACCCGCAATCTCGCCGGGTATAGCAAGGCGAACTTACCCCCCGCTTGGGCCAATTTAGAACAGGTAGGGGAAAAAGCTTTACGCAGCCTGGTAAGCTCAAGGAAATAGTCTTGGAACATTAAGAGCCGAGATTCTTCCCAAATGAAATCCTTCTTCTTGCGTGATGCAGACCACAGGGCTTCTTTGTGTAAGAAGTTGAGGCATCGAAACAGCACCGGTCTGGGTCTAGCAGAGGCAGAGGAAGACATACGCGCAGGACCCATCCTGTGGGCCCTTTCCACAACTAAATCGTTACAAAGGTCAGGCATCCCTAATAAATCAGGCAGGGTATTACGCAGAAAGTCATACAACGCGGGTCCTTTGATGGCTTCCGGAAGGCCAATCAGACGGAGGTCATTTCGCTAGAGAGAGACAATCTGTTCTCGAGATCATCCAACTTCTCCCTCACCATTGCATCAGAATTATGTAACTTGATCATTCCCTCCTTCATGTCAGCTATAGCTTGGAAATTTTCCCCAGCAGTGTGTTCAACATGAGAAATACGTTTAGCAAGTTGTTTACACTGAGTCTTTATATCAGTAACTGCTTGTTGCAAAGCATGTGTTTGTGCTTGTTCCTGGAGCAGGGGCTGCACTGTCTCTCTCACTGCTTTAACTATATCTTAGTAGGACAGAGGGAGGTCAGGGGGCTGCTCAGCGTTGGGAGGCTGTTTACCTAACCTTTTTGAAGCAGTTCCGTCAGCCTGTGGTCCAGAGGCTGAGTGGCAGGTGACATTTTAGATGTGGACCCGCGATCAGGATCGGGCCGCGAACGGGCTGATTTCCCCAGCATCCCGGCCAGGAAGCGATCCATACACAGGGGGGCAATTTGAGGCAGGTATGGGGTGCTGTAAGGGGGTGTTTAGACGCCTGGAAATGGCGTGTAGCAGGGTAGATAGGTGGCTGGCACTGGAGCTGGCTCAGGGAGCTGCTACTACATGCAGCACCAAACAGGAAGTAGAGCCTTTGGCACTTAAGACTTTTCAACAGTGTGAACTGGCTCCTCCCTCTACGCCTCTCCTCCAGACCTCAGTATAGGAACTGTGCCCGAGGAGACGGACAACTTTGAAAGAAGAATTTACATTAAACTAGTGGCGAGATTCATACCAGCTCACACCATACCAAAAACATGTCGCCTAACATGGCCTTTAACATAACCCATGCAAACGTGCATGCATAACGTAACAGCAACTGCTGTAAAACATCTTAACACATGAGAACCTATGTAAAAAGACAAAACGTAATTTGCAGGAAAAATGAGCACTAAACGGGCGCCCAGCATCCTCTACGGACTACGAGAAAAGGATTTACCAGTAGGTTATTAAAATCCTATTTTCTCTTACGTCCTAGAGGATGCTGGGGTCCATTTTAGTACCATGGGGATATATATATATATATATATATATATATATATATATATACACACACACACATATATATATATATATATATATACATATATATATATATATATATGTGTATGGACAGATAATCCCGGCACTCTTCTGTAGAGATGATGTCACTGCGGTGCCCTCCCAGAGGAATTACCTCATGTACATGTAGAAGAAATAAAGGTGGCACTCACGCAGATTTTTGCAAAGGTAAAACGGTCAGTTTTAATTTACCGACATGTTTCGGGGACTCGCCCCGTCCTCAGGGCCTTAACGGTGGGAGTGCCACCTTTATTTTATATATATAAGATAATTGTTCCTTTGAACTAATTAATTTATTGGTGACAGAGAAAAAGAAAATTCTTAAAGAGACTGAAAGCGAACTCCAAATTTTAGAGAGTGAACTGATATTAATTAAACCTCCGGAGAAAATAATACAGGGTAGAGCAGAAATTGACAAAAAAGTAAAAAACATTGAGGATAAAATTAAGGAAACTAAAAGGAAAAAATATATACGTGATAGAGAGGACTATTCTAACAACCAGGTTAGAAACTGGCATACAGCCAGAACTGAACTTAAAACTGACACAAATAGGTCTCGGTCTAGGGCACACAACATTAGGCGAGAAAGCAATAGAAATCGCTCTGATTCTCGACAAAATAGAAGATATAATCCAAATCAAAAACAGGATAGGCAGAATAATAAAAGGAATGATTGGCAGGTAATAAACAGGTCACGATATGGGAGAAAAAAATCATATAGAGATTATCGCCCAAGGACCTATCATACAGGTGCCAACAATGGTATAGTTCATATGAACAGATATGAAAGACTAAGATCTGTGGAAGATAAGGAGTATCAAAACAATCGGGATTTTCGGGAGCAGAAGCACCCACCCAAACACAAACCAAACGAAATGCCACCTACCCCAATAGGGCAAAAAAGGGGAAGGGATGTAGGAGGGGAAAGAGAGGGAGTGGAAAGGGACCCCAAAAAACGATACCTCCAACATTAAAAACTCCAAGTATTGGAATTTATAACTTGTCTAAAATCGAACTTAAATCCTCTGAAGTTAAAGTACTCCAAAAAGGTTTATCCTTTGCACCAGCATGTCCAGTGAATAAAATTAATGTGTATTTAGACCTTAATTTATACGTAAGAAACCTGACTCTTAAGAGGCATTTTTTAAAAAAAGGTGATGCCCCAGTGAGAAATTGGGAGGATAGTAATCCAAATCCCTCATCAGGACTTAAAAATAAATCTACGTTTTTTCCTATTGAGTCTAAAGGACCATATATTGAAATGTTCTCACAGAAAATGAAACAGGATCTAGAACACCTTAAGAAAAATAAACACTCCCAAAACCTAACAGCAGCGGAGCGTTGTGCTATTAAAAGCTTAGCGGAGAACAATGATATAGTAATAAAGAGTGCTGATAAGGGGGGGGGAATTGTTATATTAGATCGCTCCTACTATATAGAGGAAGCTTATAAATTACTTGGGGATGAAAGCGCTTATCAACGACTTGAGCGTGACCCGACTCAGGAATATCTGGCTGAGTTGGATGATATTTTAAAAAGAGGTCTTAGGAACAAATGTGTGTCATTAGAGGAATATAAATATCTTTTCAATCAGTTTCCCAAACCAGCAACCTTCTACCATATTCCGAAGTTACACAAAGATAGCCTTAGACCGCCAGGCCGCCCTATAATAGCGGGCATAGGATCATTGACATCTAGAATTTCGGAATATGTTGATGTTTATATAAAGAAATATGTGTCATCACTTTCATCATATGTCCAGGATTCTACCCATATTTTGAAAATTATAAACGAATTAGAATGGAAACCTCAATATAAATGGTGCACAGTGGACGTACAGTCCCTTTATACTGCAATTCCCCATGAAAAAGGAATTGATAGTATAAGAATCATGTTGAGTAGGGATCCTGATATTGGAAGTGATCTAGTGACCTTTTTATGTGACTGTTTAAAATTCGTTCTTACACGTAATTATTTTACTTTTTTGGAGGATTGGTATGTCCAAACCTGCGGGACAGCGATGGGCACGATTTGTGCCCCGAGCCTGGCAAATATTTATATGGGGTCTTGGGAAGCTGATCTCAGTATGTATAAAAATGCTGATAAGATCAAAATGTTTAAACGTTATATCGACGATATAATAATAGTGTGGGATGGCACTGAGGACATGTTTAAAGAATTTATTGAGTCGATTAATGCAAACACATATAATTTGAAGTTTACATCTATTATTCAAAATGAGAAAATTGAATTTTTAGATCTGATATTTGATACTACTGAATTTGCGACTAGAGGCTGTATAAATACTTACACATTCTTTAAGAAAGTGGATGTTAATAGTTACTTGGAATATACAAGCTGTCATCTTCCACAATGGAAGAAAAACATCCCATACTCGCAGTTTACCCGACTACGTCGGAACTGTACTACTTTAGAGAAATATGATGAACAGGCCAATGTATATTTAGAAAGATTCACTGAGAGAGGTTATCCACCTGAAGTCGTAGAACATTCAAGAGCTAGGGCGAGAGGAAGAAATAGACTAGATCTTCTAGTTCCAAAAGATAAAGGGGCCCCCTCTCAAAAAGGAGGCTTAATGAATAAAGTATGCCCTTTCGTTACTGATTACAATACAGATGTTCCCAGTATTCGAAAATGTATGCAAAAGAACTGGCATCTATTAAAAATGGATCCTTTATTGTCCCAACACTTACCTGACCAGCCTAACATAATATATAGAAAGGCCAGGAATCTGAAATCTTTAGTGTCGAGAAGTAAATTATTAAGAGTGAACAAAGAAAATTCAGCTAAAAAAATCCACAACAAGATAAAAGGATGTTATCCGTGTGGAAGTTGTAAAACATGTAAATTGATGGATAAAAAAGGAAAAAACTTCAGCAATACCAAAGGTGACAGAAATTATACTGTAATGAGTTATATGAATTGTAACTCAACATTTGTTGTGTATTTGTTGAGTTGCCCCTGTGGATACCTCTATGTAGGCAAAACTAAAAGAATGTTGAAAATACGCATTTTAGAACACATGCGCAACATTAAAAATAAAGTTACTAATCACAGTGTGCCAAGACACTTTCTGACACATCATGATAGCGATCCAAGCAAACTTCGTTTCAAAGGTATCCAACATGTCCAGAATAATGGGGGGGACAGAGACAAAGAATTGCTGAAGAAGGAAACGTATTGGATACTAGCACTTGACACTTTGACTCCGAAAGGGTTAAATGAAGGTCTAGAAATTACTCCCTATATCTGAACCTTTTTTAGTAGCTGTTAGCCAGTCCTTACATGTTACAGTAGTCCTCTTTATTATTGTTATTATTAGAAAAATATATATAGAAAGAAAAAATAGATACCTATGATGTCTTTTGAATAAAATACATACATATATATAATTAATTTTAAAATCATGTTTTGTAACAGCGATGTTCTGATATAAAAATGATTGGAATATTTTTAAGTGACAAATATGAAGTTAATGAGTGTGACTAAGTCCTGAAGGGATAAGTCATGATTTTATTGGTATCAAATTGCCCGTAGAGAAAAGACATATATGTGGGTTTATATATCTAAATATAAAAATGTTTTTATTATGTGTTGTTTTTATTATTTTTTATTTATAACATCTGTATGTAATGGGTTTTTATATGGATGGTTTCATGTTATAAAATAGAGTTAAGAGACTGAAATTATAAGGTACTCTTTGCTTATGCAATTGTCTAAGATAAAACAGAAACATCTAACCAGTCTATATTATGTGATCAAAGTAGATGGTTAACATATGCAGTTAATTTTGGAGCACGCTTTCAGCTGAAACCTTGTATGTCATTGTAACTGATTGGTTATGTAATTAAACAGGGGCAAATAAAAGCCCTGTAGTCTCGTCTGAACAGCACCGCCCTCTGACGAAGTCTGTGACGAAACGCGTTAGGGCGGAGCTGTTCTGACGTCATCATCCTCCGGCTGCATCCGTCCCGAAGCAAGTGGTCCAGTGATCCGACCCGCGACCACCGCTGATTAGCGGTTAGACGTGGAAGGCAGGAGTCCAGTGACCTACGAGACGAGGTTCGGGGTATGCCGGGAGTTGTAATTGATTATATCATGTGGTAACCAGCCCACCCTGGTTGATTTGCGGTACGAGTCTTGAAATCTAATTAACGTACTGTCGTTGTCTGAGAGTTCTTTTTGAATAAAACGATTTTACACTATGAAGCGCCCCCTCTTCACATTCTTTTGCTAGATCCATTTACCCGAAGGAGTTCCGGGGAAACAGAACGAGGGAGAGCTGCTGTCCAGGAAAATTGAAATTGGACTTTCTAGTGATCAGCATATGAGGAGAAAAAACTTTTAATACCTATGGTGGCCACAGATGTGGATCTAATTAATCCATTTGACCAATTGTAGGCAAAACGAGCGCTGGGTCCACATTTCCACATATATATATATATATATACACATATACACACACACACACACACATACCAAAGCTCCCAGTACGGGCGGGAAAGTGCTAATATTCCTGCAGAACTGACTGACCAAACTGAAGGTAGTCAGCAGCCAAGGTGTCAAACCTGTAAAACTTAGCAAACATGTTTGTCCCTGTCCAAGTAGCTGTTCGGCAACTTTGCAACGCCGACACACCCCGGGCAACCGCCCAGGAAGAACCCACTTTCCTTGTAGAGTGGGCCTTTACCGAACTCTGTAACGGCAATCCTGCCGTGGAATAAGCATGCTGAATGGTACCTCTAATCCAGCGCACAATAGTCTGTTTATGACCCAAACAAGATTGGGGGTCCTGCTTCTAGAGGACAAACAAAGATTCTGTTTTCCTTATCCAAGCCGTTCTTGCAACATAAGTCCTCAACGCTCTGACGACATCCAAGGACTTTGAAACGGTTGAGGTGTCAGAAGCCACTGGCACCACCACAGGTTAGTTGATATGGAAATAAGACACAACCTTTGGAAGAAAATGCTGACGCGTCCGCAGTTCAGCTCCATCTTCATGAAAAATCAAATAAGGACTCTTGTGTGACAGAGCCCCTAATTCAGACACTCGTCTGCCTGAGGCCAAGGCCAACAGAATGACCACTTTCCAAGTGACAAATGTCAACTCTACCTCTTGTAGAGGCTCAAACCAGTCCGATTTAAGGAACTACAACACCACATAAAGATCCCATGGCACTGCAGGAGTCACAAAGGGAGGTTGGATGCGCAGAACCCCCTTCACGGACATCTGGACCTCAGGAAGGGAAGCCAACTGTTTTTGAAAGAAAATGGTCAAGGCCGAAATTTGGACCTTGATTGACCCTAATCTCAAGCCAGCATCCACACCCGTCTGTAGAAATAGGAGAAGACGTCCTAATTTAAACTCCACCGCAGGAGACTTCTTGGATTCACACCAAGATACATATTTTCTCCAAATACGATGGTAATGTTTGGACGTTACCCCTTTTCTGGCGAGAATAAGTGTTGGAATGACTTCATTGGGAACACCCTTATGGGCTTGGATCTGGTGCTCAAAAGCCATACCGTCAAACGCAGCTGCGGTAAGTCTTGATAAACGGCCCCTGCTGAAGCAGGTCCTCGCAAAGAGGAAGAGGCTGAGGATCTTCCAGTAATAACTCCTGAAGATCTGGATACCAAGCCCTCCTTAGCCAGTCTGGAGCAATGAGAATTGCTCGAACCCTTGTTCTTCTGATGATCTTGAGAACTTTTGGTATTAGTGGAAGTGGTGGGAACAGATACACAGACTGAAACACCCACTGGGTCACCAGTGTATCCATTGCTATTGCTTGTGGGTCTCTCGACCTGGAACAATATTTCTGAAGCTTCTTGTTGAGACGTGATGCCATCATATCTACTTGAGGAACGCCCCAACGATCTGCTACCTCTGCAAAGACTTCTGGGTGGAGGCCCCATTCTCCTGGATGGAGATCGTGTCTGCTGAGGAAGTCTGCTTCCCAGTTGTCCACTCCAAAAATGAAAATTGCCGACAGAGCTTTTGCATGTCTTTCTGCCCAGAGTAGTATCTTTGTCACCTCTGCCATTGCCGCTCTGCTTTTTGTTCCGCCCTGGCGGTTTATGTAAGCTACTGCCGTTACATGTCTGACTGGATCTGTATGGGACAACCTTGAAGAAGGTGTGCCGCTTGATGAAGGCTGTTGCACACAGCTCTCAATTGCAGAATGTTTATGTGAAGGAGTACTTCTTGACTTGACCATCGTCCTTGGAAGCTTTCCCCTTGCGTGACTGCTCCCCAACGGCTTGCATCTGTGGTCACCAGGATCTAAGTCTGAATCCTGAACCTGCGTCCCTCCAGGAGGTGAGAACTTTGAAGCCACCACAAGAGTGAAATTTCTGGCTTTTGTTGACAGTATTATCCTCCGGTGCATGTGTAGGTGCGATCCGGACCACTTGTCCAGTAGGTCCCATTGGAACACCCTGGCGTGGAATCGGCCAAATTGTAGAGCCTCGTAGGCCGCTACCATCTTCCCCAGCAGGCGGATGCACTGATGAATCGATACGCGTGCTGGTTTTAAAACTTGTTTGACCATCCTCTGGATCTCCAAAGCCTTTTCTGGCTCTGGAGATCCAGAGCCAGAAGCGTTTCTGTGCTTCCGTGTCCAATATCATTCCCAGAAATGATAACCTCATTGTGGGTTCCAATTGTGATTTTGGAAGGTTTATGATCCAACCGTGCTGTTGAAGCACCGTCAGGGAAAGTGCAATGTTCTGCACTAGTTTCTCCCTGGATCTTGCTTTTATGAGATCGTCCAAGTGATGGGATGACTTTGACTCCTTTCTTGCGAAGAAGAACCATCATCTCCGCCATCACCTTGGTGAATATTCTTGGAGCTGTGGAGAGCCCAAAAGGCAATGTTTGGAACTGGTAGTGGCAGTCCTGCACTGCAAACCTCAGGTATGCCTGATGCGGTGGGTAGATGGGAACATGTAAATAAGCATCTTTGATGTCCGTCGATACCAGAAACTTCCTTTTTCTCCAAACTGGTGATCACCGCTCTCAGGGATTCCATCTTGAATGTGAACCTTTTCAAATAAAGGTTCAAAGTCTTTAGGTTTAAAATCGGTCTGACCAAGCCATCCGGTTTTGACACTACAAACCGGCTTGAATAAAACCCTTTTTCCCGTTGTGACACAGGAACTAAGGAAATTACGTTGTCTTGACAATTTCTGTATTGTGTTCAGCACTTTTGCTCTGTCCTGAACAGAAGCTGGTAAGGCTGATTTGAAAAATCGGCATGGGGGAAGGTCCTGAAATTCCAATTTGTACCCTTGGGATACTATCTGCAATACCCAAGGATCCAGATCTGAGTGAACCCAGACCTGGCTGAAAGACCGTAGATGTGTCCCCGCCCGATCGTACTCCCACAGGGGAGCCCCAGCGTCATGCTGAGGTTTTAGCAGAAGTAGCTGTTGACGTCTGATCCTGCGAGCCTGATGGTGTTGTAGGATTTTTTACCTCTTCCTGCGAAGGGGGTACCCTTTGCCTTTTTGGACTTGTCGGGCCGAAAGGATTGCACCGTATGAGTATGAAATCCTTTCCTAGGTGGAGCAGCTGCGGAAAACAGAAATGCTGACCTGCCTGATGTAGTTGTTGAAATCATGGCATACAGCTTGTCTCCAAAGAGGGCATATCCATTGTAAGGAAGTGCCTAAATATTCTTTTTTGATTCTTCATCAGCATTCCATTGGCGGATCCACAGCGCCCTGCGGGCTGAAATCGCCATAGCGGAGGATCTTGAACACAGCAACCCAATATCCTTCATAGCTTCAACTAAGTAACCTGCAGCATCTTTGATATGGCCAGTCAACTGTGTCTACGTTAACAAGCAAGTTGTCAGATCATTTTCCCACAGCGTTACCTACTCACGCACAAGCAATGGTGGGCCTGAGCACCGTTCCGTTAGCCGTATATATGGATTTTAGGGTTGTTTCTAATTTACGGTCAGCTGGATCTTTTAAAGAGGCTGAAACAGGTGCAGGCAAAACTATTTTCTTAGACAGCCGAGAAACTGAGGTGTCTATCATTGGGGGTATCTCCCATTTGTGCCTGTCTTCCTCAGGGAAAGGGTACACAAATACTTCTGGGAAGGGTAAATTTCTTCTCAGGGTTAGCCCGGGATTCTTCAAAGAACGCATTCAAATCCTTTGAAGGAGGGAAGTGTCACAACCTGCTTTTTATTTAATTTAAAATAATCCTTTTCCTCTGGGACCGGTGTTTCAGGAAACTCCAACACTTCCTTTATAGCAACTATCATACATTGTATGCTTTTGGCTAATTTGGGGTTTCTACCCCTCTCAAATCCCCAGTGTTGACATCAGAATCGGAATCTGTCTCCCCTTGCATTATCTGGGCCAGAGACCTTTTCTGGGAACTGGATGGGACCCGAGTGGATGATATGGAAGGGTCAGTAAACAGTGCATCCTCCACAGACTGCCTCCAATATTTAGTCTGTTGTTCAGACTCAGAATTTCTTTGCAAGCAATGACATTCTTTTGCAACATTCTCACCCACTCCGGCTCCTTCTGAGAGGGAAGGGCCACCACATTACCCTCTTGTGCATCTAAAATGGGTTCTTCCTGGGAAGAACCCTCCCCAATGTCTGACATGTTACACACTTGTACACACACCCACCCATATCACACAGAAGAGCTATTGGGGACAGACCCACACTAAAGTCTGTCAGAGACACAGAGGTAGTTGCCAGTCCACACACTGCGCCTTATTGTGAATTGTGGAAATATTACCCACTTACAGCGCATATACCAATAATAGGCCCACAGACCTAATTATAATGAACACTCTCTGCCCCTTCTATAACACCCTGTACATGTATCAACGTTGTCATGAGGAGAAACAGCGTTCAGGAGCTTCACACTGGAGTTTCTGCAGGAGAAAATGGCACCCAGTGAGTGTTCTGGCAAGTCTGAGAAGCCCCGCCCTTCAGCCTCAGCAATGTAATATTTATACTGGCTAGGGATAGCACATCAACAGCTGTACATGTATGTACCCTTTTTACCAGTGAGAGTAAGGTTTTAAAACATGCCCTCAGAGTGCGCCCCCCCGTGCTCTGCACCCTTGTGCTGAGAAATGGCGCGCGCTGCGCGTGTACCTGTATGCCGCCAACGATGACCGGAGGATCCCCTCTCTGCAGGACTCCGGTAATATACTCACCAGCCTTCTGACTCTGTTAGGGGGTGGCGGCAGTGCTGTGGGAGTGAACGCTGGCCAGGCTTGGGCTGTGTTCAATACCCTTCAGGAGCTAATGGTGCCCTATCAGCGGAAGCAGAACCATTAACTAATTGAGAAGTTGGTTCCTACTTCCCCCTCTAAGTCCTACGAAGTAGGGAAGCTGTTGCCAGCAGCTTCCCTGTAAAATAAAAAAACCTAAGTCTTTTTCCAGCAAAGCTCTGAAGAGCTCCACTAGTGTGTATCCAGTCTCCTGGGCACATTTTCTAAACTGAGGTCTGGAGGAGGGGCAGAGGGAGGAGCCAGTTCACACTGCCGAAGGCTCCTGCAAAACAGTCTATACCCCATGGTACTAAAATGGACCCCAGCATCCTCTAGGACGTAAGAGAAATATAGTTGCAACATAAAAACAATAGTCAACCTTCAGTAAAGGTTTAACACCATGGCATACTAAGTATTATGTTGATTCTACAATACTGTAATTAAAAGCTTATGGTTTCTTATAAACAAACAGATCAAATTATTTCTTTACTGAACAAGTCCTCCATGTTGCTCCAGAAGTTTCCAGATTTAAAAAAAAAAAAAAAAAAAAAGAAGAAGAGGATTTTGGTACTTACCGATAAATCCATTTCTCTGAATCCTCTAGGGGACACTGGAGTCCTATACAGTAGGGGCGTGAAGCTTGCAACCGGAGGTGTGGCACAATCTAAAATTAGCATTGTGTGCACAGCCGGTTCCTCCCCCTTCACATCCCTCCTCCCTCAGTTTAGAAAATTTGACTGAGAGAATAGGACATCATACCTGAGCTCATGGCGAGGAACCAAACCGTACAACCTATCAAACAGTACCCAAAAACTCTTAACTGAAAAACCAACGCTGTTTGTACAAACCTTGGAAAATCTATATCAGGCACAGGGCCCCAATGTGATTTGATCCTATGACCTTGCTCGTCAAAGTGTAGGGACTAACCATGTGAGTCCCAAGAGTCCTTTGAACAGGAAACGTGAACCCAGCAGGCTGACAGCACCGAGGCGGGCGTCCAGTGTCCCCTAGAGGATTCAGAGAAATGGATTTATCGGTAAGTACCAAAATCCTCTTTTCTCTTTCATCCACTAGGGGACACTGGAGTCCTATACAGTAGGGGACGTCCCAAAGTTATCCCCCAGGGAGGGAGTGCTGTCGGTGGCCTGCAAAACTAAACGTCCGGACTTAGAGTCCCCGGGCGCAAAAGTATCAACCTGTCAAATCTTGCGAACCTGTGGGCTGAGGACCACAGTGCCGCCCTGCAAAGGTAAGTAGTGGAAACCCCTCTGGCCGCCGCCCACCGGTCGGGTTGAAGGAGCACCCGTCTGAAACGGAACTCGTTTGCCACAGGAAATGGAAGTATGCCGAATGGCAAGTCTAGACCAAGCCTGCTCAGATGCTGGCCATACGCTTCTGAGGCTCATCACAAAGAACCAAGAAATTGTCCGACCTTCTGAAGGACGAAGTAACTTGTAGGCAAACCCGGTAAACTCTGACCCAGCCCAGGACACGTCTCTATCTGCGAGACACAGAAAATAAACTACAATTCGTTGGGTTACTCAAAGCTCCGAAACAAACATAGGAAGGAAAGCTGCTTTTGTACTGAGATCTGCCCAAAAGCTCCCAACCCAGAAAACCGCCTGGCCGGAGCCAAGGCCAGCATTTACGTGACCGTCTAAGATAGATATTGCAGGTCTGTTTAAACACCAAATTTAAGTGCCAAGACGCAGTAGGCGAACGAAGAAGGGGATTGGATCCCCCGATCCACCTGTACAAGGGTTTGAACCTCAGGCAAGGTTAACCGCTGTCGAAATAGGATGGATGGAACCAAAACTTGACCGCTCAGAGAACCCAGCCTCAGTCCTACTTCCTGATCTGCCAAAAGGAAAAGTAGAAGTCTGGAGAAGTGGAAGTTCTCCGAATTCCACCCACCTCATGACACTAGCCCTATTACCTCTACTAAGGCTTGTAGTAGTGTATGGCTGTGACCGGCCTCCTAGAGGAAACCATCTTAAGAATATTCGATCCTGGTATCCCTCTGTTTCATAGGATCCGGGTTTCAATAACCGCACCGTTAAAAGTAGCCCGTTTCTGGATGTTGGAACGGTCCCTGAGATAGCAGGGCCCCTCTCTGAGATAACCTTAAAGGATCTTCCGTTGGTAACCCACGCAGTGGGCCAATCTGGTGCGATTAGAATCACAGACACTCGCTCTCGTTTCAACCCCTTTTTAGAACCCTGAGAAGGAGTTGGAAAGGTGGAAAAGTGTAAACCCTCCTGTAACACCAAGAAAGTGTTAATGTGTCCACTCCTTCAGCTGTTGGACCCCTTGTCTCGGATACATTCTTCGTGGCTTCCTTTAACACCATTCCGTTCCTTTTTCCTCCTTGACGGTCTACGTATGCCGTCGTCGTGACGTGTTAGACTGCATCCTTATGTGTTGACCAATGACCTGGCCCCTTTGCCCAAGAAAGAGGTATTCTCCAGGAGCGTCCAACTGCTCCGAAACTAATGCTATTCTAAGACGGAACCCCAATCTTTGAGGCTGGCGTCTGCTGGGAGGAACCACCAATCCCAAATGTCGAATCTCTAGCCTGCTGCGAGATTCCTGTGCAATGACAAATAAAGTAAGGAAGTGCGTAAGCGTGGTGGAAGTCGGAGTCTTTGACGTAGAAGCCAGTGTGACCTTGCTCCCTGAGGAATGAGGTTAATCTGTAATGGACGGGAATGAAGCCTGCCACCAACTTCCCGAACCATTCCACACAGAGGAGTAGAAAATCGTCCCGGACCTCAGTACCCGAGTCTGTAGGTCCTGGACATTGTTCTTTGGTAGGAATCCTCTCAGTAGTACCCTGTCCAAGAGGAGACCGAGGAATTGAATCCGTTGAGTTGGCCAGAGGTTGGATCTCTGGAAATTCACAATCTCCCCATGTGGAACGAGAATGGATGGGATGTGTGAACATCCCTGATCAACTGGTCTCGAGAGGATGCATTGATTAGCATGTCGCCTAGATAAGGACGAATCGTGACTTCAACCGTCCCGAGTCTGCAAACATGAATGCCATGATCTTCTGTCAAGAGTCTTGGGGCCAGTGATAGACTTAACGGCCAGGCCCTGAATTGGTAGCGATCCCTCAGCAGTTCAAACCTTAAGTAAGCCTGGTGAGGGGCTCAGATTGGGATATGCAGATCTGCATGTTCTAAACTTGCAATGATCGACTGGATTGATTCCAGTTTGAATTTGTAGACACTTAGAGACTGGTTTAAAACTTTGAAATTGAGTATCGGCCGGACTGTCCTGTCTGACTTGGCATCGACAAAAGGATTGGAGTAGAGAGCCATTTCTCACTGAGAGGCGGCAACTGGGAGAAAGACCTCTGAACGTAGCAATCTTTCCCTTGCCGGCAGTAGTTCTTATTCTTTCTGGAGGGCACCGAGGCAACTTCAGACTTTCGCCCACCTAGGGGAATACCAGGTGAGCCGTGAGACCGTCCTGTCACGGTCTTGTCAGCAGATTCATCCCGCTTTCTGGCTGCCTGTGAGCGGCCTCTACCTCTGCCCCCACGTACTTGTGTATCAAAAACTCTTCCTCGGGCTCGCAAGGACTGAGCTCTAAAAGAATTCCCCGCTGTTGCCGAATAACCTCTCCTAACCTGTGTAATGGTTCTTGTATAAGGAGTAGGCAGACAAGTGGACGCTGTAGTCTGCGAAATCCACTTGTCCAGCACTGGACCGAAAAACATCTCGTGCTCAAAGGGGGGTATTCTACCGCACCTTGGTGTGAATATCCCTAGAGGCTTGACACAAGTGTGAAGCTGAATCTAGAATGTATTACGTCAGTCGGGTAACTTCTTCCAAGCCATTTTCCCCTGAAATAGCCTGTACTATGCGTCCAGACCATGCTCCCACGGCCTTGTCAACCCACGTGCAGACGACCGTAGGTCTTTGTGCTGCACCTGCCACAAAAATTGACGGTAAAGCTGCGTCAACCTCTTAAGGTCATTATATGAGGTAATGGTAAGATTGTCTTCTTTGACAACCGTCCTAGGAAAACACCCACAAGCGGCGGAAACTCCCATTTATCCATTATACTCTTAGGAAGGGGATAAGTTACCGGAAACCCTTTTTGGAAATAGAAACCGTTAGTCAGGTGGTTCCAAAACCTCCTCCATTTGAGACTGGAGGGATTTAGGAATTGGAAAACGCTGCTGAACGCGCTTTTGGAATTCGAACAAGTCGAATCTACGGGCTCCTTTACTCATTGTATCTTAAAGTCTAGGATCACAGATTTTTGTGATTGCCTTGTCCACTTCTGGAAATTCGGCGTCTAGATGAGATTCAATCAACTCACCCATTGTATCAATGAGAAGACCCGCTTCCATCTTGTTTCCGGTATGAGAGGAAGGGGCCCTTTTAACCGCCTTGCACATTATTATCGCTTGTGCGAGAGGCATTAACCTGATGAGCAAGTCATCCATCGTCTTAGAGAATCCCGCAACACTGATTGTTGCGTGCGGGATTCCGGTATCCCATCGGAGATTCTATCTACAAGGTTATCCTTGTCCTAGCCGGAGCACTGCTCCCGGGTGGAGCGTCCCTGTCTAAGCAGGAATCGCACACCCCGGGACCGCCTTCCTCGGGTTCAAACCCGTGTGCTGTCTTTGATACATTACATACAAATATATCGGGTCTCTGTCCCGTTGGAGGTCTTTGCATGAAACCGGTCATGGAAACCCCCTACCAGGATCTTTTGTGGCGCTTTCACCCTTCAACTAGGAAGAGAAAGGCTATGAGAGATGACGGAATCAAAGTTATCGGATCCGGCTGGAATTACTGTTCCCTTCTTTATATAGAAACTAGAACAGGATAAAAATATATTTATATAAATAAATAAAAAAATAAATAAAGAGAAACACCAGCCGACATGCAACCTCTACACCTCAAACCGTAACTCAGCTCCAATGGTAGAGTTTGTATCCGCTTGCTTCCTTGTATTTTCGTTAGGATCTTTATAATAGAAGTCCGTTGAAAATATAAATAGTATGGCAAAATTATATGTTGAGGAGCCTGCATCTAAGGTAACGGAATACCGTAGTAGATGACGGGAACAGTTGTATATTGGATTTATCTGGCTGGATTTTGAGAAAAATAAATAAATAGTAAGTACACTAAACAACAGACTCTTTGCAACCCTCGCATACTAAAACTGTGATTCAGTTTTGAGGTCGGGGTTGATATCCAGACGTTCCCTAAATTTTCTTAGGATCTTTGTATTAGAAGTCCCTTGAAAATTATAAAGCATAAAGACGCTTGATTTAAACCATGTCAAACAAATCCTTTGCAGCAGAGACCTAAAATAAAAACTACCAGCAGAGGGAGCAATTACTACATCTTTCCTAAGTCTAACCTAGGTATAAAAAAACCCTCCCTCTGTCCTTTCACTGGCTGAGGGAAATGTTGTCACTATTGGGGGCTGTACTTTTGCTGAAAAGTCACTTGGCGCCTCTTACTGTATGTAAAGATGGCCGCCACTAAAAAATAATATGTACTTAATTAAAAAAAACCCTGATACGTTTCATAGCCGCCGCTCACCTTGCTATAGGGTGTATTGGCCCTTACTGTGCCCCCGTCTCTCTAAGCCCTCGGCTCTCTGTGCAGCTGCAGGGAAGAGCGTCTATGCCTCAGCGAGGCGGTGGGAAGTGCCGGGCAGGCGCGCTTCAGCGGCCGGCGGGACCCTCCGAGCGGGCGGCTATGCATCAGCAAGGCGGGGGGGGGGGGGCGGGGAAGTGCCAAGTGGCCAGCTGCGCGTCAGCGGGCGCGCGGCGGCGAGAGATACAGCCCGCAGTCTGACTTTCTTCCGCGGCCGGCGGGAGTAACAAGCGAGCGCTCTGGGACAGCGCTGAATGCGAAGCTCCTTCTCCTGTCTTCCTCCCCCTTCAGTGCTGGGGCGGTAAGGTTTGAAAATGAATTAAGTAAAACAGGGGAGCAGGCGGGGGATGCTGCACGAGCCATGATAGAGCCTCATGTGTCTGACTAAGGGCCCTGAATACAACCAGTACTCACTGTCTCTGTGCTCCGGATTGTTGTTTTAGGAAGGGAGAAGCAGATCCCTTTTATTGGGATCTTAGGCCCTCATTCCGAGTTGATCGGTCGCAAGGCGAATTTAGCAGAGTTACACACGCTAAGCCGCCGCCTACTGGGAGTGAATCTTAGCTTCTTAAAATTGCGACCGATGTATTCGCAATATTGCGATTACTAACTACTTAGCAGTTTCAGAGTAGCTTCAGACTTACTCTGCCTGTGCGATCATTTCAGTGCTTGTCGTTCCTGGTTGACGTCACAAACACACCCAGCGTTCGCCCAGGCACTCCCACCGTTTCCCCGGCCACTCCTGCGTTTTTTCCGGAAACGGTAGCGTTTTCAGCCACACGCCCCTGAAACGCCGTGTTTCCGCCCAGTAACACCCATTTCCTGTCAATCACATTACGATCGCCGGAGCGATGAAAAAGCCGTGAGTAAAATTACTTTCTTCATAGTAAAGTTACTTGGCGCAGTCGCAGTGCGAACATTGCGCATGCGTACTAAGCGGATTTTCACTGCGATGCGATGAAAAATACCGAGCGAACAACTCGGAATGAGGGCCCTAGTCTCCTTTCAGTAACGCCTGCACCTTCCTTTTGTTAGGAAGGATTGGGCAATGTCCACTTAGTTTCTGCCTGCTTTGCTAGGTGGGATTGGGCTCTTCTTAAAGATATGTCTTTTACAACCTGCACCCTCCTTTTAATTAGGAGGGATTGGGCCATCATGACTAAAAAAAAAATGTTTTTTTTTAATTAAATAAAGAAAACTGCAAGAAGCAGGAGCTCCCTTCTTGTGCTTGTACCTCCTAGCACAATTTTCTAAACTGAGGGAGGAGGGATGTGAAGGGGGAGGAACCGGCTGTGCACACAATGCTAATTTTAGATTGTGCCACACCTCCGGTTGCAAGCTTCACACCCCTACGGTATAGGACTTCAGTGTCCCCTAGTGGATGAAAGAGAAAAAGGGCATGAACCCTGGGTGTAAGGTGGTAGTTCCCAAACTTAATTAAATCTCTGCGCACAAGACAATCAGCATTTTTTTCACGACACCCCTAGGCCACACGTCTTATTCAGCTATACAATGAAAATTATTTACATTAAGCTAATTGCTATCCTCGGTCATGTGATGGTGTACAGGGCTGTGCTTCTGTTTGTCCACATATTGTATGACTGGCAGCTGCCAGCACTGGATAATTTCATTTGGTCCTGGGCCACTAACATATGGCACCCCCGCAAGTGGGACATCACAGCAACCAGTTTATGAACCATTGTTGTAAAGGAGATATGACATACAAGAAAAACTGCCACCTCCAAACATGTTTTATGTATGTGCTGTTATTTTTAAGAAAGCAAAAAGCTAAACTGGTAAATTCGCCTCAAGATAAATATAAAATGCAAAAACCATTTTAAGATCAAAAAGTATATTTTGTATTTGAATTAAGGACATATTCAAAAACAAGACAAGACACGTCAAAGGAGGGGTGAACAACAAAATTGCAAGCAAACTCAATGTTTGTCAAGTTGGATATTTTCTCCCAGGGAAAGGGGTGGGAGGGAAGAGGGGAACAGAAAATAAGGACACAGGCAGTTATAGCCTCTTTACATAACTGAATCCTCACTTCACAAAGAAACCAAGCAATATATTAAAATATTACAAGTTAGGACTACAGAAGGGGAAAAAAAAAAAAAAAATGTGTTGGGAGGGGAAGGGCATCTCAATGCTAAAGCATCATGGCTAATACAAAACAAAAATGTTTGTCATACTAGAGTTCATAGTTCACTTCCAATCTGAAGCCACCTATTTTAAATAGTAAAAGTCTGCTTTAATCTATTATAATCACATTTAAAATGTGTTACTGTTGATATAAAAATTTACTTTCCCCCACAAGTCTCCAGCACTGTAATGCAGTAAGGTGCGGAGAAGAACCTCCAGTGCTGTTATCAAGCCTGCAGTGCACAGAACTGCTGGAAGACAGTCAGGATGTGATGGTCAAGTTCTGCTGTGAACAAGAGGTTCTCCAAGGTCACCATGTACTGGTGGATTATCTGATGATGCTAAATAAAAGATAGGAGAAAAATATTAGTGTTTGTGGTTACATATTAAGGAGCTACACTGGCAAACATATCTATATCTCACAAGCTGAAGACTAACCTGTAAAAAGATTTGCTGAAGTCGCTCTACGCAGTTCTTATACCACGGAGTTATCACATCAATACCTCCTGTTTCACAGCGCACTAAGTGCTCTGTGAGGATCATAATGAAGCGCTGCAAGGAAATGAGACGACATTTACTACAGAGTATGGCAAGGTGTGTAATAAATTAGTTGGCCAATCTAAAGGATTTACACTACCTGGAAAATAACAAGGAAGAGATTCTTTTGTTCACTTTGTGCAGACTCCAGTTTCTCTTGTAAACGTTCAATCTGTTCCTCCAAAGGCCCGTCCTCCCTCCCACTGTCATCATCGTCATCTTCATCTCTCTGAAGCAGAAACAGCAAATAGGGAATTTAGCATATAGCTTAGTGCTGAGTAACTTAAAATTCACAAACAAGGCAGCAAAGTTGTAATTTAATTAATTATGTCCTGCAAATACAGTCGTCTATGTGAATTTCCTTACTTATGTGATGTTTTATATTGCATTCTTACAGCTCTACTTGCTTTTTATCTCATTTTTTTAATACAACATTTAACTTATCACACTGTTTTACCAGCTGCAATTATTTCACGCTAAATACCCAGCTGTCATTTAATTATTTTCAACAATACATATTATATGACTCCTCCACTTATTACCCAATTACCGTATATACTCGAGTATAAGTCGACCCGAATATAAGCCGAGGCACCTAATTTTCCCCCAAAAAACTGGGAAAACTTATTGACTCGAGTATAAGCCTAGGGTGGTAAATGCAGCTATAGCTGGACACGGCCCTCATACTGCCAGATATGCCCCCCAGTGCCAGATATACCCCCACAGTGCTAGAGATATGCCCCCATGGTGCCAGATATTTGCCCTCATAGTGCCAGATATGCTCCCACAGTGCCAGATATGCCCTCATAGTGCCAGATATGCCCCCACAGTGCTACATATGCCCCCAGTGCCAGATATGCCCTCATAGTGCCAGATATGCCCCCACAGTGCTAGATATGCCCCCATGGTGCCAGATATTTGCCCTCATAGTGCCAGATATGCCCCCACAGTGCTACATATGCCCCCACAGTGCTACATATGCCCCCAGTGCCAGATATGCCCTCATAGTGCCAGATATGCCCCCACAGTGCTAGATATGCCCCCATGGTGCCAGATATTTGCCCTCATAGTGCCAGATATGCCTCCACAGTGCATCATATGCCCCCACAGTGCCAGATACCATATGCCCTCACAGTGCCAGATATGCCCAGCCCCCCAACTACCCCCCCCCCCCCCCCCACGACACACCCGCGCTCCCCCCGACACACCCGCGCTCCCCACCCCGCAGCCTGTCTCTACTAACCTTCAATGACGGGGCACGAGTGCAGGCAGCAGCAGGCGGTGCGGGCAGCGGTGGCCGGCCTTGGGACAGAGCGCAGCGGCTGAGGAGGCGGGCGGCGCGGCAGTACTTCGGTGAGCATGGAGAGGGAGAGGGATGGCTGCAGCAGCGTCACTGGTCGATGCACCAATTACAGTGCGCTGCTGCGGCTCCCGAGTCCCCCTCTCTCCTCCTCCTCCTTCTCTCACGGCTGCTTCCTGTGCTCTGCTCCTGCACAGGGCTCCGGGCGCATCACTCGAGTATAAGCCGAGGGGTGCTTTTTCAGCACAAAAAATGTGCTGAAAAACTCGGCTTATACTCGAGTATATACGGTAACTATGCAATTAGAGGTTCCCTCAGACAGCCACCTGGTAGGATGTATTCCTTCTATTACTACTTGTGTCCACTGAACATATGGTTGGAGGCACTGTGATAGAGGCAGTGAGAGAGAAATACATGTACATAGAATGGATCTAGATTCATCTCAACACCCCGATGTTTCCCTGTGGAAGCCTACAGTATGTACCCTGCTGCAGAAAATAGGATTTTAATTACCTACCGGTAAATCCTTTTCTCATAGTCCATAAGTGATATAGGGGAATCTAGTACGATGGGGATATTGGGGAATCTGGTACGATGGGTATAGACAGGGTCCAGAGGAGCCAGTGCAGTGAATTTCTTCAACTGGGTGTGCTGGCTCCTCCCCTCTATGCCCCCTCCCACAGGCAGTTATAGGTAAAAATGTGCCCGAAGGAGAAAGGATATATATATATATGAGAGAAGGAACTAGGATATCAAATAGTGGCGAGATTTACACACCAGCACACCACTAACATGTAACGACCAGCAACATTTGGTAGCAACAGCTGAACAGGTAACCACAGAAAAGATAACCTGCAGAAAAGTCAACGCACTGAGGCGGGCGCCCAATATCCCTTATGGACTACGAGAAAATAAGATTTTACTTACCGATAAATCTATTTCTCATAGTCCGTAGTGGATGCTGGGGACTCCGTCAGGACCATGGCGAATAGCGGCTCCGCAGGAGACAGGGCACAAAAGCAAGCTTTTAGGATCACATGGTGTGTACTGGCTCCTCCCCCTATGACCCTCCTCCAAGCCTCAGTTAGGTACTGTGCCCGGACGAGCGTACACAATAAGGAAGGATCTTGAATCCCGGGTAAGACTCATACCAGCCACACCAATCACACCGTACAACTTGTGATTTGAACCCAGTTAACAGTATGATAACAATGAAGTAGCCTCTAAAAAAGATGGCTCACAACAATAATAACCCGATTTTTTTGTAACAATAACTATGTACAAGTAATGCAGACAATCCGCACTTGGGATGGGCGCCCAGCATCCACTACGGACTATGAGAAATAGATTTATCGGTAAGTAAAATCTTATTTTCTCTAACGTCCTAGTGGATGCTGGGGACTCCGTCAGGACCATGGGGATTATACCAAAGCTCCCAAACGGGCGGGAGAGTGCGGATGACTCTGCAGCACCGAATGAGAGAACTCCAGGTCCTCCTCAGCCAGGGTATCAAATTTGTAGAATTTAGCAAACGTGTTTGCCCCTGACCAAGTAGCTGCTCGGCAAGTTGTAAAGCCGAGACCCCTCGGGCAGCCGCCCAAGATGAGCCCACCTTCCTTGTGGAATGGGCATTTACAGATTTTGGCTGTGGCAGGCCTGCCACAGAATGTGCAAGCTGAATTGTACTACAAATCCAACGAGCAATAGTCTGCTTAGAAGCAGGAGCACCCAGCTTTTTGGGTGCCTACAATATAAACAGCAAGTCAGACTTTCTGACTCCAGCCGTCCTGGAATTATTATATATATATATATATATATATATATATATATATATATATATATATATATATATATATATATATATATATATATATATATATATATTTTCAGGGCCCTGACAACGTCTAGCAACTTGGAGTCCTCCAAGTCCCTAGTAGCCGCAGGCACTACAATAGGTTGTTTCAGGTGAAACGCTGACACCACCTTAGGAAGAAACTGGGGACGAGTCCGCAGTTCTGCCCTGTCCGAATGGAAAATCAAATATGGGCTTTTGTAAGACAAAGCCGCCAATTTTGACAATCGCCTGGCCGAGGCCAGGGCCAACAGCATGGTCACTTTCCATGTGAGATATTTCAAATCCACAGATTTGAGTGGTTCAAACCAATATGATTTGAGGAATCCCAACACTACGTTGAGATCCCACGGTGCCACTGGAGGCACACAAGGGCTGTATATGCAATACTCCCTTGACAAACGTCTGGACTTCAGGAACTGAAGCCAATTCTTTCTGGAAGAAAATCTATAGGGCCGAAACTTGAACCTTAATGGACCCCAATTTGAGGCTCATAGACACTCCTGTTTGCAGGAAGTGCAGAAATCGACCTAGTTGAAATTTTTTCGTGGGGCCTTCCTGGCCTCACCCACGCAACATATTTTTACCACATGTGGTGATAACGTTGTGCGGTCACCTCCTTCCTGGCTTTGACCAGGGTAGGTATGACATCTTCCGGAATGCCTTTTCCCTTAGGATCCGGCGTTTAAAACCGCCATGCCGTCAAACGCAGTCGCGGTAAGTCTTGGAACAGACAAGGTCCCTGCTGGAGCAGGTCCTTTCTTAAAGGCCGATGCCACGGTTCCTCTTGGAACAGACATGGTACTTGCTGAAAGCAAATCCCTTCTTAGCTCCCGAGGCCATTAGTCCTCTGTGAGCATCTCTTGAAGTTCCGGTTACCAAGTCCCTCTTGGCCAATCCGGAGCCACGAGTATAGTTCTTACTCCTCTATGTCTTATAATTCTCAATACCTTGGTTATGAGAAGCAGAGGAGGGAACACATACACCGACTGTTACACCCACGGTGTTACCAGGACGTCCACAGCTATCGCCTGAAGGTCTCGTGACCTGGCGCAATACCTGTCCCATTTTTTGTTCGGGCGGGACGCCATCATGTCCACCTTTGGTCTTTCCCAACGGTTCACAATCATGCGGAAAACTTCCCGATGAAGTTCCCACTCTCCCGGGTGGAGGTTGTGCCTGCTGAGGAAGTCTGCTTCCCAGTCGTCCACTCCCGGAATGAACACTGCTGACAGTGCTATCACATGATTTTCCGCCTAGCGAAAAATCCTTGCAGTTTTTCCACTGCCCTCCTGCTTCTTGTGCCGCCCTTTCTGTTTACGTGGGCGACTGCCGTGATGTTATCCCACTGGATCAATACCGGCTGACCTTGAAGCAGAGGTCTTGCTAAGCTTAGAGCATTATAAATTTGCTCTTAGCTCCAGTATATTTATGTGGAGAGAATTCTCCAGACTTGATCACACTCCTTGTGTGACTGCTCCCCAGCCTCTCAGGCTGGCCTCCGTGGTCACGAGCATCCAATCCTGAATGCCGAATCTGCGGCCCTCTAGAAGATGAGCACTCTGTAATCACCACAGGAGAGACACCCTTGTCCTTGGATACAGGGTTATCCGCTGATGCATCTGAAGATGCGATCCGGACCATTTGTCCAGCAGATCCCACTGAAGAGTTCTTGCGTGAAATCTGCCGAATGGAAGCGCTTCGTAATAAGCCACCATTTTTACCAGGACTCTTGTGCAATGATGCACTGACACTTTTCCTGGTTTTAGGAGGATCCCGATTAGCTCGGATAACTCCCTGGCTTTCTCCTCTGGGAGAAACACCTTTTCCTGGACTGTGTCCAGAATCATCCCTAGGACCAGCAGACGTGTCGTCGGAACAACTGCGGTTTTGGAATATTTAGAATCCACCCGTGCTGTCGTAGAACTACTTGAGATAGTGCTACTCCGACCTCCAACTGTTCTCTGGACCTTGTTCTTATCAGGAGGTCGTCCATTTTCTTTGAAGACGAATCCTCCTTTCGGTCATTACCTTGGTAAGGACCCGGGGTGCCTTGGACAATCCAACGGCATCGTCTTGAAACTGATAGTGACAGTTCTGTACCACGAACCTGAGGTACCCTTGGTGAGAAAAGGCAAATTTTGGGACATGGAGGTAAGCATCCCTGATGTCCCGGGACACCATATAGTCCCTTTGTTCTTTGCTATCACTGCTCTGAGTGACTCCATCTGGATTTGAACCCTTGTAAGTGTTCAAATTTTTCAGATTTAGAATAGGTCTCACCTAGCCTTCAGTACCACCATATAGTGTGGAGTAATACCCCTTTCCTTGTTGTCGGAGGGGTAATTTTATTATCACCTGCTGGGAATACAGCTTGTGAATTGTTTTCAATACTGCCTCCCTGTCGGAGGGAGACATTGGTACAGCAGACTACAGGAACCTGCGAGGGGGGAAACCTCTCGACATTCCAATCTGTACCCCTTGGATACTACTTGTAGGATCCAGGGGTCCTGTACGGTCCCAGCGTCATGCTGAGAACTTGGTAGAAGCGGTGGAGGGCTTCTGTTCCTGGGAATGGGCTGCATGCTGCAGTCTTCTTCCCTTTCCTCTATCCCTGGGCAGATATGACTCTTATAGGGACGAAAGGACTGAGGCTGAAAAGACTGTGTCTTTTTCTGCAGAGATGTGACTTAGGGTAAAAAACGGTGGATTTTCCAGCAGTTGCCCTGGCCACCAGGTCCCATGGACCGACCCCAAATAACTCCTCCCCTTTATACGGCAATACATCTTTGTGCCGTTTGGAATCTGCATCACCTGACCACTGTCGTGTCCATAAACATCTTCTTGCAGATATGGACATCGCATTTATTCTTGATGCCAGAGTGCAAATATCCCTCTGCGCATCTCGCATATATAGAAATGCATCCTTTAAATGCTCTATAGTCAATAAAATACTGTCCCTGTCAAAGGTATCAATATTTTTAGTCCGGGAATCCGACCAAGCCACCTCAGCTCTGCACATCCAGGCTGAGGCGATCGCTGGTCGCAGTATAACATCAGCATGTGTGTGTATACTTTTTAGGATATTTTTCAGCCTCCTATCAGCTGGCTCCTTAAGTACGGCCCTATCCGTAGATGGTACCGCTACTTGTTCTGATAAGCGTGTGAGCGCCTTATCCACCCTGAGGGGTGTTTCCCACCGCGCCTTAACTTCTGGCGGGAAAGGGTATACCGCCAATAATTTTCTATCGGGGGAAACCCACGCATCATCACACACTTAATTTAATTTATCTGATTCAGGAAAAACTACAGGTAGTTTTTTCACCTCACACATAATACCCTTTTTTGTGGTACTTGGAGTATCAGAAATATTTAACACCTCCTTCATTGCCCTTAACGTGTGGCCCTAAAAGAAAATACGTTTGTTTCTTCACCGTCGACACTGAAATCAGTGTCCGTGTCTGGGTCTGTGTCGACCGACTGAGGTAAATGGGCATTTTACAGCCCCTGACGGTGTTTGAGACGCCTGGACAGATACTAATTTGTTCGCCGGCCCTCTCAGGTCGTCAACCGGCTTGCAGCGTGTTGACATTGTCACGTAATTTCCATAAATAAGCCATCCATTCCGGTGTCGACTCCCTAGAGAGTGACATCACCATTACAGGCAATTTGCTCCGCCTCCTCACCAATATTTTCCTCATACATGTCGACACACACGTACCGACATACAGCACACACACATAGGGAATGCTCTGATAGAGGACAGGACCCACTAGCCCTTTGGGGAGACAGAGGGAGAGTTTGCCAGCACACACCAAAACGCTATAATTATCCAGGGACAACCTTTATATAAGTGTTCCTCCCTTATAGCATTTTAATATATATACATATCGCCAAATCAGTGCCCCCCCTCTCTGTTTTAACCCTGTTTCTGTAGTGCAGTGCAGGGGAGAGCATGGGAGCCTTCCCACCAGCCTTTCTGTGAGGGAAAATGGCACTGTGTGCTGAGGAGAATAGGCCCCGCCCCCTTTTCGGCGGGCTTCTTCTCCGGAGTTTTAGATATCTGGCAGGGGTTAAATACATCCATATAGCCTCAAGGGCTATATGTGATGTATTTTTCGCCATACAGGTATTATACATTGCTGCCCAGGGCGCCCCCCTCCAGCGCCCTGCACCCTCCGTGACCGCTGTGTGAAGTGTGCTGACAACAATGGCGCACAGCTGCAGTGCTGTGCGCTACCTGATGAAGACTGAGAGTCTTCTGCCGCCTGGTTCCGGACCTCTTCATCTTCAGCGTCTGCAAGGGGGGTCGGCGGCGCGGCTCCGGGACGAACCCCAGGGCGAGCCCTGTGTTCCGACTCCCTCTGGAGCTATGTCCAGTAGCCTAAGAATCCAATCCATCCTGCACGCAGGTGAGTTGAAAATCTCTCCCCTAAGTCCCTCGATGCAGTGAGCTTGTTGCCAGCAGGACTCACTGAAAATAAAGAACCTAAAAACTTTTTCTAAGTAACTCTTTAAGAGAGCCACCTAGATTGCACCCTTCTCGGCCGGGCACAAAAACCTAACTGTGGCTTGGAGGAGGGTCATAGGGGGAGGAGCCAGTACACACCATGTGATCCTAAAAGCTTGCTTTTGTGCCCTGTCTCCTGCGGAGCCGCTATTCCCCATGGTCCTGACGGAGTCCCCAGCATCCACTAGGACGTTAGAGAAAAGGATTTACCGGTAGGTAATTAAAATACTGTTTTCTCTAGCATCCATAAGGATATTGGGGAATCTAGTACGATGGGGATGTCCCAAAGCTTCCAGAACGTGCGGAGACTGCCCAAACTGGGTATCCTCTTTGGTCAGGGTATCAAACTTGTAGAACTTAACAAAAGTGTTCTTCCCCGACCAGGTAGCAGCTCGGCATAGGTGTACGGCCGAGACTGGACGGGCAGCCGCCCAGGAAGAACCCACTGATTTTGTAGACTGGGCCTTCAGAGACTTAGGAACAGGTAAGGCTGCCGGCACATAGGCCTGTTGAATAAGCCTAATCCAACGAGCAATGGACTGTTTTGAAGCAGGACAACCCTTTTTCTGTGCATCATAGAGCACGAACAAAGAATCAGTCTTTCTGATCCGAGCCGTTCTATTGACATATCTTCAAGGCTCGCACCGCATCCAATGCCTCCGGAGGAGCAGAAGCACCAGTACCGGACGGAATCACAATAGGCTGATTCAAGTGAAACGCAGAGACAACCTTCAGCAGGAACTGCTGCCTAGTCCGGAACTCTGCTCTGTCCTCGTAAAAGACCAAGTATGGACTTTTGCATGATAAGGCCCGCAATTCTGAGACATGTCGAGCAGAAGCAAGGGCCAGTAAGATCACCATTTTCCACGTGAGGTACTTGTCCTCTTCAGTCAGAGGTTCAAATCAGGAGGACTGTAGAAAATATAACACTACATTCAGATCCCAAGGTGCCATAGGCGGCACAAAAGGAGGCTGGTTGTGGAGTATCCCTTGCAAGAAAGTCTGAACTTCTGGCAACACTGCTAATTTCTTCTGGAAGAAATTGGAGAGGACTGAATACTGGACCTTAATGGAACCCAGACGTAAGCCTTTAGCCACACCAGCCTGCAGGAAACATAAGAAACGTCCCAAGTGAAACTCAGGCGGATATGTGCGCCCCTCGCACCAAGAGACATATCTCCTCCAGATATGAGGATAGTGTTTGGATGTCACCGGTTTTCTTGCCTGAACTATGGTAGCGATAACCTTTTTGGAAAGGCCCTTGTGAGCTAGGATGTTCCGCTCAACCTCCATGCCATCAAACGAAGTCGCCGTAAGTCCGGGTAGACGAACGGTCCTTGTTGAAAAAGATCGCTTCTTAGTGGCAGAGGCCAAGGATCTTTGACTGACATGTCCATAATATCAGTGTCCCATGCTCTCCAAGGCCAATCCGGGGCAATCAGAATTGCCTGGGCTCTTTGATTGCTGATTCACTTTAGCACCCTTGGGAGCAATGGAATCGGAGGAAACGGGTAGACCAGCCAGTAAGGCCAAGGCGACGCCAGTGCCCATGCCCGAGGGTCCCTAGTTCGCGAGCAATACCAGGAAAGTATCTTGTTAAGACGAGAAGCCATCATGTCTATCTGCGGGCAGCCCCACCGCTTGATGACCTGCTGGAACACCTGCTGGTGGAGGCACCACTCCTCCGGGTGGAGATCGTGACGACTCAGGAAGTCCGCTTCCCAGTTGTCCACACCCGGAGTGAAGATTGCTGGCAGAACTCTTGCAATTCTTTCCACCCAGCGGAGTATCTTTGACACCTCTCGCATGCAGGCTCTGCTTTTTGTCCCTCTTTGTTTTTTTAAAGAAAAAAAAGAAAAAAGAGGATTTTGGTACTTACCGATAAATCCATTTCTCTGAATCCTCTAGGGGACACTGGAGTCCTATACAGTAGGGGTGTGAAGCCTTGAACCGGAGGTGTGGCACAATCTTAAATTAGCATTGTCTGCACAGCCGGCTCCTCCCCCTTCACATCCCTCAGTTTGAAAAATTTGACTGAGAGAATAGGACATGACACTATAGCCCATGGCGAGGAACCGAACCGTACAACATATCAAACAGCGGCCAAGAACTCTTAACCGAATAACTAACGCTGTTTGCACGAACTGTTTACAACAAGAACTTTGAACACAGCAGGTCGACAGCACCGAGGCGGGCGTCCAGTGTCCCCTAGAGGATTCAGAGAAATGGATTTATCGGTAAGTACCAAAATCCTCTTTTCTCTTTCATCCACTAGGGGACACTGGAGTCCTATACAGTAGGGGACGTCCCAAAGTTTTCCCCCAGGGAGGGAGTGCTGTCGGTGGCCTGCAAAACTAAACGTCCGAACTTAGATTCTCCGGACGCAAAAGTATCAAACTTGTAAAATTTCGCGAACGTGTGGGCTGAAGACCACGTTGCCGCTCTGCAAAGTTGAGTAGTGGAAGCCCCCCTGGCAGCCGCCCACGAGGCACCCACTGATCGGGTAGTATGAGCACCCGTCTGAATCGGCACCTGTTTTCCACAGGAAATATAAGCCTGCCGAATGGCAAGTCTAATCCATCTGGACAAAGTCTGCTTAGAGGCCGGCCAATCCTTCTTTGGCCCATCATAAAGAACAAACAAATGGTCCGACTTTCTGAAAGATGACGTAACCTGTACGTATACCCGTAAAGCTCGGACAACATCCAATGACACGTCCTCATCTGTGAGGCCCTGGAAAGCTGGGACCACTATTGGCTGGTTTACATGAAACCCCGACACCACCTTCGGAAGGAAGTCTGCTCTTGTACGGAGTTCCGCCCTATCCTCATGAAAAACTAATTAAGGGCTCTTACAGGATAAGGCTCCCAACTCGGAAACCCGCCTAGCCGAAGCCAAGGAAAGTAATAACGTGACCTTCCAAGAAATATATTTCAGGTCTGTACTTGTCAACGGCTCAAAGGTCGGTGACTTCAAATATTCTAACACCAAACCTAAGTCCCATGGTGCCGTGGGAGGACGAAAAGGGGGTTGAATTCTCAGAACACCCTGTAAAAAGGTTTGAATCTCTGGCAAGGATGCTAGCCGCTGTTGAAAAAGTATGGAGAGAGCCGAAATCTGAACCTTCAAAGAGCCCAATCTGAGTCCTCCCTCTAGACCGGCCTGAAGGAACAATAAAAGTCGCGATAAATGGAAATTTGATGAGTTCCATCCCCGTTCCTGACACCAAGCCATGTACCGTCTCCAAATCCTGTAGTAGTGCCTGGCTGTGACCGGCTTCCTAGCGGCAATCATTGCAGGAATGGCCGTTCGTGGGATCCCTCTGTCTCTTAAGATCCGGGTTTCAATAGCCACGCCGTCAAACGCAGCCTGTTTAGGTCGGGGTGCAGGAACGGTCCCTGAGATAGCAGGTCCTCTCTCTGAGGTAACCTCCAAGGATCCTCCGCCAGTAACCCTCGCAGGTCGGTGTACCAACTCCTGCGGGGCCAATCTGGAGCGATTAGAATAACCCACACTCATTCCCGCTTTACTCTTTTCAGAACCCTGGGTATGAGTGGGAATGGTGGAAATATGTAAACCTTTCTGTAACACCACGGAAGTGTCAATGTTTCCACTCCTTCTGCTGCTGGATCTCGAGTTCTTGACACATATCTGGGCAGCTGATGGTTTTGTCGAGACGCCATTAGGTCCACCTGAGGTAGACCCCATCTTCTCACAATCATGTTGAAAATCTGTGGATGAAGGCACCACTCCCCCGGATGCATGTCCTGGCGACTGAGGTAATCTGCTTCCCAGTTCTCCACACCTGGAATGAATACTGCGGAGAGAATGATGTCTCGTCTTTCTGCCCACAACCAGATCTTTGTGGCCTCCTTTAACGCCATCCTGCTCTTTGTTCCTCCTTGACGGTTTATGTAAGCCGTCGTCGTGACATTGTCTGACTGAATCCTGATGTTTTGATTCATGACTAGGTCTTCTGCTAAGAGAAGGGCATTGTAGACTGCTCTTAGTTCGAGGATATTTATGGGTAATTTGCTTTCCTGTAGCGTCCATCGTCCCTGAAACTGATGGTCGTCTAGAACAGCTCCCCAACCTCTGAGACTGGCGTCCGTCGTCAAGATCTTCCAATCCCAAATGCCGCATTTCTTGCCGGCTGTAAGGTTCTTGTGTGAAGACCACCATATCAAGGAGACCCTTGCTTGTGGTTGAAGTCGAATTCTCCGATGGAGAAGCCGTAAGGTTCTTGTGTGAAGACCACCATATCAAGGAGACCCTTACTTGTGGTTGAAGTCGAATTCTCCGATGGAGAAGCCAGTGTGAGCCTGCTCCCTGAGCAATGAGGTTCATTTGGAATGGTCGTGAATGAAGTCTGCCGTACTGGAGAGCTTCGAACGACGCCACCATCTTCCCGAGAAGTTGCACACAGAGGTGCAGAGAAACGGTCTGCGTCCTCAGTACCTGAGCCACTAATCTCTGTAGGTCCTGTACCTTGTTCTCTGGTAGGAACACACGTAATAGGACCGTGTCCAAGATGAGACAGAGGAATTGGATCCGTTGAGTCGGTATGAGGTTGGACTTTTTGAAATTGACAATCCATCCATGTTGAATTAGAAATTGATGGGATGTCTGAACATCCTTGAGCAGTCGATTCTGAGATGGAGCTTTGATCAGTAAATCGTCCAGATAAGGTATAATCGTGACCCCCAACAGTCTTAGTCCTGCCACCATGATCTTTGTGAAAATTCTTGGGGCTGACGCTAGACCGAACGGCAAGGCCCGGAATTGGTAGTGCTCCGCCACCAGTGCGAACCGTAAGTAAGCCTGGTGAGGAGTCCAGATTGGGATATGCAGATATGCATCCTTTAAGTCCATGGATACCATGAACTCGCTTGGTTCTAAGCCTGCAATAACGGATTGGATTGATTCCATCTTGAATCTGTAGACTCTTAAAAACTGGTTAAAAACTTTTAAATTGAGAATTGGTCTGACCGTCCCGTCTGGTTTTGGCACGACAAAAAGATTGGAATAGAACCCCGTTCCTCTCTGAGAAGCGGGAACAGGAATAATGACCTCTGCTTGTAGTAATTTTTGAATTGCTGCCCGTAGTGCCCTTGCTTTTTGAGGGCACTGAGGCAATCCTGTTGTAAAAAACTGACTGAGGCCTCTGTTGAAATTCCAGTTTGTATCCCTGAGAGATTAAGTTGTTTACCCAAAGCTCTGGTGAGGTTTTGGCCCAGATGTCCTGAAAACCTTCCAGTCGGCCGCCCACCAAGGGGGACCCCAGGTGAGCTGGGAGGCCGTCATGCCACGGTCTTGTCAGCAGGTTTATCCTGCTTTCTGGTTGCTGCCTGCGAGCGGCCTCTACCTCTGCCCCCGCGTGCTTGTGTACCGAAACCCCTACCTCGGGCTCGAAAGGACTGTGATCTAAATGAAGTAAACGATGGTCCCGAATAACCTCTCCTAGCTTGTGGAGCGGTTCTCGTATAAGCTGTAGCCTGCGAAATCCACTTGTCCAGCTCTGGTCCGAACAGCATTTCACCCCCAAAGGGAATGGATTCTACCGCCTTCTTGGTGTCAGAGTCTCCTTGCCATTCTCTGAGCCATAAAATCCTCCTAGCCGATATGGCCGATGCAGATATGCGCGATGCTATTCTGCTAATATCCTTAGAAGCTTGACACAAGTATGTAGCAGATTCCCGAATGTGTTCCGCCAACTGTGTAATCTCTTCTAAGCTATTTTCCTCCTCAATAGCTTGCACTATACGGCCGGACCATGCACCCATGGCCTTGTTGACCCAAGCACAGACGATCGCAGGTCTCTGCGCTGCACCTGCTGCTACAAATATCGATTTTAACGCAGTCTCAACTTTACGTTAGGACGCATCCTTTAAAGTAGTTACGTTAGGAATTGGCAAGATTGTCTTTTTTGACAACCTTCCTAGGGAAGCATCCACTACCGGCGGAGATTCCCACTTGTCCATTACACCCCTAGGTAGGGGGTAAGTTACTTGAAACCGTTTCGGAAATTGAAAACGTTTGTCAGGTTGTTTCCAAGCCTCTTCCATCTGAGATTGGAGGGATTTAGGAATGGGAAACTCTGCTGAACGCGGCTTCTGGGATTCGAACAAATCAAATTCTTCTGGCTCCCGGATTTCCGCTTCCATAAAGCTTAGGATGTCCTTTACTGCGTCAATTAAGGAATCCAGACCCGAGATCGCAGAGTCTTCTTCAGGAAAATCGGCGTCTAGGATGGGTTCAATTAACTCACCTTCTTCCGTATCCGGAAGAAAACCCTCTTCCTCCTCAGATTCTGGTATAATAGGAAGAGTTCTTTTAACAGCCTTGCGCACAGTCGTCTCAGCGTGTGCGGGCGGCGTTAACTTGATGAGAAATTCCTCCATTGTCTTTGAGAATCCCGCAGCCCATTCCGATTGCTGTTTGCGGGATTCTGCCATTTCCTTGGAGATTCTATTAGCAAGGTTGTCCTCCCATGCCTTAGCCAGAGCACTGCTCCCAGGTAGAGCGTCCTTGTCTAAGCAGGAGTCGCACACCCCGGAGCTGCCGACCCGCGTGCTCTTCTTGTTACATTTCGTACAAACATAGCAGGTCTTTGAGGTCTTGGTAGCCTTAGACATGTTGTTTTTGTTATTTTAAAACCCCTTATCAGGGTATTACGCAGCGCTTTCACCCTTTAAACTAGGAAGAGAAAGACTGGGAGATGACGGAAGCGAAGGTATTGGATCCGGCTGGAATTACCTGTCCCCTTTTATAAAAGGAACAGTTCAAAAAAAAAAAAATAATAAAAAAAAAAAAAAAAAAACACCAGCCGACTCGCAACCCTCACACCCCAACTGTAAATCAGCTACGATGTTAGAGTTGGCTTGCTTCCGTGTATTTTCTCCGGGATCTTTAAAACAGACGTCCCTTGAAAATATCAATTTGTAAAGTCTGATTACTTTTCAGGAGATCCTCATATTGTATAATATACATTTCACCAGCAGAGGGAGCTGTTGCCTAACTCTCTCTACTATTTGAATGCCTGTTCTATCCAGGCCGTGCAGCAGGGGGAGTTTTTCCTTTATTAATAGTCTTCCTATGTACACTACTGGTGGGGGAGGGGGAGGACCCATCCCTCACCTCAGCCTGGCGCCAAAACGTAAAATGGCCTTCCTATAATAAAAAAATATAAAATATATATGTGTGCCGCACTGTATTTAACATCTAGTGCTTTTGCATTTACTGGTCCCCTGTGGCCGCTACACAGCGCGCTCCGGACCCGCCGGCTGGCGCGCGCGCGACGGGTCCATCTTCCGTAGCGGCGCCTGTGCTCTCTCTATGTACTGAGTCTTCCCCCATGTGCAGCGCACCCTGGAGCCGCCTGCTGGCTCGCGCGACGGGTCCGTCTCCCGTAGCGGCGCCTGTGTTCCTCTTCAGCGATGGGCTTAAATACTTGCTGCTATTGCTGACAGGGAAAGACAGGGTGAGTCACTGAGAGAGCTCCCGCGCCGCACTAGGGCTCCCACGCGCCGGCCATACTCTGTCTGCTCTGCCCTTTCCTAATCAGTTTCTCTAAAGGGGAGTTAACAGCAAGCTATAAGAGGGAGAAAGGAAAAAAAAAAAAAAAACTTACTACTGAAAGACCCTAGTCTAATTTATACGACCAGTACTCACTATTTTGGAGGATCTCCTGTGGAGAGATGCAGGTCCCTTCAATAGGGATCTTTGTCTCTCTGACCTGAGGTAGCTTTGTCCCCCCTTTATTAGGGTTACGCAGCCCCCCTGTTAGTCTTTGTCAGGAGCTCAAGTGCTCCACGTATTGTGCCTCCAGCACAATTTTTCAAACTGAGGGATGAGGGATGTGAAGGGGGAGGAGCCGGCTGTGCAGACAATGCTAATTTATGATTGTGCCACACCTCCGGTTCAAGGCTTCAGACCCCTACTGTATAGGACTCCAGTGTCCCCTAGTGGATGAAAGAGAAAGAAAAAAATCAAACAACTTTTACTGCATACTCCCACCCCACCGTGTGGTATTCCTGTGAGGTGTACCTCCACTGATTGCACACCCTGCCAGCAGCATCTAACACAGTGCACCCCCAAATGGGGGAATCTGATTGTTCCTCTGCAGGAAGGTTGTGCCTCACGTGGATTGTTCATACAGGTTATATCATATGACTACACAAGTGCCCGTTCTCCCATGTATGCATTGGGCCCATGTATGGCTTACCTCCCAGCGTAACTTTCGTAGTGTGCCCACAACATGGCTGCCTCATCTGGTACGCTTGTGGATGGGATGAAAATACATGGACCTGATAGTTTTGTTGGTACCCTACTCTGAACGGTAGGACGCTGCAATCACCCCCATTTTGTGTCATCTCTACTAGGGGTGGACTATTCCACCAAGGGTAATCCTACGCAATGCGCCCAAGATAGCTGCCGCACCTGGTACCCTGTGAGGGTTGAATACACAGCCCATGGAAGATATTACCCAAAATGTCTACACCAATCCTGCATTATGATTACTCTATGCATTCTAGGTTTTAATTTTTATGTCTGTGTGTATTGCTGTATTAATCTTCTGTATTATGTGCATTGTTTTGATGTCTGTAAAGCGCCTTGAGTCCTGTTTGGAGAAAGAGCGCTATATAAATAAAATTATTACCCAAAATTCCTACACCAATCATCTATTATGCTTTCTGTGTGCTCATGTTTTTTTTTTTTCTTTTTTCAGTCTGTGTGGTTTATCTTTTGATGTATTGCTTAAATCTTCTGTGTTATATGCATTGTTTGAGTTCAAGATGGCACCGCGGATGGCTGCCTCGGTGCTGCTCTGCCAAGCAGCCCTCGTTTTTAGTTTTATATGTATAATATATGTCTAATATGTCAAGTCTATCGTACAGTTGCAATGTGCAGTATCAACTCATACGTCTAATGTTTGTAATGAATGTTACATTTTTCCTCCTTCTTATGCTATGTATTTCCCGGTATCCGGACTCCAGGTCGACAACAAAAAGGTCGACACACCTTAGGTCGACGCCAATTGGTTGACACCTTAGGTCGACATGGACAAAAGGTCGACATGGACAAAAGGTAGACAGGAACAAGGTCGACATAGAAAAAGGTCGACATGAGTTTTTCACAATTTTTTTCTTTTTTGGAACCTTTTCATACTTAACGATCCACGTGGACTACGATTAGAACGGTAATCTGTGCCGAGCGAAGCGGTAGCGGAGCGAAGGCACCATGCCCGAAGCATGGCGAGCGAAGCGAGCCATGCGAGGGGACGCGGTGCACTAATTTGGGATCCCGGTCACTCTACGAAGAAAACGACACCAAAAAAACATAAAAAAACTCATGTCGACCTTTTTCCACGTTGACCTTGTTCCTGTCGACCTTTTGTCCATGTCGACCTTTTGTCCATGTCGACCTAAGGTGTGTCGACCTTTTTGTTGTTGACCCTGAGTCCCAGACCGGTATTTCCCCTACATGTTGCTGCTTGGCAATGCATTGTACCACTAAAAATTCCTAGTGTACGTGATTACACCTGGCCAATAAAGCAGATTCTGATATATGCCACCGCCGTGGCGTTGTCCGACTGTACCTGGATCGCGTGACCCCTGAGCAGAGGAGAGCCCTGAAGCAGAGCACTGTAGATCGCCCGAAGTTCCAGAATGTTGATCGGAAGGAGGCTTTCGTGGGCTGACCACCTGCCCTGGAACTGCGCCCCTTGGGTGACCGCTCCCCATCCCCGTAAACTCGCACCCATCGTGAGGAGGGTCCAATCCTGAATCCCGAAACTTCCAAAAGATTGGAGGACTGTAGCCACCACAGGAGGGAAATCCTGGCCTGAGGTGACCGCGAAATCATCCGGTGCATCTGTAGACCTGGACCACTTGGTCAGGAGATCAACTGAAATGTTCTGGCATGGAACCTCCCATACTGGATCGCCCTGTATGAGGCGACCATCTTTCCCAATAATCTTATGTAAAGATGGATGGACACACGAAAAGGTCGGAGCAGCCTTGTTCTCTGGTAGGAACACCTTCTGGGCCACAGTATCCAGCAACATCCCCAGGAACAGGAGCCTCTGAGTTGGCTCCAGGTGGGACTTCTGTAAGTTGAGGATCCACCCATGGTGTGACAGAAGGTGGATAGTGCGGTCGATATGGAACAATAAAAGCTCCCTGTATCTTGCTTTTACCAGAAGATCATCCAGGTAAAGGACAACATTGACCCCCTGGACCCGGAGTTGGAACATCATCTCCGCCATCACCTTTGTGAATACCCTCGGGGCTGTGGACAGGCCGAAGGGCAGTGCCTGGAATTGGAAGCGACTGTCCAGCAGGGCAAACCGCAGGCCAAATTGGAATATGGAGGTAGGCATCCTTAATATCCTGTACTTCCAGGCCCACAATCATTTCTCGCAGGGATTCCAGTTTGAACTTGAACACCCTCAAATAAGGATTCAAGGATTTTAGATTGAAAATGGGTCTTAACGAACCATCCGGTTTCGGCACCACAAATAGGTTGGAGTAAAACCCCTTGCCGCGTTGCGGTATTGGTACTGGAACAATGTCGTGAGACTGGACCAACTTTTGAATGGCCTGTTGCAACGTAACTTGCATAACCTCCAAAGCTGGTAAGCTTGATTTGAAAAATCGTTGGGGAAGAGGAGTGCGGTCGAACTCCAGCTTGTAGCCCTGGGAAACAAGATTTCTGACCCAGGTATCCTGGCAGGAGGCCTCTCAGACGCGGCTGAAGTGACGCAGTCGAGATCCCCTCGGGGTGGGTGAGCACAGTCATGCTGAGGCCTTAGCGGAAGCAGAACTGGTGGTATGTTCCCGAGAGCTGGTGCTTGCAGGCTTTCTGAACTTACATCTGGTGCCTCTAGTCGCATTGGAGGCACCTCTGGCCTTAGATCGAAATCTGCGAGACCGAAAGGACTGGACAGACGGACCCAGGTAGGAGCGTCTCGTCGGCGGGGCCCCAGAGGGGAGAAATGTGGATTATCCAGCCGTAACTTTGGAAATACAGGTATCAAATTCAACCCCAAAGAGCCATTCCCCAGAATAGGGGAGGGATTCCACAATGCGTTTGGATTCTGCGTCCGCAATCCACTGACGTAACCATAAGGCCCTGCGTGCCGACACTGCCACGGCAGAAGTCCTAGCATTAATGTTCCCCATCTCCTTGAGTGAATCACAGAGAACACGTGTAGTGTATTGAATGTGTTTTAGGAGGGTCACTAGTGACCAAGGGCATATCCCCCCGAGAGGCCTCCCTGAATTTGAGTGGCCCAGGAATGAATGGCATGGGTCACCCAGCAACCCGCAATGTGTAGTCTCTATTTTCCTATCCCCAGGATCCTTCATGGTAAAGGAGCCCGGGGCAGGCAGCACCGCCTTTTTGGACAGGCGAGAGACTGATACATCAACCCCCGGGAGTTCCTCCCAAAATTTCCTACCTTCAGGAGCAAATGGCAAATTACGCAAAAATTTTTTGGACACTTGGAATTTGTCTGGATTTTTCCAGGCCTGTTTGAATAGGTCATCTAATTCAGTCAGGTAAAGTGACATTAGGCTTGTTTTGTATAAAGAAAAAACGACTGCTGTGACGCAGCGTCCTCTAGAGGGAGCTTTAACACGTCCCATGTAGCCAGAATTAGGGGTTCAATACCCGTAGCAGAATCGGGATCCCCACTAAAGGGATCCAAGTCATCCCCATCCTCCTGTATATCCTCATCTGTATCAGAGTAGGGCAGGTAACCCACGCTTCTGTGGACCTGCAAGAGAGAGGGGGGGGGGGGGGCTATGATGCATCTGCCCTAGCAGCTAAATCTGCAACAGCTTGTTGTAGTAGCCGATACCCCTTTTCCACTACCTTTAAAAACATGAGTAAATGCGCGGGGGCGCGCATTTGCCCGTGTTTTTTCGTAGTGGAAACGTCGCCCCTCCGGCAAATGTTCAACCCGGTAAGCTGTGTAGTGTGAACGGAAGCCGTGTCGAGGCAACACGGCTCCCGTTCACAGTGAATGGAAGGGCGGCGCTGGAAGATCATGTGATCTCCCAGCGCCGCCCCTGCCGCATCAGCAGCAACGCCACCAACCCGGCAATATGCCGGGTTGGTGAGCGCTGTGGGAAAGGGGGCTGTAGCATGGGTCGCAGCCGTGTAAGGTTCCCGACTGCGACTCGTGCTACACGTGGAAAAGGGGTCTGAGTCTTCTGTAAATTAGCTTTGAGCTGGGATGACATCTGACATCATAGTTTTTAGAGACCCTAGCCAGTGGGGCTCTGGACCCTTTCCCCCAGCCCCTTCACTGATTTGTGAAGATTGGCTGCATTGTTCACATGAAACAGAATCAGTAGATAATGGAGAGAATCTGGTGTGGCATACACTGCACAGTTTGTGTTTACCCATGTTTCACAGTAAGGACAATAACATACACACAGACCGTTATACTGCAAGCCTGTCCCACTGTATGCGAGAAGAGACACCGAGAGAGAAGGAAACCAGCACAACCCTAGCTGGACAACCCCAGTGAGGCTCTCAGCTCACTATATTACAGTGAACACTAACAATTCCTGTCCTCAAGATGACCCAGATAGTGTACACAAGCGGCTCTCCCCACTTTCCTACACCATGTACCAGATACCCAGCGTGGCTCAGGAATCAAGAAGCGCTGTGTGTGCTGAGAATGGCTGCAGTAAGCAGAGGAAGGCGTCAAAACGCCTCCGGTTCCTCTCTGATGTAGCTCCGCCTCTTCCAAAGGCACCAGAGTTACACTGATATGTTATACTGGAAAAAGTCTCCATATATCTTAAAAACATCACAACAAGTGCTAGTCAAAGCGTTTTGGTGCCAGTCTACAAGGGAGATCTTAGCGGGACCTCCCCGGGAGGGTCCCGTACACCACGCCCGTGGTCAGCCGCACTTTGAGCCGAAGTACCCCCCCTAGCCGGGCCCCCGGTGTGTACTCACCACTGATGTCACCTTCAGGCAGCATTAGAGGTGTGCGGCGTGCTGCGACAGCCAAGGCGCAGTGCCCGGCTGAACAACCACCCCTCAGGACGGTGGTCCTGCAGCGGGGAAGCGGATCTGCACCTCGTAAGGCTGGTGACCGGCCCCCCCTAACTCCCACGGTGCAGGTATGCTGTTGCCCAAACAGCATACCGAAAATAACAAAAGTAAAAAAGAAATTGATGAAAACTCTCTGGAGCTCAGAGATGTGCTTCTCCCCGAGGGCACTTTTTTTCTAAACTGCCTGCGGGAGGGGGCATGGAGGGGAGAAGCCAGCACACCCAGTTGAAAAAGTTTGAAGTGCACCGGTTCCTTTCGACCCCGTCTATACCCATCGTAATAGATTCCCCAATATCCCTTATGGATGCTAGAGAATAACATATTTACTTACACGTTTGTTATGCCTGGCAAGCCGTTGTTTACTGTCCTCCAATTCTTTCTGTACTTTCTGTACATGTTTGTTCATTTTTCTAATGGTGGAATGCAAAATTTCCCAAATGTATAACCTACAACAGACAGGCATGCCAAATAAAGGTACATTAAAAACACCATTCTAGTCCTTCACATTCCACACTGTAAATATCATTTGACATGGGAATACTTCAAATACTATGTAACGTCAGCCTCAGGTCTTGTAATGACACTTGTAGTTAAAGGAAAGGGTTTTAGACCGATTTCTAAGGTGATTTACACGAAACAATTGTTCAGTCAAGGCAAACTGAACCAGACTCCCAAAAAACAGTATGCTTTAAATATAATACAGGACAAATGATGTGGTAATGCTTAAACTACTGCACCAACCTACATTTTCACAGGTTCATTGTTGGAATTAGCATTGTAGTGTCTGTATAATACCCATAGTCGATTGCAAAGAAAGTACCTCCCAGAAACACATGCTTTCTATACACCTATTTTCATGCACATGGAAGGAGAGAAGCTAATCTCATGAAGTTTGAGAGGTGCTGCAAAGAGGAATGGGCGAAACTGCCCAAAGATAGGTGTGCCAAGCTTGTGGCATCATATGCAAAATGACTGGAGGCTGTAATTGCTGCAAATGGTGCATCAACAAAGTATTAAGCAAAGGCTGTGAATACTTAAGTATGTGATTTCATTTTATTTTTTTATTTTAATAAATTTGCAAAAATCTAAAAAGAAAAAAAAAAATAGGATTTTGGTACTCACCGTTAAATCCTTTTCTCCTAGTCCGTAGAGGATGCTGGGGGCTCCAAAAGGACCATGGGGTATAGACGGGATCCGCAGGAGCTTGTGCACACTAAAAGACTAAAGACTGGGTGTGAACTGGCTCCTCCCTCTATGCCCCTCCGCCAGACCTCAGTTATAGGAGAGACGGACATTACAAGGAAAGATTTTTGTCTCAACTAAGGGCTACCAAAGTACCAGCCCACACCATAAACATACCGTAGAACCGGAATAACACCGAACTAGATAACAGTATGCATAAAACTCCAGCAACCAGCTGCAACAACCCAATACACAAGTCGTGTATAACTAACTTAACCAGTAAGAAAATATATATAATGCAAGAAATAGTCCGCACTGGGACGGGCGCCCAGCATCCTCTACGGACTAGGAGAAAAGGATTTAACGGTGAGTACCAAAATCCTATTTTCTCTTACGTCCTAGAGGATGCTGGGGACTCCAAAAGGACCATGGGGATTATACCAAAGCTCCAGAACGGGCGGGAGAGTGCGGAAGACTCTGCAGCACCGACTGAGCAAACGCCAGGTCCTTATCGGCCATGGTATCGAACTTATAGAATTTAGCAAAAGTGTTAGAACCCGACCAAGTAGCCGCTCGGCAAAGCTGTAGTGCCGAAACACCTCGGGCACCCGCCCAAGAGGAGCCCACCTTCCTGGTAGAATGAGCTTTAACCGACTTCGGCACCGGCAACCCCACCGAAGAATGAGCTTGCTGGATCGTACTACAAATCCAGCGTGCAATAGTCCGTTTTGACGCGGGATGACCAACCTTGTTGGCCGCATACAAAACAAACAACGCTTCAGGTTTTCCTAGTAACAGCTGTCCTAGAAACTTAAACTTTTAACGCTCTTACAACATCCAGAGATTTTGGAATCGCCACTTCTTCCGTAGCCACCGGAACAACAATAGGTTGGTTAATGTGAAACGACGAAACCACCTTTGGCAGAAATTGTTGACGAGTCGTCAATTCCGCCCTATCCGAATGAAAAATCAAGTACGGACTCTTATGAGATAAAGCTGCCAATTCCGATACTCGCCTGGCAGATGCCAGTGCCAAAAGCATAACCACCTTCCAAGTGAGAAACTTTAACTCAACCTTCCGCAAAGGTTCAAACCAGGAAGACATGAGGAACCGCAAAACGACATCAAGGTCCCATGGCGCTACAGGCGGTACAAACGGTGGATTGATATGCATTACACCCTTCACAAAAGTCTGAACCTCTGGGAGGGCAGCTAACTCTTTTTGAAAGAAAATAGACAAAGCCGAAATTTGCACTTTGATGGAACCCAATTTCAGGCCAGCATCTACACCCGCCTGTAAAAAGTGGAGAAAACGATCCAAGTGAAAATCCTCCGCAGGAGTCTTTTTAACCTCACACCAGGAAACATACTTCCTCCAGATACGGTGATAGTGTTTCGCCGTAACCTCCTTCCTAGCCTTAATAAGAGTTGGAAGTACCTCCCTGGGAATACCCTTACGAGCTAAGATCTGGCGCTCAACCTCCATGCCGTCAAACGCAGCCGCGGTAAGTCCGGAAATACGCATGGACCCTGTAACAGATCCTCCCTTAGAGGAAGCGGCCAAGGATCTTCCACCAGTAAGTCCTGAAGATCCAGATACCAGGCCCTTCTTGGCCAGTCTGGAACGACGAGAATCGCCTGAACCTTTGCTCGACGAATGATCCCCAGCACCTTTGGAATGAGAGGAAGAGGAGGGAACACATACACCGACTGGAAAACCCACGGAGACACCAGGGCGTCCACCGCCGTGGCTTGTGGGTCCCTTGCTCTGGAACAATACCTCGGGAGCTTCTTGTTGAGCCGAGACGCCATCATGTCTATTAACGGAATTCCCCAGCGTCTTGTCACCTCTGCAAAAACTTCTTGGTGCAGAGCCCACTCTCCCGGATGGAGGTCGTGTCTGCTGAGAAAATCCGCTTCCCAGTTGTCCACCCCCGGTAGGAAAACTGCTGACAGTGCGCTGACGTGTTGTTCCACCCAGCAAAGTATCTTTGTGGCTTCCGCCATTGCCGCTCTGCTCCTTGTTCCGCCTTGCCGGTTTATATGGGCCACCGCTGTGATGTTGTCTGACTGTACCAGGACTGGTCGACCCTGAAGAAGACTTCCTGCTTGGAGCAGGCAGTTGTAAATGGCTCTAAACTCTAGAACATTTATGTGGAGACAAGCTTCCTGGATCGACCATTTTCCCTGGAAATTTCTTCCTTGCACCCCAGCCCCGGAGACTTGCATCTGTTGTCAGAAGTACCCACTCCTGGATACCGAATCGGCATCCTCCCAGGAGGTGATGAGCTTGTAAGCCACCACAGGAGAGAAATTCTGGCTCTGGGAGACAAACTTATTTTCTGGTGAATGTGTAGATGAGACCCGGACCATTTGCTCAGCAAGTCCCACTGAAACACGCGGGCATGAAATCTGCCGTATGGAATGGCTTCGTACGCCGCAACCATCTTCCCCAGAACCAGAGTACAATGATGTATCGACACACTCGACGGCTTCAGAAGTTCTCTGACCATCGTCTGCAATTCCAGAGCCTTTTCTTCTGGAAGGAATACCCTCTGTAACTCCGTGTCCAGAACCATGCCCAGAAACTTAAGCCGAGTGGTCGGAGTCAACTGGGATTTCGGCAAATTGAGAACCCATCCGTGTTGTTGCAGAACCGATAGAGACAACTCCACACTTCTCAGCAATCGTTCCTTGGACCTCGCCTTTATCAGGAGATCGTCCAAGTACGGGATAATTGAAACCCCCTGTCTGCGAAGAAGAACCATCATTTCCGCCATGACCTTGGTGAAAATCCTCGGAGCCGTGGAAAGCCCAAACGGCAACGTCTGAAATTGGTAATGAGCATCCTGTATCGCAAACCTGAGGAAAGCCTGATGCAGAGGATATACCGGGACATGTAAGTAGGCATCCTTTATGTCGACGGACGCCATAAAATCCCCCCCTTCTAGGCTGGAGATCACAGCTCGAAGGGATTCCATCTTGAACTTGAAAACTTTCAAGTATGGATTGAGGGATTTTAGATTTAGAATTGGTCTGACCGAACCATCCGGTTTCGGCACAACAAAGAGGCTCGAGTAAAACCCCTCCCCCCGCTGCGACGAGGGAACGGGAATAATGACCCTCTGTAGACACAGTTTTTGAATTGCTGCTAACAGCACCTCCCTGTCCGGCAGAACTACTGGTAACGCCGAAATGAAGAACCGGTGAGGGGGCAACTCCTGAAACTCCAGCTTGTATCCCCGAGACACGATCTCTAGTACCCAAGGATCCAGGCCTGATTGAATCCAGACCCGACTGAAATTTTGTAGACGGCCCCCCACTGGTTCGGACTCCCCCAGGGAAGCCCCAGCGTCATGCGGTGGACTTGGTAGCAGCAGGGGAGGACTTTTGGTCCTGGGCGCCCGAACCTGCAGAAGGTTTCCTTCCCCTTCCTCTACCTTTTGAAGCGAGGAAGGACGAACCTTTTCCACGCCTGAATTTATTGTGACGAAAGGACTGCATTTGCTGATGTGGTGCCTTCTTCTGTTGTGTGGGAACATAAGGAAGAAAAGAGGACTTACCCGCAGTCGCGGTCGAGACCAGGTCAGCCAAGCCGTCCCCAAACAAGACAGTACCTTTGAAGGGTAGCGCTCCATAGCCCTCTTGGAGTCGGCATCAGCGTTCCATTGATGGATCCGCAGGGCCCTTCTGGCTGATATCGACATGGCACTGGTTCTTGAACCCAAGAGACAGACGTCCCTCGCCGCATCTTTTATGTAATCTGCAGCGTCCTTAATATAACCAAGAGTTAGAAGGACATTATCTTTATCAAGAGTATCCATATCATTAGCTAAATTCTCAGCCCATTTAGCAATAGCACTACTCACCCATAACGACGCCACAGCGTGTCTGAGTAATGCACCCGAATTAGCGAAATTGGACTTCAGAGACGTCTCCAGCTTGCGATCCGCCGGATCCTTGAGAGCTGCCGTGTCGGGAGACGGAAGCGCCACTTTCTTAGACAAACGAGATAAAGCTTTGTCAACAGTCGGAGATGCCTCCCATATTTCCCTGTCATCAGAGGGGAAAGGATACACCATGTAAATTCTCTTAGGAATCTGCCATTTCTTATCCGGCGACTCCCAAGCCTTTTCACAAAGAGTATTCATTTCATGAGAGGGGGGAAATTTCACCTCTGGTTTCTTTTCCTTGAACAAGCAAATCCTTGTTTCCTGAACCGCAGGTTCATCAGAAATGTGTAAAACATCTTTTATAGCCACAATCATGTACTGAATACTCTTAACCAAACGTGGATGTAAAGCTGCCTCAGTGAAATCGACGTCGGAATCAGAGTCCGTGTCGGTATCAGTATCTACCACCTAATTAAATGGCCGCTTTTGCGACCCAGATGGGGTTTGAACCTGAGACAAAGCCTCTTCCATGGACTTTTTCCACACCTGAGTCTGCGCCTCAGACTTATCTAACCTCTTTGATAAGGAAGTTACATTCGAGTTTAATGTACTGAGCAATGCTAGCAAATCAGGTGTCGGCTGCGTCGACAGTCCCAATTCTAGCCCCGCATCCACTCCCCCAATAACCTCCTTCAGTGAATAAGCTTCCGCCTCAGACATGCCGACACGCAGTACCGACACACCACAACACACAGAAGGTCCCTGCTAGGTGACAGGCCTACCAAAAAAGCCCAGATAGAGGACACAGAGGGAGTTTGCCAGCTGACACCCCAGCGCCCATATATCGCAAAAAATTATATATGTACCCAGCGCTGCCTACACCACTATGAAGCACCAACACTGCGGCCCCCCCTCAGAACAAGCGCCCCGTTACTTGGAAAGCGTGGAGGTCCAACCAGCGTCTATCCCTCAGCCGCGTGCAGCAGGGAAAATGGCGCCCGTGAGTTGCGAGTTGAAGCTCCGCCCCCTTCCCGGCACGCTTCGGTCCGCCAATTTCAAAATTGTAAAAGATGCCGGCGGGGGCCTGTACACGGTGCCGAGGCACCCACAATCATTCTGGTGCCCTAAAAGAAACTCCAGTAACATGCTGCCCAGGGCGCCCCCCCCAGCGCCCTGCACCCAGTGAATACCGTTGGTGATGTGTGTGGGAGCAAGGAGCACAGCTTCACCGCTGTGCTGTACCTTCCGTTACTGAAGTCTTCTGCCGTCCTGAAGTCTTCTGATCTTCTCATACTCACCCGACTTCTGGCTTCTGTGAGGGGATTGACGGCATGGCTCCGGGAACAAGCAGCTAGGCACACCAAGTGATCGAACCCTCTGGAGCTAATGGTGTCCAGTAGCCGAGAAGCAGAGCCTTGAAACTCACAGAAGTAGGTCCTGCTTCTCTCCCCTCACTCCCACGCTGCAGGGAGCCTGTAGCCAGCAGGGCTCCCTGAAAATAAAAAACCCAACAAAAGGTCTTTTCTAGAGAAACTCAGTAGAGCTCCCCTAGTGTGCATCCAGTCACTCCTGGGCACAAAGTCTAACTGAGGTCTGGAGGAGGGGCATAGAGGGAGGAGCCAGTTCACACCCAGTCTTAAGTCTTCTAGTGTGCCCAAGCTCCTGCGGATCCCGTCTATATCCCATGGTCCTTTTGGAGTCCCCAGCATCCTCTAGGACGTAAGAGAAATATATAAACCACAAGAAAAAAACGAAAACCTTTTCATGATGTCATTATGGGGTATTATGTGTAGAATTTTGGAGGGAAAAATTAATTTATTCCATTTTGGAATAAGGCTGCAACATAAGAAAATGTGGAAAAAGTGAAGCGCTGTGAATACTTTCCTGATGCACTGTATATTCCCTACCACATGTACACACATTCATACTAGGGTTAATTATGTTAGGATCCAACGAACCTACCAGTATATTTTTGGATTGTGGCAGGAAACCGGAGTACTCGGAGGAAACCCATGCAAGTATGGGGAGAATACACAAACACATTTAAGGGTCATGGAGGGAATCAAACCCATGACATCAGTGCTGAGAGACAGTAATGCTAAAAATTACAAACATCCGTACTGCCCTTAACCGAATCGGACCTGGGCTTTAGGTGTGAAAGGTTTATTATGTACACTGTTTTAATAATTTGGGTATGTCATTAAAGAATGCGGAGGTACCCACTGACAGCTATCAGTTATTGATACACTGTTAAATGTGGTGCAAAATGCATTTGTGGAGGCCACATACACAACCGGTTACATTTCATTGCAAGTTTAAATATACAGTCACCTAGTGAAGTCGTGTGATAACTCAGGAGAGAAAATCCAGTTGGCTACAGCAGCACAATCAACAATTTGTGTTCGTATCATCTTATCCACCAGCACTGCAATCATCTGTAAAAATAGAAACATAGGAATACTAAAACATTGTGGGAGAATTAAATCTTTTCTGAATACAAGTTATACACCTAAATGAAGTATAATGACTTAATAACCACTTCACAGAAATCGCCTACCCTGCAGACATTAATAAGGAACTATGGGGGTAATTCCAAGTTGATCGCAGCAGGAAATTTTTTAGCAGTTGGGCAAAGCCATGTGCACTGCAGGGGGGGCAGATATAACATTTGCAGAGAGAGTTAGATTTGGGTGGGTTATTTTGTTTCTGTGCAGGGTAAATACTGGCTGCTTTATTTTTACACTGCAATTTAGATTGCAGATTGAACTCACCACACCCAAATCTATCTCTCTCTGCAAATGTTATATCTGCCCCCCCCTGCAGTGCACATGGTTTTGCCCAACTGCTAAAAAATTTCCTGCTGCGATCAACTTGGAATTACCCCCATGGTTTTGCCCAATTGCTAACAAACTTGAGGCTGCGATCAACTCCGAATTACCCCCTATAGCAGGATTGTTATTCTACTAAGTAATAGGACCTGGAATAACCTTGGTGACAAATTAGTACAGTCAGAAATACACAAATTCTGTGGAGTAGATATCGCAGGAAACACACATACATAAAAAAAAAAAAAAAAAGGAAAAGGTTATTCTTTGTATTTTATCGGTAGCATGGTGTTCTCCCCAGAAAAATGTGCCAACTGGCCAATATCAAGAAATTACCAGGTGTAGGCATTGTAATACTGAATATGTCTGAAAATCTTATATTTAACAATTTGAAATGAAATAGTTTAAAGACTGTTGCATATATTGCCCACTTGCTGGCTGGACACAGATATAATTGTGTAAACAATGCATGCTGAGCCACTGCATATGTCTGCATCCTAAAGAGTGGGGAGGGATCTCCATCACTATGCCTGTCACAGTAAGAACCCATGCCATAAGAACCCCACTCAGTATAGTGCCAGGTGGCAAGTAAAAAAAAAAAAACAGGCAGATACCATAAACTTGATCCTAGGGAGAACACTGATAGCATAGTAATTATTATGCAACTACTGAAACAGAACCAAAGTTAAGTGTTATTTTATTTGTAACATGATTATTTTTTTTTTTTTTAAACACTTTGACAGGGTTGATGTAAAATGCAACATAAAATACACACAGTTTCTCTCTCCCACACAGATTCTTTATTAGTTTGTGTGTGGGGGAGTAGGGGTGGAATATCTAAGGCTTGCAAGTGTCCACTCAGAGAAGCATAGGGTTGTCCCAAATAGGGATTATTGGGTAGTTTGGGGTAGTGAGATCAGTTTTATGCGAGTACATGTTCCATTGCTTTACAATTAAACGTAGTGATAGAGGCAAAGTAGAGGCAATATTTTTACAGGGTAGGTACTAGAGACTGGAAACAGATGGCCTATTTTAAGAAGGAGGTCTCAATGTCAAGCCAGCAAACCATCCTTGAAGTGGTAAAGTTAGCCACAATTTGGGTGAAGCGTGCCGCTAAGTAATACAACTGAGTAACCGGTAGCTCAAGACCACAACAAGCGATACGATTTTGAAGGAGATTGGCGGAAATTAGTGTAGGTCCATTATTTTAGATAAAATGCACAATAGATTTCTGGAATTTGTTTTTAGTAATGACAGCAGGAATGCAACAGGTAAAGTTTGACAAAGTCATAGCCACTTAATAGGGCTGTTCATTTTAACAGAGATGATCCTGCCCAGCCACGAGATTACAGGACGCCTCCAGATGGACAGATCAGACTGTAGTTTGGCAAAGAGGGCGGGGAAATTTTCCTGGTACAGAAGAGCAAAACAAGAGGTGAAAAATATGATCAAATATTTAATTGCGTTACTGTTCTAGATGGCAAGTCCCTGTTCCATGGGGAAGGGTGAAGAAGCATGGCTTCAGATTTTGAATTATTTTGTAGATCAGGATCTCACTATATTTATGCATAATACTGTACAGGTTAGGCAGGGGTAACATGAACATTTAAATTTACAACACTGCATAATCTACCGAGAATTCTTCATATGTACTACACACTTAACCTGGGGATGATTTTTCCAGACTTCGTAAACAACTCTTAGAATATGCAACTTTCCTTCTTCACTATCAGACAGTGATTTCAAGACTTCATGAAACCTTTAAATAGAGAGAAAACCAATGTACACTTTAATTGCTCAGAAATTCAGGAGACACAAAATGCAGTAAGACAACATTGGATTCCCAAGAAATTATACTTACTTCGCAAGCGCACTAAATGAATGGCTAAATGATTTAGAAGCCAAATTTAACAGGGACTGTAAAAAAACATCAATCTTCAGTGGATTGAAGCCAATTCCTTCATCTGAAAGCAAAATAAAAACAAAAATGAAAACAATTTTAACTAAAATCACCCCAGAGAAAAGTGTTACAAACTTTAGTTAAAAGTAAAAAACAAAACAAAAACCACCAAACCCGATTTTACAGGCAAGAACAAAAAATGGCATTATTTCACCTGTCAAAAAAGGAATACAAGTCGTACTGGTCATCCGCATTTTTAATATACATTTTGGTGATGAACAAGACAAGTCATCCACAGTCAAGGGGTTGAGGCCAGTAGGTATTTTTTTTACTTCTGAGTCCACGGAAAACAGTGTAAGCATGAGTATAGATGGAGCCTGGGCGCCAAAGTAGAGACCGCACAGTATCCCCCCTTCCCCTATACCCCCATTCCCTCCCCACACCTGCCTGGAATATTCAGTTAATACTAACAAAGCCCAAGAACAGGGAGGAGAAGACCAGGCGTAGAGAAACCAGCCACTTGAGTGTTTGTGTGTCCCAGAAATCTACCCTCATAGCGAGCCAGGGCCGTAAGGGAGTGCGTCCAATGTCCCCTATGAACTCAGAGAAAAGGATTTTACAGGCAACAGCAGAAATCTAATGTGTATATGTGTGTGTGTGTATATATATATTTATATATATATATATATATATATATATATATATATATATATATATACACACACACACACACACACACACTGTCTGCTTGTGCAAGTATCTCACAAATAACTAGACTGCTTTATTTTTACACTGCAATTTAGATTTCAGTTTGGACACACCCCACCAAAATCTAACTCTCTGCACATGTTACATCTGCCCCACGTAGAGCAAAACATGGTTTTGCCCAGTGCCCAAGATAGAAAATGCCTGATCACCAGGCATCTAACACCTGCACTACAGAAGGATGTTGGAGTACAGGGATGGGGGAAGGCCTCACACAAGTCACATCTTCAAATACATATTTAAAAACAAAATAATGAGGCGCATATCAAAAAGGTATAGTCCTGTACCATCATCATCTTGATTAGGATTTGGTACGTCTTTTAAAATATTAAAGATATCTTCATTGATGGCCCTGTTTTTGATGACGCTGGTCAAAGTAGTAGCAGGAGCATAGCCAATTAGAGTACCTAAACAATGGGAAAAAAAAAAAAACACAAAATGAGTAAATAAGGATTAAAAGAAAAATTATCAGAATGTTTGGGTTCCCTGTAAGGCTGGATACACATTAAGATAATGTAGTTCCCAGCCAACAGGATATATCGTTCACAGCTGCATTTAGAAAGCATGTAGTCACTCGCCGGGTCGTCACATCTGATGTGCAGATCAGATGCGACAAAGTCACTGACAACCTGCAGGAGTGTGTATTTGAGGGTACACATTAAACGATGTGCCCGATATATCGTACCAATCAACGTCGGAGTGATAGATCGGACAATATATCGTCTGGCGTACCTAGCCAAAAGTAAAATTAAAAATCCGAGCCTTTATCATCATCATTCAGCTGTTTACAGACATCCTCAAAGCTAATGCAGGAAGCTAATGCAGGAAGATACCAGTATGCTATCATGCTTGCTAAAAATCACCTAAATAAGCAATTTAAAGTTTACAGATAATACATAACAAATTTAGGATGTTAGCATCAGAAAATAGGATTTTAATACCTACCAGTAAATCCTTTTCTCTTAGTCCGTAGAGGATGCTGGGGTCACCATAGAACTATGGGGTATAGACGGGATCCGCAGGAGACATGGGCACTTTAAGACTTTAACTGGGTGTGAACTGGCTCCTCCCTCTATGCCCCTCCTCCAGACCTCAGTTATAGCAACTGTGCCCAGGGAGATGGACATTTCGAGGTAAAGGATTTTTGTTAACCAAGGGTGAGATACATACCAGCTCACACCACAACACACCGTACAACATGGCATTTAACTAAAACCAGTTAACAGCATGAACCAAAAAATCTGCAACAGGCTGTCCAAGTCAGATAATAAGTTATCTGCCCACTTTTCAATTGCACTACTCACCCATGCTGATGCCACTGCAGGTCTGAGCAGTGTACCCGTAGTGACAAATAGATTTCAAGGTAGTTTCCTGTTTACGATCCGCAGGATCCTTTAGGGCCCCCGTGTCAGGGGACGGGAGCGCCACCCACTTGGACAGCCGTGCTAGAGCCTTGTCCACACTGGGGGTCGACTCCCACTTTTTCCTATCCTCAGAGGGAAACGGGTATGCCATAATAACTCTCTTGAGAATCAGCAACCTTTTGTCAGGAATTTCCCAAGCCTTTTCAAAAAGAGTATTCAGTTCATGAGAGGGAGGAAACGGTACTCTCTTTCCTTTAAACATACAGACCCTTGTCTCAGGAACAGCAGGGTCTTCCATGATATGTAACACCTCTTTTATTGCCACAATCATGTACTGAATGCTCTTAGCCAGTTTAGGATTCAACCTGGCATCACCATAGTCGACACTGGAGTCCGAATCCGTGTCGATATCTGTGTCTGCTATCTGGGTAAACTAACGTTTCTGTGACCCTGAGGGGGTCTGAGTTTGTGACAAAACATCTTCCATTGTCTCCATGCTTGGTTCTGAGACTCAGATTTGTCTAATCTCTTATGCAACGAAGCCACACTTGCATTTAAGACACTCCACATATCTACCCACTCAGCAGTTGGCGGTGCCGCCAGAGTCACTCCCACATTCTGTTCTGCCCCCACACCAGCCTCCTCCTGGGAAGAGCATTCAGCCTCAGACATGTCGACACACGCGTACCGACACCCACTATCACACTGGGCCATATGGAACAGACCCACAGTAAGGCCCTTCAGAGAGAGAGAGAGAGAGGGAGTTTGCCAGCTCCTCACCCGGTCAGAAGGAATATACAATGCCCCAGACCTTGCAGCATGTATGTATGTATGTATGTATGTATGTATGTATGTATGTATGTATGTATGTATACATTCAACACCAAATATGCTGTGGCGTCCCGTCCCCCCCCCCGTTTTTGCACCCTGTTACTTGTGACAGAAGTGAAGGGCCAAGACCAATGTCTCTGCAGCTTGCTATGAAGAGAAAAGATGGTGCTGATAGAGCTGGAAGGACGAAGCCCCGCCCCCTAAATGGCGCGCTTGTGTCCCGCTTATTTTTATACTGGCGGGGGTCTGTATACAGTGCCTGCGCACTGTATACCTCTTTGCCAGATCTAAAAAGAGGTTTTATTGCTGCCCAGGGCGCCCCCCTGCGCCCTGCACCAGTGTAGTGCCGCTTGTGAGCAGGAGCTCCGAGACTGATGTCTTCTGCCGCCTTCACTGTAAGTCTTCTTTGCTTCGGTTACTCACCCGGCTTCTCTCTTCTGGCTCTGTGAGGGGGATGGCGGCGCGGTTCTGGGAACGAGCAGCTAGGCTATACCAAGTGATCAGACCCTCTGGAGCTAATGCTGTCCAGTAGCCTAAGAAGCAGAGCCTTTAACTAACAGAAGTAGGTCTGCTTCTCTCCCCTCAGTCCCACGAAGCAGGGAGCCTGTTGCCAGCAGTGCTCCCTGAAAACAATAAACCTAACAAAAGTATTTTCTAGAGAAACTCTGTAGAGCTCCCCTAGTGTGTGTCCAGTCTCTCTGGTCACAGAATCTAACGGAGGTCTGGAGGAGGGGCATAGAGGGAGGAGCCAGTTCACACCCATTTAAAGTCTTAAAGTGCCCATGTCTCCTGCGGATCCAGTCTATACCCCATGGTCCTTTTGGAGTCCCCAGCATCCTCTAGGACGAAGGAGAAACTATTTTAACTTCTTCTTGCACACAAATATGTACAAAGCAGTGGTCCTAAGTTCCAGGGTCGTACAAAAATGTGCCCGGGGGTGCGCCTGAACATGTGAAGTTGTGATGTCAGAGCGAAGGAAGGGGCCACAGGGAACACCGAGAAGTGGAGCTCCCTGAAGTTTCCTGTACAGCAGCTTTCTAAGCTGCAGGGTGCAGTTACACCCACCCCTCGTTACTGCCCTGCTAGGTCATATGCGTAGTGCAGGAACCATCAGAAGCAAACCCAAACAAATGTAGTTTCCAATATGCCATCTCCTGCCCTTAAGAAGGGCAGCTGCTCCACCTACACTAAGTGGAGTTTCTACTGACTTAACCAACATGGATGCCTTATAGAAGCAGGAGAACACAAAAAAAAGTGATCAGAAGAGGACCCAGCTAAATACAGCAAATAGTGGTGGGACCTCACACCGAAGGAATAAGTATGGAAGGGAATAAACCAGAAACCTATTCAAACATGAGCAGCAGCCAGTTAGCAGTGTAATTCTACCTACACATCACAATATATTTATTCACATCCTGCTAGTGCACTCTGGACTAACTCGTATCCCTTATAGAGCTATATCTGGAAATTCACTCTTGGTGGAAATGTTAAGATCTCTTTAGTAACCTCCGTCATATGGGCCCTCATTCCGAGTTGTTCGCTCGGTATTTTTCATCGCATCGCAATGAAAATCCGCTTAGTACGCATGCGCAATGTTCGCACTGCGACTGCGCCAAGTAACTTTGCTATGTAGAAAGTAATTTTACTCACGGCTTTTTCATCGCTCCGGCGATCGTAATGTGATTGACAGGAAATGGGTGTTACTGGGCGGAAACACGGCGTTTCAGGGGCGTGTGGCTGAAAACGCTACCGTTTCCGGAAAAAACGCAGGAGTGGCCGGAGAAACGGTGGGAGTGCCTGGGCGAACGCTGGGTGTGTTTGTGACGTCAACCAGGAACGACAAGCACTGAACTGATCGCACAGGCAGAGTAAGTCTGAAGCTACTCTGAAACTGCTAAGTAGTTAGTAATCGCAATATTGCGAATACATCGGTCGCAATTTTAAGAAGCTAAGATTCACTCCCAGTAGGCGGCGGCTTAGCGTGTGTAACTCTGCTAAATTCGCCTTGCGACCGATCAACTCGGAATGAGGGCCATGGTTTGAAATGTTAACTGTCTAGTGCACAGGTTCTCAAACTCAGTCCTCAGGACCTCACACGGTGCATGTTTTACAGGTCACCAGTAGATTTTTAAAATGTGACAGTTGGCAATACACAGTGCACCCGCTGGGTGACATGGAAAACGTGAACCGTGTGGGGTCCTGAGGACCGAGTTTGAGAACCACTGCTCTAGTGCTTTCCAGTTCTTTAACAGCTCAGTCAGCATCTGACCCCTAATTCAGAACCTACTAAGGCCTACCTGTTTATTCATGACCATACCAAGTAGGGAGATATAAAACGTGAAGGGTCATGGACGTTGGCCTAAATTGCAACTGTAAACCAAACAAACCCTGGGACAACTGCTGAATTATTACTGCTCTATAATACCCTGTCCACATGCTTACTTCAACTGATGGCACGTGTTCCATTTACCATTGTAGTTCCTCTTATTCAATTAATTCAAGTTTATTCTCCATCCAGCTTCTCCTCTTTCAACCACCATCTCCTATCCTAAATACTTCTGCTAGAAACACACCTTGAACTACAAAATCAATTAAATCTCTAGCCTTGATCCTTTACATGGCTGTCCACAAATCTTGAGCCCAGTATAATCCTTCTTGACGTGCTCAGACTTCTCTCCCACACTAAAACTTCAAAATCCATGCAGTCAACTCCTGCAACTGTATACACATCTCATTTGTGACGCTTTCCTGTTAAACTTAAATTATAGCTCCCTCTAACCCAAATGCTCACCACAAAAACACAACCAGCTTCACAAAAGGAAGACTACCAGCACTACATCAGAAGTGCAGTACTTTGCTTTTATCTCCCACATGTTTAGAATAAAAGTTTTATATGGAACTGACAGCATGCATCTGCTAGGCAAATAGTTTAAAAGAAAACTTACTGCTACTCTCATCCCCATACTTGTAAATGCATTTCGGATTTGCTGGGTACAATGCAGAAAAGGATGAAGGCACAATATCCAATATGCGCTGATGGTAAGAAAGTCTAAAACAAGAAAATGCATTCGTTACAAAACGTTAAATGTTAAAATAAGAATTTACTTACCGATAATTCTATTTCTCGTAGTCCGTAGTGGATGCTGGGGACTCCGTAAGGACCATGGGGAATAGCGGCTCCGCAGGAGACTGGGCACAAAAGTAAAGCTTTAGAACTACCTGGTGTGCACTGGCTCCTCCCCCTATGACCCTCCTCCAAGCCTCAGTTAGGATACTGTGCCCGGACGAGCGTACACAATAAGGGAAGATTTTGAATCCCGGGTAAGACTCATACCAGCCACACCAATCACACCGTATAACTCGTGATCTAAACCCAGTTAACAGCATGATAACAGAGGAGCCTCTAGAAAAGATGGCTCACTACAGCAATAACCCGATTTTTTGGTAACAATAACTATGTACCAGTATTGCAGACAATCCGCACTTGGGATGGGCGCCCAGCATCCACTACGGACTACGAGAAATAGAATTATCGGTAAGTAAATTCTTATTTTCTCTAACGTCCTAAGTGGATGCTGGGGACTCCGTAAGGACCATGGGGATTATACCAAAGCTCCCAAACGGGCGGGAGAGTGCGGATGACTCTGCAGCACCAAATGAGAGAACTCCAGGTCCTCCTCAGCCAGGGTATCAATTTTGTAGAATTTTACAAACTTATTTGCTCCTGACCAAGTAGCTGCTCGGCAAAGTTGTAAAGCCGAGACCCCTCGGGCAGCCGCCCAAGATGAGCCCACCTTCCTTGTGGAGTGGGCATTTACAGATTTTTGGCTGTGGCAGGCCTGCCACAGAATGTGCAAGCTGAATTGTACTACAAATCCAACGAGCAATAGTCTGCTTAGAAGCAGGAGCACCCAGCTTGTTGGGTGCATACAGGATAAACAGCGAGTCAGATTTTCTGACTCCAGCCGTCCTGGAAACATATTTTCAGGGCCCTGACAACGTCTAGCAACTTGGGAGTCCTCCAAGTCCCTAGTAGCCGCAGGCACCACAATAGGTTGGTTCAGGTGAAACGCTGAAACCACCTTAGGGAGAAACTGAGGACGAGTCCTCAATTCCGCCCTGTCCGAATGGAAAATCAGATAAGGGCTTTTACAGGATAAAGCCGCCAATTCTGACACGCGCCTGGCCCAGGCCAGGGCCAACAGCATGACCACTTTCCATGTGAGATATTTTAACTCCACAGATTTAAGTGGTTCAAACCAATGTGACTTTTGGAACCCAAAAACTACATTGAGATCCCAAAGTGCCACTGGAGGCACAAAAGGAGGCTGTATATGCAGTACCCCTTTTACAAACGTCTGAACTTCAGGGACTGAAGCTAGTTCTTTTTGGAAGAAAATTGACAGGGCCGAAATTTGAACCTTAATGGACCCCAATTTCAGGCCCATAGACACTCCTGTTTGCAGGAAATGTAGGAATCGACCCAGTTGAATTTCCTCCGTCGGGCCTTACTGGCCTCGCACCACGCAACATATTTTCGCCAAATGCGGTGATAATGTTTTGCGGTTACATCCTTCCTGGCTTTGATCAGGATAGGGATGACTTCATCCGGAATGCCTTTTTTCCTTCAGGATCCGGCGTTCAACCGCCATGCCGTCAAACGCAGCAAGTCTTGGAACAGACAGGGTCCTTGCTGGAGCAGGTCCCTTCTTAGAGGTAGAGGCCACGGATCCTCCGTGAGCATCTCTTGAAGTTCCGGTTACCAAGTCCTTCTTGGCCAATCCGGAGCCACGAATATAGTGCTTACTCCTCTCCATCTTATCAATCTCAGTACCTTGGGTATGAGAGGCAGAGGAGGGAACACATACACTGACTGGTACACCCACGGTGTTACCAGAGCGTCTACAGCTATTGCCTGAGGGTCCCTTGACCTGGCGCAATACCTGTCGAGTTTTTCCCAACGGTTTATAATCATGTGGAAGACTTCTGGGTGAAGTCTCCACTCTCCCGGGTGGAGGTCGTGTCTGCTGAGGAAGTCTGCTTCCCAGTTGTCCACTCCCGGAATGAATACTGCTGACAGTGCTATCACATGATTTTCCGCCCAGCGAAGAATCCTTGCAGCTTCTGCCATTGAAAAAGAGAAAAATTTCCAGCGCTTCACTTTGTATAAACCTAATAAAAACTTTTATAGACAGATCTTTATAAATATATTATGTTTATTGTTAACACAAATTATAAGCACTTTGACAGATAAAAATAGTGTTATAAAATGTTTTTCCACTTGTGATCACAAGAATGCATTTACTTGTAAGAGTATTTGGTGCAAATTTAAACACATATGGACATTACACATACACATACAAACATTAAAACAAACATATATATTTGTGGTAACTGTTTCTAATTCAGAGGGAGTTGACACACTTTGTAGCGGTTTACTCTACTCCCCTGTGTTCTGTATTATTTCCTCTTTTAAAATGTCACTTTGTGTCGGTTTGATTTGATATCATACAAAGTTGCAGTCTATTGATATGCGGGTTCAGATGATGTGTCCCGCATTAGTCAAATGACAGATCAAAGTTGCTGCTCCGCAAATGCAAATGATTTTAGTCTGCCGGCAGACTTAGACGTTCGCTTACCGCGTCGTCCTCCTCCTTGGTCCTGGGCTCCCCGTTTACGGTGTCCGGCGTTCGGTGAGGACTTGCGGGCTCAGCGGTGGTCCGTGCTCTCTACGATCTACGCGTTTCGCCTGTCCAGGCTTCGTCAGGATAGTCGAGATAGTCAATAGCATTGCGGGCTGCTTTTTATCTCCGATGCGGTCCGTCCTTAATTGACAATGCCGTCTTGAATAATTGATTTATTTTATCAGTGTGTGTTTGTTGTCCATTGAACAAATTATTCCTTAGTGAGATGAATCTCTTGTTTAATCTTATCATTTTCTTTGATGTTTAGCAGTTCAGCAAGGTAGTTCGGGGATGATTAATTAATTCATTTCAATCATTGTCTTTGATGTTTAGCACTGTAGCTAAGTATTCCAGGAAAAGTTAATTTGTTCAGATTATATCAATTTGATGTGAATGATTCAATCAATTCTGCTAATAGTCTACTAGTTACCACAATGAATTTAGTTTTACAAAGACATGACAACATTTAGACTTACATATAACATAAATGTATCGTCGGTGTAAATCTTGTTATTTAAATATCTGTTTTAAAAGTATACTAAAATGACCTGTGCGTTGTATAATTACTTGTTATAACCACAGAAATCATGTTATAATACTCTTTATGGATAAACAATAAAAAATATGAATTAAATAATTTTGAATAAAAAATAGAAAGTTAGGACAAAAAATTAATTACTTAAAATTATTAGTGTAAAACAATAAACTCATATATATAATTGATCAATATATATGTAAGAAGGATTAATATGCTGGTGGTGATTGCAATTTTATTCTTGTTTTTATTATTATTTTTGTTTCTATCTTTAGGGCATTTGTCTTAGTCTTTGTGAAAGGGTTTCAGTTCAAAATCTAAATTGAGTCCATTTGGGTTTAAGGTGTCCAGTTCATAAATAAGTTTGGTTTCTTCTTTTAACAGCAGATCTTCTACATTTCCTCCTCTCCATGGTCGTTTGACTTGTTTTAATCCCACAAATTGTATTTGTGTAGGGTCTCCTCCATGGTATTTTAAAAACACAGACGATACATTTATGTTATATGTAAGTCTAAATGTTGTCATGTCTTTGTAAAACTAAATTCATTGTGGTAACTAGTAGACTATTCGCAGAATTGATTGAATCATTCACATCAAATTGATATAATCTGAACAAATTAACTTTTCCTGGAATACTTAGCTACAGTGCTAAACATCAAAGACAATGATTGAAATGAATTAATCATCCCCGAACTACCTTGCTGAACTGCTAAACATCAAAGAAAATGATAAGATTAAACAAGAGATTAATCTCACTAAGGAATAATTTGTTCAATGGACAACAAACACACACTGATAAAATAAATCAATTATTCAAGACGGCATTGTCAATTAAGGACGGACCGCATCGGAGATAAAAAGCAGCCCGCAATGCTATTGACTATCTCGACTATCCTGACGAAGCCTGGACAGGCGAAACGCGTAGATCGTAGAGAGCACGGACCACCGCTGAGCCCGCAAGTCCTCACCGAACGCCGGACACCGTAAACGGGGAGCCCAGGACCAAGGAGGAGGACGACGCGGTAAGCGAACGTCTAAGTCTGCCGGCAGACTAAAATCATTTGCATTTGCGGAGCAGCAACTTTGATCTGTCATTTGACTAATGCGGGACACATCATCTGAACCCGCATATCAATAGACTGCAACTTTGTATGATATCAAATCAAACCGACACAAAGTGACATTTTAAAAGAGGAAATAATACAGAACACAGGGGAGTAGAGTAAACCGCTACAAAGTGTGTCAACTCCCTCTGAATTAGAAACAGTTACCACAAATATATATGTTAAAATATATGTTTTAATGTTTGTATGTGTAATGTCCATATGTGTTTAAATTTGCACCAAATACTCTTACAAGTAAATGCATTCTTGTGATCACAAGTGGAAAAACATTTTATAACACTATTTTTTATCTGTCAAAGTGCTTATAAGTGGAAAAACATTTTATAATACTATTTTTATCTGTCAAAGTGCTTATAATTTGTGTTAACAATAAACAGAATATATTTATAAAGATCTGTCTATAAAAGTTTTTATTAGGTTTATACAAAGTGAAGCGCTGGAAATTTTTCTCTTTTTCATAGTGCATATACTGTTTTGGGGAAGGAGTACCCCTAACAACCCCATATTTCCAATAGCAGCTACTTTGTATCCAATACCTTTAAAGAGCTGAGCGCAGCTTGCCACCACCCAAGCTTCTGCCATTGCCCTCCTGCTTCTTGTGCCACCCTGTCTGTTTGCGTGGGTGACTGCCGTGATGTTGTCCGACTGGATCAACACCGGCTGACCTTGAAGCAGAGGTCTTGCTAAGCTTAGAGCATTGTAAATGGCCCTTAGCTTCAGGATATTTATGTGAAGTGATGTCTCCAGGCTTGACCATAAGCCCTGGAAATTCCTTCCCTGTGTGACTGCTCCCCAGCCTCGCAGGCTGGCATCCGTGGTCACCAGGACCCAGTCCTGAATGCCGAATCTGTGGCCCTCTAGAAGATGAGCACTCTGCAACCACCACAGGAGGGACACCCTTGTCCTTGGTGACAGGGTTATCCGCTGATGCATCTGAAGATGCGACCCGGACCATTTGTCCAGCAGGTCCCACTGGAAAGTTCTCGCGTGGAATCTGCCGAATGGGATTGCTTCGTAGGAAGCCACCATTTTACCCAGAACCCTTGTGCATTGATGCACTGAGAGTTGGCTCGGTTTTAGGAGGTTCCTGACTAGCTCGGATAACTCCCTGGCTTTCTCCTCCGGGAGAAACACCTTTTTCTGGACTGTGTCCAGGATCATCCCTAGGAACAGAAGACGAGTCGTCGGAACCAGCTGCGATTTTGGAATATTGAGAATCCAATCGTGCTGCCGCAACACTACCTGAGATAGTGCTACACCGACCTCCAACTGTTCCCTGGATCTTACCCTTATCAGGGAATCGTCCAAGTAAGGGATAACTAAAATTCCCTTCCTTCGAAGGAATATCATCATTTCGGCCATTACCTTGGTAAAGACCCGGGGTGCCGTGGACCATCCATACGGCAGCGTCTGAACTGATAGTGACAGTTCTGTACCATAAACCTGAGGTACCCTTGGTGAGAAGGGTAAATTTGGACATGAAGGTAAGCATCCTTGATGTCCCGAGACATCATGTAGTCCCCTTCTTCCAGGTTCGCAATCACTGCTCTGAGTGACTCAATCTTGAATTTGAACCTCTGTATGTAAGTGTTCAAAGATTTTAGATTTAGAATCAGTCTCACCGAGCCGTCCGGCTTCGGTACCACAACAATGTGGAATAATACCCCGTTCCCTGTTGCAGGAGGGGTACCTTGATTATCACCTGCTGGGAATACAGCTTGTGAATGGCTTCCAAAACTGTCTCCCTGTCAGAAGTAGACATCGCTAAAGCCGACTTTAGGAAACGGCGAGGGGGAGACGTCTCGAATTCCAATTTGTACCCCTGAGATATCACCTGAAGGATCCAGGGGTCTACTTGCGAGTGAGCCCACTGCGCGCTGAAATTCATTGAGACGGGCCCCCCACCGTGCCTGATTCTGCTTGTAAAGCCCCAGCGTCATACTGAGGGCTTGGCAGAGGCGGGAGAGGGTTTCTGTTCCTGGGAACTGGCTGATTTCTGCAGCCTTTTTCCTCTCCCTCTGTCACGGGGCAGAAATGAGGAACCTTTTGCCCGCTTGTCCACGAAAAGACTGCGCCTGATAATACGGCGTCTTCTCATGTTGAGAGGCGACCTGGGGTACAAACGTGGATTTCCCAGCTGTTGCCGTGGCCACCAGGTCTGAAAGACCGACCCCAAATAACTCCTCCCCTTAATAAGGCAATACTTCCAAATGCCGTTTGGAATCCGCATCACCTGACCACTGTCGTGTCCATAACCCTCTACTGGTAGAAATGGACAACGCACTTAGATTTGATGCCAGTCGGCAAATATTCCGCTGTGCATCACGCATATATAGAAATGCATCTTTCAAATGCTCTATAGGCAATAATATACTGTCCCTATCTAGGGTATCAATATTTTCAGTCAGGGAATCCGACCACACCAACCCAGCACTGCACATCCAGGCTGAGGCGATTGCTGGTCGCAGTATAACACCAGTATGTGTGTAAATACATTTTAGGATACCCTCCTGCTTTCTATCAGCAGGATCCTTAAGGGCGGCCATCTCAGGAGAGGGTAGAGCCCTTGTTCTTACAAGCGTGTGAGCGCTTTATCCACCCTAGGGGGTGTTTCCCAACGCACCCTAACCTCTGGCGGGAAAGGATATAATGCCAATAACATTTTAGAAATTATCAGTTGTTATCGGGGGAAACCCACGCATCATCACACACCTCATTTAATTTCTCAGATTCAGGAAAACTACAGGTAGTTTTTCCTCACCGAACATAATACCCCTTTTTGGTGGTACTCGTATTATCAGAAATGTGTAAAACATTTTTCATTGCCTCAATCATGTAACGTGTGGCCCTACTGGAAGTCACATTTGTCTCTTCACCGTCGACACTGGAGTCAGTATCCGTGTCGGCGTCTATATCTGCCATCTGAGGTAACGGGCGCTTTAGAGCCCCTGACGGCCTATGAGACGTCTGGACAGGCACAAGCTGAGTAGCCGGCTGTCTCATGTCAACCACTGTCTTTTATACAGAGCTGACACTGTCACGTAATTCCTTCCAACAGTTCATCCACTCAGGTGTCGACCCCCTAGGGGGTGACATCACTATTACAGGCAATCTGCTCCGTCTCCACATCATTTTTCTCCTCATACATGTCGACACAAACGTACCGACACACAGCACACACACAGGGAATGCTCTGATAGAGGACAGGACCCCACTAGCCCTTTGGGGAGACAGAGGGAGAGTTTGCCAGCACACACCAGAGCGCTATATATATATATATATATATATATACAGGGATAACCTTATATAAGTGTTTCTCCCCTTATAGCTGCTGTATTGTTAATACTGCGCCTAATTAGTGCCCCCCTCTCTTTTTTAACCCTTTCTGTAGTGTAGTGACTGCAGGGGAGAGCCAGGGGAGCTTCCCTCCAACTGAGCTGTGAGGGAAAATGGCGCCAGTGTGCTGAGGAGATAGGCTCCGCCCCTTTTTCGCGGACTTTTCTCCTGCTTTTTTATGGATTCTGGCAGGGGTTAAAATTCATCCATATAGCCCTGGGGGCTATATGTGATGTATTTTCGCCAGCCAAGGTGTTTTTATTGCTGCTCAGGGCGCCCCCCCCTAGCGCCCTGCACCCTCAGTGACCGAAGTGTGAAGTGTGCTGAGGAGCAATGGCGCACAGCTGCAGTGCTGTGCGCTACCTTGGTGAAGACAGGACGTCTTCTGCCGCCGATTTTCCGGACCTCTTCTGTCTTCTGGCTCTGTAAGGGGGCCGGCGGCGCGGCTCTGGGACCCATCCATGGCTGGGCCTGTGATCGTCCCTCTGGAGCTAATGTCCAGTAGCCTAAGAAGCCCAATCCACTCTGCACGCAGGTGAGTTCGCTTCTTCTCCCCTTAGTCCCTCGATGCAGTGAGCCTGTTGCCAGCAGGTCTCACTGAAAATAAAAAAACCTAAAACTAAACTTTTCACTAAGCAGCTCAGGAGAGCCACCTAGTGTGCACCCTTCTCGTTCGGACACAAAATCTAACTGAGGCTTGGAGGAGGGTCATAGGGGGAGGAGCCAGTGCACACCAGGTAGTTCTAAAGCTTTACTTTTGTGCCCAGTCTCCTGCGGAGCCGCTATTCCCCATGGTCCTTACGGAGTCCCCAGCATCCACTTCGGACGTTAGAGAAAAGTAAAAATCAGGACGCTAATTACTACTTCAGTTAATTTAATAAAATATCGCCACTGCATTGGCGGTGGGCACAATAAAAAGCTGAGGGGGCCCAACTGCACTAGTACTAATCAAATGCATGGCAAGAACAGGGAAGCCTCCTTTCTTCTTAGAGTGTAGGAAAGAAGAGGTTAGTGGGGCTTCACATGCTCTCAATTAAAATATTACCATAGTCCTGCCTAATAAAACCCACATGAAAATGGAACAGAAGGGTGTGTACATACCTCATGCACTTTTCTAAAACTTCTCGAACAAACTGGGGCTTAGGTCGGTCTAGATCTTGTGAAAGACAATCTGCCCTGCAACATACACAGATATACAGACTGTCATGGCTATGTATTAAAAACAATTTCTTTCGATATTTGACTGAATTGACATCTGTATTATTGCTGGAAATGCGATTATCAATATTATCTGTGTATGACTTAAAATTTAAAATTAAAAAAAAATAGGATTTTAATACCTACCGGTAAATCCTTTTCTCTTAGTCCAAAAAAGGACCATGGGGTATAGACGGGATCCGCAGGAGACATGGGCACACTAAGACTTTAAATGGGTGTGAACTGGCTCCTCCCTCTATGCCGCTCCTCCAGACCTCAGTTATAGGAACTGTGCCCAGGGAGACTGACATTTCGAGGAAAATAAGAATTTACTTACCGATAATTCTATTTCTCGGAGTCCGTAGTGGATGCTGGGGTTCCTGAAAGGACCATGGGGAATAGCGGCTCCGCAGGAGACAGGGCACAAAAAGTAAAGCTTTAGGATCAGGTGGTGTGCACTGGCTCCTCCCCCTATGACCCTCCTCCAAGCCTCAGTTAGGTACTGTGCCCGGACGAGCGTACACAATAAGGAAGGATTTATGAATCCCGGGTAAGACTCATACCAGCCACACCAATCACACCGTACAACTTGTGATCTGAACCCAGTTAACAGTATGATAACAGCGGAGCCTCTGAAAAGATGGCTCACAACAATAATAACCCGATTTTTGTAACTATGTACAAGTAATGCAGATAATCCGCACTTGGGATGGGCGCCCAGCATCCACTACGGACTCCGAGAAATAGAATTATCGGTAAGTAAATTCTTATTTTCTCTATCGTCCTAGTGGATGCTGGGGTTCCTGAAAGGACCATGGGGATTATACCAAAGCTCCCAAACGGGCGGGAGAGTGCGGATGACTCTGCAGCACCGAATGAGAGAACTCCAGGTCCTCCTTAGCCAGGGTATCAAATTTGTAGGATTTTACAAACGTGTTTGCCCCTGACTAAATAGCCGCTCGGCAAAGTTGTAAAGCCGAGACCCCTCGGGCAGCCGCCCAAGATGAGCCCACCTTCCTTGTGGAATGGGCATTTACATATTATGGCTGTGGCAGGCCTGCGACAGAATGTGCAAGCTGAATTGTATTACACATCCAACTAGCAAAAGTCTGCTTAAAAGCAAGAGCACCCAGTTTGTTGGGTGCATACAGGATAACAGCAAGTCAGTTTTCCTGACTCCAGCCGTCCTGGAACCTATATTTTCAGGGCCCTGACCACATCTAGCAACTTGGAGTCCTCCAAGTCCCTAGTAGGCGCAAGACACCACAATAAGCTGGTTCAGGTGAAACACTGACACCACCTTAGGGAGAGAACTGGGGACGAGTCCGCAGCTCTGCCCTGTCCGAATGGACAAACAGATATGGGCTTTTTTGAGAAAAAAACCACCAATTTGACACTCGCCTGGTCCAGGCCAGGTCCAAGAGCATGTTCACTTTTCATGTGAGATGCTTCAAATCCACAGATTTGACTGGTTTTAAACCAATGTGTTTTGAGGAATCCCAGAACTACGTTGAGATCCCACAGTGCCACTGGAGGCACAAAAGGGGGTTGTATATGCAATACTCCCTTGACAAACTTCTGGACTTCAGGAACTGAAGCCAATTCTTTCTGGAAGAAAAATCGACAGGGCCGAAATTTGAACCTTAATGGACCCCAATTTGAGGCCCATAGACACTCCTGTTTGCAAGAAATGCAGGAATCGACCGAGTTGAAATTTCTTCGTGGGGCCTTCCTGGCCTCACACCACGCAACATATTTTCGCCACATGTGGTGATAATGTTGTGCGGTCACCTCCTTTCTGGCTTTGACCAGGGTAGGAATGACCTCTTCCTGAATGCCTTTTCCCTTAGGATCCGGCGTTCCACCGCCATGCCGTCAAACGCAGCTGCGGTAAGTCTTGGAACAGACATGGTACTTGCTGAAACAAGTCCCTTCTTAGCGGCAGAGGCCATAAGTCCTCTGTGAGCATCTCTTGAAGTTCCGGGTACCAAGTCCTTCTTGGCCAATCCGGAGCCATGAGTATAGTTCTTACTCCTCTACGTCTTATAATTCTCAGTACCTTAGGTATGAAAAGCAGAGAATGGAACACATACACCGACTGGTACACCCACGGTGTTACCAGAACGTCCACAGCTATTGCCTGAGGGTCTCTTAACCTGGCGCAATACCTGTCCCATTTTTTGTTCAGACGGGACGCCATCATGACCACCTTTGGTAATTCCCAACGGTTTACAATTATGTGGAAAACTTCCCCATGAAGTTCCCACTCTGCCGGGTGGAGGTCGTGCCTACTGAGGAAGTCTGCTTCCCAGTTTCCATTCCCGGAATGAAACACTGCTGACAGTGCTATCACATGATTTTCCGCCCAGCGAAAAGTCCTTGCAGTTTTTGCCACTGCCCTCCTGCTTCTTGTGCCGCCCTGTCTATTTACGTGGGCGACTGCCGTGATGTTTTATCCCACTGGATCAATACCGGCTGACCTTGAAGCAGAGGTCTTGCTAAGCTTAGAGCATTATAAATTTACCCTTAGCTATATTTATGTGGAGAAAAATCTCCAGACTTGATCACACTCCCTGGAAATTTTTTCCTTGTGTGACTGCTCCCCAGCCTCTCGGGCTGGCCTCCGTGGTCACCAACATCCAAAACTGAATGCCGAATCTGCGGCCCTCTAGAAGATGAGCACTCTGTAACCACCACAGGAGAGACACCCTTGTCCTTGGATATAGGGTTATCCGCTGATGCATCTGAAGATGCGATCCGGACCATTTGTCCAGCAGATCCCACTGAAAAGTTCTTGCATGAAATCTGCCGACTGGAATTGCTTCGAAGGAAGTCACCATTTTTTTTACCATGGCCCTTGTGCAATGATGCACTGATTTTAGGAGGTTCCTGACTAGCTCGGATAACTCCCTGGCTTTCTCTTCCGGGAGAAACACCTTTTTCTGGACTGTGTCCAGAATCATCCCTAAGCACAGGAGACTTGTTGTCGGGATCAGCTGCGATTTTGGAATCTTTAGAATCCACCCCTGCTGTTGTAACAGTATCCGAGATAGTGCTACTCCGACCTCCAACTGTTCCCTGGACTTTGCCCTTATCAGGAGATCGTCCAAGTAAGGGATAATTAAGACGCCTTTTCTTCGAAGAAGAACCATCATTTCGGCCATTACCTTGGTAAAGACCCGGGGTGCCGTAGACAATCCAAACGGCAGCGTCTGAAACTGATAGTGACAGTTCTGTACCACGAACCTGAGGTACCCTTAGTGATAAGGGCAAATTTGGGACATGGAGGTAAGCATCCCTGATGTCTCGGGACACCAGATAGTCCCCTTCTTCCCGGTTCGTTATCACTGCTCTGAGTGACTCCATCTTGATTTGAACCTTTGTAAGTGTTCAAATTTTTTTAGATTTAGAATAGGTCTCACCTAGCCTTCTGGCTTCAGTACCACAATATAGTGTGGAATAATACCCCTTTTCTTGTTGTAGGAGGGGTAATTTAATTATCACCTGCTGGGAATACAGCTCGTGAATTTTTTTCCCATACTGCCTCCTTGTCGGAGGGAGACCTTGGTAAAGCAGCTTTCAGGAGCCTGCGCAGGGGAACGTCTCGACATTCCAAACTGTACCCCTGGGATACTACTTGTAGGATCCAGGGGTCCTGTACGGTCTCAGCGTCATGCTGAGAGCTTGTCAGAAGCGGTGGAACGCTTCTGTTCCTGGGAATGGGCTGCCTGCTGCAGTCTTCTTCCCTTTCCTCTATCCCTGGGCAGATATGACTCTTATAGGGACGAAAGGACTGAGGCTGAAAAGACGGTGTCTTTTTCTGCAGAGATGTGACTTAGGGTAAAAACGGTGGATTTTCCAGCAGTTGCCGTGGCCACCAGGTCCGATGGACCGACCCCAAATAACTCCTCTTACTTTATACGGCAATACACCTTTGTGCCGTTTGGAATCTGCATCACCTGACCACTGTCGTGTCCATAAACATCTTCTGGCAGATATGGACATCGCACTTACTCTTGATGCCAGAGTGCAAATATCCCTCTGTGCATCTCGCATATATAGAAATACATCCTTTAAATGCTCTATAGTCAATAAAATACTGTCCCTGTCAAGGGTATCAATATTTTTAGTCAGGGAATCCGACCAAGCCACCCCAGCTCTGCACATCCAGGCTGAGGCGATCGCTGGTCGCAGTATAACACCAGTATGTGTGTATATACTTTTTATGATATTTTTCCAGCCTCCTGTCAGCTGGCTCCTTGAGGACGGCCCTATCTATAGACGGTACCGCCACTTGTTCTGATAAGCGTGTGAGCGCCTTATCCACCCTAAGGGGTGTTTCCCAACGCGCCCTAACTTCTGGCGGGAAAGGGTATACCGCCCATATTTTCTATCGGGGGGAACCCACGCATCATCACACACTTCATTTAATTTATCTGATTCAGGAAAAACTACGGTAGTTTTTTCACATCCCACATAATACCCTCTTTTGTGGTACTTGTAGTATCAGAAATATGTAACACCTCCTTCATTGCCCTTAACGTGTGGCCCTAATAAGGAATACGTTTGTTTATTCACCGTCGACACTGGATTCAGTGTCCCTGTCTGTGTCTGTGTCGACCGACTAAAGTAAACGGGCGTTTTAAAACCCCTGACGGTGTTTTTGAGACGTCTGGACCGGTACTAATCGTTTGTCGGCCGTCTCATGTCGTCAACCGACCTTGGCGCGTGTTGACATTATCACGTAATTCCCTAAATAAGCCATCCATTCCGGTGTCGACTCCCTAGAGAGTGACATCACCATTACAGGCAATTGCTCCGCCTCCTCACCAACATCGTCCTCATACATGTCGACACACACGTACCGACACACAGCACACACACAGGGAATGCTCTGATAGAGGACAGGACCTACTAGCCCTTTGGAGAGACAGAGGGAGAGTTTGCCAGCACACACCAAAAACGCTATAATTATATAGGGACAACCTTATATAAGTGTTTTCCCTTATAGCATCTTTTTTATATATTTTCAACGCCAAATTAGTGCCCCCCCTCTCTGTTTTAACCCTGTTTCTGTAGTGCAGTGCAGGGGAGAGCCTGGGAGCCTTCCCTCCAGCCTTTCTGTGAGGGAAAATGGCGCTGTGTGCTGAGGAGATAGGCCCCGCCCCTTTTTCGGCGGCCTCGTCTCCCGCTCTTAACGGATTCTGGCAGGGGTTAAATATCTCCATATAGCCCCCGGAGGCTATATGTGAGGTATTTTTAGCCAAAAAAGGTTTTCATTTGCCTCCCAGGGCGCCCCCCTCCCAGCGCCCTGCACCCTCAGTGACTGCCGTGTGAAGTGTGCTGAGAGGAAAATGGCGCACAGCTGCAGTGCTGTGCGCTACCTTAAGAAGACTGAGGAGTCTTCTGCCGCCGATTCTGGACCTCTTCTCGTTTCAGCATCTGCAAGGGGGCCGGCGGCGAGGCTCCGGTGACCATCCAGGCTGTACCTGTGATCGTCCCTCTGGAGCTAATGTCCAGTAGCCAAGAAGCCAATCCATCCTGCACGCAGGTGAGTTCACTTCTTCTCCCCTAAGTCCCTCGTTGCAGTGATCCTGTTGCCAGCAGGACTCACTGTAAAATAAAAAACCTAAGCTAAACTTTTCTAAGCAGCTCTTTAGGAGAGCCACCTAGATTGCACCCTTCTCGGCCGGGCACAAAAATCTAACTGAGGCTTGGAGGAGGGTCATAGGGGGAGGAGCCAGTGCACACCACCTGATCCTAAAGCTTTACTTTTTGTGCCCCGTCTCCTGCGGAGCCGCTATTCCCCATGGTCCTTTCAGGAACCCCAGCATCCACTAGGACGATAGAGAAAAGGTTTTTTGTTAAACTAAGGGTGAGATACATACCAGCCACACCACAACACACCGTACCACATGGCTTTTAATTAAATACCAGTTAACGGCATGAACCAAAATCAGCAACAGGCTGATCTTAACTGAAACACAACGTTTGTGTAACCTAAACAATAACTATTAACAAGTACTGCAGATAGAGTCCGCACTGGGACGGGCGCCCAGCATCCTCTACGGACTAAGAGAAAGGGATTTACCGGTAGGTATTAAAATCCTATTTTCTCATACGTCCTAGAGAATGCTGGGGACTCCAAAAGGACCATGGGGTTTATACCAAAGCTCCAGAGTGGGCGGGAGAGTGCGGACGACTCTGCAGCACCGATTGAGCAAACATGAGGTCCTCATCAGCCAGGGTATCAAACTTGTAGAACTTAGCAAAAGTGTTTGAACCCGACCAAGTAGCTGCTCGGCAAAGCTGAACCGCCGAGGCTCCACAGGCAGCCGCCCAAGATGAGCCCACCTTCCTGGAAGAATGGGCCTTCACCGACTTCGGTAACGGCAATCCAGCCGTAGAATGAGCATGCCGAATCGTATTACAAATCCAGCGTGCAATAGTCTGCTTAGAAGCAGGAGCCCCAAGTTTGTTGGAAGCATACAGGATAAACAGAGCCTCCGTTTTCCTAATACGAGCCGTTCTGGCTACATAAATTTGCAAAGCTCTGACTACATCGAGAGACTTTTAATCAGCCAAGGCTTCAGCAGCCACAGGCACCACAATAGGATTGGTTCATGTGAAACGAAGAAACCACCTTTGGCAGACGAGTTCTCAATTCCACTCTATCCACATGGAAGATCAAATAGGGGCTCTTGTGAGACAAAGCCGCTAATTCCGACACCCACCTTGCAGACGCCAAGGCCAAAAGCATGACCACTTTCCAAGTGAGAAATTTCAACTCAGCCTTCTGTAAAGGTTCAAACCAATGTGACTGAAGGAACTGCAACACCACGTTAAGGTCCCACGGTGCCACAAATGGAGGTTGGATGTGCAGCACACCTTTCACGAAAGTCTGAACTTCTGGAAGGGAGGCCAATTCTTTTTGAAAAAAAGATTGATAAGGCCGAAATCTGCACTTTAATGGAGCCTAACTTTAGGCCAGCATCCACACCTGCTTGCAAAAAATGGAGAAAACGACCCAGCTGAAATTCTTCCGTAGGAGCCTTCTTGGATTCACACCAAGACACATTTTCTCCAAATACGATGATAATGCTTCGCCGGTACTTCCTTTCTAGCTTTAAGCAGAGTGGGGATGACTTCACCGGGAATACCCTTCCGAGCTAGGATTTGGCGTTCAACCGCCACGCCTTCAAACGCAACCGCAGTAAGTCTTGGAACACGCACGGCCCTTGCTGTAGCAGGTCCTCTCTTAAAGGAAGAGGCCAGGGATCTCCTATGAGTAATTCCTGAAGATCCGGTTACCAGGCCCTCCGTGGTCAATCTGGAACAATGAGCATCGCCTGAACCCTTGTTCTTCTTACGATCCTTATCACCTTTGGAATGAGTGGAAGTGGAGGGAACACATATACCGACTGAAACACCCACGGTGTCACCAGGGCGTCCACTGCACTGGCTTGAGGGTCCCTCGACCTGGAACAATATCTCTGAAGCTTCTTGTTGAGGCGAGACGCCATCATGTCTATTTGAGGAATTCCCCAATGACTTGTCACTTCTGCAAAGACCTCCTGATGAAGACCCCACTCTCCTGGATGGAGATCGTGTCTGCTGAGGATGTCTGCTTCTCAGTTGTCCACGCCCGGAATGAAGACCGCTGACAAAGCGCTTGCATGTTTTTCCGCCCATCTAAGAACTTTTGTGGCCTCCGCCATCGCCACTCTGCTTTGTTCCACCCTGGCGGTTTATGTACGCCACGGCTGTTATGTTGTCCGACTGAATCAGGACGGGTAGACTGCGAAGAAGATGCTCCGCTTGCAGAAGGCCGTTGCATATGGCTCTTAATTCCAGAATGTTTATGTGCAGACAAGCTTCCTAGCTTGACCATTTCCCCTGGAAATTTTCCCAGTGTGACTGCTCCCCAGCCTCGGAGACTTGCATCCGTGGCCACCAGGACCCAATCCTGTATCCCGAACCTGCGTCCCTCTATGAGGTGAGAACTTTGGAGCCACCACAGGAGAGAGATACTCTGGTCCTGGAAGATAGACTTATTATCCGGTGCATGTGTAGGCGAGACCCGTATCACTTGTCCAACAGGTCCCACTGAAACACCCTGGCATGGAACCTGCCAAACGAAATGGCTTCGTAGGCCGCCACCATCTTCTCCAGCACCCAGAGTCCATTGGTGAATCGACACTCCTGCCGGTTTCAGAATCTCCTTGACCATGTTCTGGATTTCCAGAGCTTTTTCTACTGGGGGAAAGCACTCTCTGCAGTTCCGTGTCCAGGATCATGCCTAAGAATGACAGCCGTGTTGTCGGAACCAACTGTAACTTTGGCAAATTTAGGAGCCAACCATGTTGTTGCAGGACTGTCAGGGAGAGCGTCACATTTCTTAGTAACTGCTCCTTTGATCTCGCCTTTATCAGGAGATCGTCCAAGTACGGGATAATTGTGACACCCTGCTTGCGCAGGAGCACCATCATTTCCGCCATTACCGTGGTGAAAATCCTCGGAGCCGTGGAAAGACCAAACGGCAACGTCTGAAATTGGTAATGACAATCCTGAACCGCAAACCTCAAGTAATCTTGATGTGGAGGATATATTGGGACATGTAAGTAGGCATCTTTGATGTCGACTGACGCCATAAAATCCCCCCCTTCCAGACTGGAAATCACTGCTCGGAGAGATTCCATGTTGAATTTGAAATTTTTAGAAAGAAATTGAGGGATATTAGGTTCAGAATCGGTCTGACTGAGCCATCCGGCTTCGGGACCACGAACAGGCTTGAATAAAAAAACCTTCTCCCCGTTGTGATGGGGGGACCGCAACAATAACTTGCTGTAGACACAGCTTTTGTATCGCAGCGCATACTACCTCCCTTTCTGGAAGAGAAGCTGTTAAGTCAGATTTGAAAAATCGGTAAGGGGGCACGTCTTGAAACTCCAGTTTGTATCCTTGGACCACTATTTCTAGCACCCAAGGATCCAGGGCCGAACGAGCCCAGACCTGACTGAAGAGTTGAAGACGTGCCCCCACCGGTGCGGACTCCAGCAGTGGAGCCCCAGCGTCATGCGGTGGATTTGGCAGCGGCCGAGGAGGACTTCTGCTCTTGGGAGCTTGCCACAGCCAGCGACTTTTTTCCTCTTCCCCTATCTTTAGCAGCAAGGAAGGAGGACCCTCGTCCTTTTTTGAATTTACTAGACTGAAAGGACTGCATCTGATATTAGAGGCGCTTTCTTTTGTTGTGCAGGAACATAAGGTAGAAAAGATGACTTACCCGCGGTAGCTGTAGATACCAGGCCCGCGAGGCCCTCACCAAACAAAACACCACCTTTATATGGCAGAGCCTCCATAGCCCTCTTAGAGTCCAAATCACCATTCCATTGATGAGTCCATAACGCTCTCCTGGCCGAGATTGCCATGGCATTGGCCCTGGATCCCAAGAGACCAATATCTCTCGCAGCCTCCCTTAGATAGACTGCAGCGTCCCTGATATGACCCAGTGTCAAAAGAATGCTATCCCTATCCAAGGTGTCAAAGTCAGATGACAAGTTATCTGCCCACTTTTCAATTGCACTACTCACCCATGCCGATGATACGGCAGGTCTGAGCAGCGTACCCGTAGTGGCGTAAATTGATTTCAGAGTAGTTTCCTGCTTACGATCTGCAGGATCCTTTAGGGCCGCTGTGTCAGGGGACGGGAGCGCCACCTTCTTGGACAGCCGTGCTAGAGCCTTGTCCACATTGGGGGTTGACTCCCACTTATTCCTATCCTCAGAGGGGAACGGGTATGCCATAATAATTCTCTTGGGAATCAACAACTTTTGTCAGGATTTTCCCAAGCCCTTTCAAAAAGAGTGTTCAGTTCATGAGAGGGAGGAAACGGTACTCTCTTTTCTTTAAACATACAGACCCTTGTCTCAGGAACAGCAAGGTCTTCCGTGATATATAACACTTATTTTATTGCCACAATCATGTACTGAATGCTCTTAGCCAGTTAAGGATTCAACCTGGCATCACCATAGTCGACACTGGAATTCGGATCAGTGTCGGAATCTGTGTCTGCTATCTGGGTAAACGGCCGTTTCTGTGACCCTGAGGAAGACTGCGTTTGGGATAAAGCATCTTCCATGGATTGTCTCCATGTTTGGTTCTGAGCCTCAGATTTATCCAATCTCTTATTTAATAAAGCCACAATTGTATTCAAGGCACTCAACATATTTACCCAATCAGCAGTCGGCGGAGCAGACAGATTCACTCCCCCACACCAGCCTCCTCCTGGGAAGAGCCTTCAGCCTCAGACATGTCGACACTTGTACCGACACCACTATCACACTGGCTATAGGGGACAGACCCACAATAAGGCCTATCAGAGAAAACACAGAGGGAGTTTGCCAGCTCACACCCAGCGCCCAACCCGGTCTGAAAGTATATAATAATGCCCCAGACCAGTCAGCGCTGTTTAGAATAATAATAATAATAATAATAAACAAATTTTGGTTTAACACCCTGTTACTTGTGACAGAAGTGTAGGAGGCCAGGACCAGCGTCTCTGCAGCTCACAGTGGAGAGAAAATGACGCCGAGTCGAGCTGGAAGGACCAAGCCCCGCCCCCTTCATGGCGCACTTATGTCCCGCTACTTTTTTAAAAATACTGGCGGGGGTCTGTATACAGTGCCTAAGCACTGTATACTACTTTTGCCAGGCTGAATGTGAGGTATTATTGCTGCCCAGGGCGCCCCCCCTGCGCCCTGCACCCATGTAGTGCCGCTTGTGTGTGGGAGCAATGGTGCGCAGCGCGACCGCTGCGCGGTACCTCCGAGACTGAAGTCTTCTGCAGTCTGTAATGAAGTCTTCTTTGCTTCGGTTACTCACCCGGCTTCTTTCTTCTGGCTCTGTGAGGGGGACGACGGCGCGGCTCCGGGAACGAGCAGCTAGGCTATACAAAGCGATCAGACCCTCTGGAGCTAATGGTGTCCAGCAGCCTAAGAAGCAGAGCCTTTAACTCACAGAAGTAGGTCTACTTCTCTCCCCTCAGTCCCACGAAGCAGGGAGCCTGTTGCCAGCAGTGCTCCCTGAAAACAAACCTAAAAAAGTATTTTTTCAGAGAAACTCAAGAGAGCTCCCCTGGTGTGTGTCCAGTCTCTCTGGGCACAGAATCTGAGGTCTGGAGGAGGGGCATAGAGGGAGGAGCCAATTCACACCCACTTAAAGTCCCCATGTCTCCTGCGGATCCCGTCTATACCCCATGGTCCTTTTAGAGTCCCCAGCATCCCCTAGGACATATGAGAAAAACAAAAAACAGTTTGAACAAAAAAATAAAAACCATCCAAATACAGTTTTTCCTGCTCACAGAATTTATATTACACCGCAGTGACTGTCATATTGGGGGAACCCATAGCCCGAACTACCCTAAGTGTGGGTCTCCGGAGGGTAATTTCTGGCTTTTGATTTGGTCCTGCCCCCGATTAGTTTTGTTCTGGGATAGTGTCATCACTGCTTTGGCAAAAACTGGTTGTCCCACAAAATGTTCTTACACCTTTAGCATATACACTTTCAGCGATTGATGAAGAGGTTCTGGATACCTCTAGTAGGCGTTCCAATATCAACGTCAGTGTGCTTGCTAAGGTTTGTATTGCAAGGTTATTGTTAGCTGCAGAATCAGTCTTACAAGCTTGGATATCCTTAATAAACGAAACAGTAATGCATGAGAAATTTGTGTACTTGGCTAGAAGTGTAAAAGAAAAAAAAAAAAAACATTTGGGCCAAATGGCTGGACTCTCCATATTCAGCTAACGCAAAACAACCAGCTAGTTCAGTTAGAGTGCTGAATATAATACCTGGGTGAGACGAATCTATAGATTGTTGATCACCTCTCCCCTTCTGCCATGTTGGAAAAACCTACAGCCAGTCATGTGTTGAAACTATTACTTGAGCTATTGCTAATGAGCCTTCTTTTCTGGATAGGTCTATGGATGGCGTAACATAACCTTCTGAATTACTTTTTCTTATGATATGATTAAATGAGACCACACACACTGCCACTGTAAAATGTCATTTTATTGAATGCTGTGTTGTTGATTAGGTTTGGTAACTAACTTGAAAAACAATAAAAATTATTTCATTTAAAAAAAAACAATACACAAAGATTAGAAGCAATAGGCACTCTCTCACCATTAAGCATCTGCTTTCATTTAAAAACATTAACCCGTTAGGGAAACAAAACCACATTTAGAATTAGGATTTTCAGTAAACTTAAATATCCCTTTCAGAAAAATATTTACAGTTACATTATCAGCACTTGGGTCATTCCATGGTAACAAATGTTACATTTTTAAATATATTTCGTTTTAAATATTTTTTTGAGCATATGTTTTGAATAATTTTGTGCAAAGTAAATGTTTGTGTGGTACATGATATGCTTTAATTTTGATGCAAAGCTCGTCATGAAAACTGGTAACAAACGTTACATAAAAAGACCATTTTCATGGAATGACCCACTTGCCAAAAACTACTTTTTGCCTTTTTTTACCAATTCTTTGTCAAAATAGTCATTTTTGTTCTCGCATCAAATGGGATAATTCTTATTAAAGGCAAAACACTTACCAATCTTCCCAATTCCATCGGAATCTGAAGTTACTCAGGTGGTGAGAAAACCAGTTTATGAACCTAGGGTGAAAGTTTAAAAAAAACAAAAACGTGTATTTTAACACACCTCAACATTAACATTACCGAAAGGTGCAAATCTGCACCAAACAGGTTTAAATAGAAGCCTCACATTTTTCTATCAATGTCTAACTTGAACTAGAACGATAAAAGCCAATTGCAGATTGCATGCTATGACTAACTGCAAGCTCTGCGCCATGCCAGTCATATTTATGAGCGCGGCCATCATTTTGACCTCTGTCCTTTTTCACACCAGCTGAGCTGTGATGTCAGCAATCTCCGATTGCCATCACGTGCATCCCAGAAGACCTCAGACGGGCTGATGTATGATCAACCTTTGAATGCTGCTTAGTGCTCTCTGAGCTGCCCATCACATGCGCCGCTTGGTTCTGCCTTACATATATGGGAAGAAGCAAAATTGCAGAATCAGTGAGGTGCAAGAGATGCAGTCACCTAGGGATTTAATGCCACTGGGGTGGCGGAGGTGTCAATTGTTCCAGTAGCTTCTATAAAAATGCTTAAGGATTGGGGGTATAATGCAAAATAAAATTTTAAACCTACCGGTAAATCTTTTTCTCCTAGTCCGTAGAGGATGCTGGGGACTCCGTAAGGACCATGGGGTATAGACGGGCTCCGCAGGAGACATGGGCACTATAAAGAACTTTAGAATGGGTGTGCACTGGCTCCTCCCTCTATGCCCCTCCTCCAGACCTCAGTTAGAGAAACTAGGCCCAGAGGAGACGGACAGTACGAGGAAAGGATTTTGTTAATCTAAGGTAAAGATTCATACCAGCCCACACCATCCACACCGTATAACATGGAATATACTAACCTGTTAACAGCATGAAACAAAACAGCATCAGTCCGAGACTGATCAAAACTGTAACATAACCCTTATGTAAGCAATAACTATATACAAGTCTTGCAGAAATATGTCCGCACTGGGACGGGCGCCAAGCATCCTCTACGGACTAGGAGAAAAAGATTTACCGGTAGGTTTAAAATCTTATTTTCTCTTACATCCTAGAGGATGCTGGGGACTCCGTAAGTACCATGGGGATTATACCAAAGCTCCAGACCGGGCGGGAGAGTGCGGATGACTCTGCAGCACCGATTGAGCAAACATGAGGTCCTCATCAGCCAGGGTATCAAACTTGTAGAATTTTGCAAAAGTGTTTGAACCCGACCAAGTCGCCGCTCGGCAAAGCTGTAATGTCGAGACGCCTCGGGCAGCCGCCCAAGAAGAGCCCACCTTCCTAGTGGAGTGGGCCTTTACCGACTTTGGTAACGGCAATCCAGCCGTAGAATGAGCCTGCTGAATCGTGTTACATATCCAGCGAGCAATAGTCTGCTTAGAAGCAGGAGCGTCAACCTTGTTGGCTGCATACAGGATAAACAGAGCCTCTGTTTTCCTAACCCGAGCCGTCCTGGCTACATACATTTTTAAGGTAGACAAAAGAGAGAAGAGAGAAAGAGATCTGTCTCCGGTGCACATAGGTTATGATAAAAATTAACTTTTATTATTTCCTTAAAATAATTGGATTGAATCTACTATTGCATCCAGAATTACCTGGATGCACTAAATGCGAAATATTAAAACAAAACAAATTGTAAGGTGATACGAAAATAGACAAGACTGTGTGTAATAAAGAAAAACAGAAATAAGTTGGTTAAAAACTCCCAGCTGGGCGTCTTATATGTCTACTAGCTGATGTATATTGTCTTATCTGGCTAATAGCAGTGTTTTCTAATACAATAGTGCTACAGTAATAAAAGGAACAGATATTTACTTCTGGGTTTCTCTGAAATATTTCACAAATGTTACTCTTTAATTCTCCCAGACTAATAAATGTAACAATGTTGTTATACTGGCTCATCTAGAGGATTCTGGCAGAGAAAACACTGCTATTAGCCAGATAAGACAATATACATCAGCTAGTAGACATATAAGACGCCCAGCTGGGAGTTTTTAACCAACTTATTTCTGTTTTTCTTTATTACACACAGTCTTGTCTATTTTCGTATCACCTTACAATTTGTTTTGTTTTAATATTTCGCATTTAGTGCATCCAGGTAATTCTGGATGCAATAGTAGATTCAATCCAATTATTTTAAGGAAATAATAAAAGTTAATTTTTATCATAACCTATGTGCACCGGAGACAGATCTCTTTCTCTCTTCTCTCTTTTGTCTACAATAATATTAAGATCTGTGGTAGCACCCCCTATTTACATACTCTTATAATAGAAAAATTAATAACAGGGTTTTTTTTCAAGCATATATTCTGTAACTCATAATAAACAAAATAAATAAAATTAAGTTCATCTGAGTCTCCTGTGCAACAAATTTCCCTCTTCCCTTTTCCCTTTAATGTGATAAATTTTTAAGGCCCTGACTACATTCAGGGACTTGGAATCCTCCAAGTCACTCGTAGCCACCGGCACCACAATAGGTTGGTTCATATGAAACCACCTTAGGCAAAAATTGAGGACGAGTCCTCAACTCCGCTCTATCCACATGAAAAATCAGATAGGGGCTTTTGTGAGACAAAGCCGCCAATTCAGACACCCGCCTTGCAGACGCCAAGGCCAGCAACATGACCACCTTCCAAGTGAGAAACTTTAATTCTACTGTTTGAAGGGGCTCAAACCAGTGAGATTTCAGGAACTGTAACACCACGTTAAGGTCCCATGGTGCCACAGGAGGCACAAAAGGAGGCTGCATGTGCAGCACTCCCTTTACAAAAGTCTGGACTTCTGGGAGAGAAGCCAATTCCTTCTGAAAGAAAATCGATAAGGCCGAAATCTGTACTTTAATGGAGCCCAATTTAAGGCCCATATCCACTCCTGTCTGCAGAAAGTGGAGAAAACGTCCCAGATGGAAATCTTCCGTAGGAGCATTCTTAGCCTCACATCAAGATACATACTTTCTCCAGACACGGTGATAATGTTTCGCCATCACCTCCTTCCTAGCCTTTATCAGAGTAGGGATGACTTCTTCCGGAATGCCTTTCCCAGCTAGGATTCGGTGTTCAACCGCCATGCCGTCAAACGTAACCGCGGTAAGTCGTGGAATACGCAGGGCCCCTGTTGCTACAGGTCCTCTCTGAGAGGAAGAGGCCACGGATCTTCTGTGATCATTTCCTGAAGATCTGAATACCAGGCCCTTCGAGGCCAATCTGGAACAATGAGTATTGTCCGCACTCTTTTTCGTCTTATGATTCTCAATATCTTTGAGATGAGTGGCAGAGGAGGAAACATAGACCGACTGAAACACCCACGGTGTCACCAGGGCGTCCACTCCTGCTGCCTGAGGGTCCCTTGACCTGGCACAATACCTCCGAAGCTTCTTGTTGAGGCGTGACGCCATCATGTCTATTTGAGGTAGTCCCCAACGATCTGTTATCTCTGCAAAAACTCCTTGATGAAGACCCCACTCTCCTGGATGGAGATCGTGTCTGCTGAGGAAGTCTGCTTCCCAGTTGTCCACACCCGGAATGAATACAGCTGAGAGAGATTTTCCGCCCAACGAAGAATCCTTGTGGCTTCCGCCATTGCCACTCTGCTCCTTGTCCCGCCTTGGCGGTTTACATGAGCCACGGCTGTGACGTTGTCTGATTGAATCAGAACCGGTAGGTCGCGAAGGAGATTCTCCGCTTGACGAAGGCCGTTGTGTATGGCCCTCAATTCCAGTACATTGATGTGTAGACAAGCCTCCTGGCTTGACCATATCCCCTGAAAGTTTCTTCCTTGTGTGACTGCTCCCCATCCTCGGAGGCTCGCGTCCGTGGTCACTAGAAACCAGTCTTGAATGCCGAACCTGCGACCCTCTAGGTGAGCACTCTGCAGCCACCACAGGAGAGACACCCTGGCCCCGAGGAACAGGCTTATTGTTTGATGAAGTTGAAGATGGGACATGGACCACTTGTCCAGAAGGTCCCACTGAAACGTCCGCGCATGAAACCTGCCGAAGGGGATGGCCTCGTAGGACGCCACCATTTCCCCCAGAACTCGAGTGCATTGATGGACTGACACTCTTTTCGGTTTTAACAGGTCTCTGACCATGTTCTGGAGTTCCTGGGCTTTTTCCACTGGGAGAAAAACCCTCTTTAATTCAGTGTCCAGAATCATGCCCAAGAAAGATAGCCGAGTCGTTGGAACCAACTGCGACTTTGGAAGATTTAGAATCCAGCCATGCTGCTGCAGCACTCTCGGGGAGAGCGCCATGCTTTTCAGCAACTGATCTCTCGATCTCGCTTTTATCAGATCGTCCCGCAGGAGCACCATCATTTCCGCCATTACCTTGGTGAAAACCCTCGGGGCCGTGGAAAGCCCAAACGGCAACGTCTGAAACTGGTAATGACAGTCCTGTAAAGCGAATCTCAGGTACGCCTGATGAGGGGGATATATGGGGACATGAAAGTATGCATCCTTTATGTCTAGAGACACCATAAAATCCCCCCCTTCCAAGCTGGAGATAACCGCCCTGAGCGATTCCATCTTGAATTTGAACTTTTTTTAAGTACAGGTTTAGGGATTTTAAATTTAGAATGGGTCTGACCGAACCATCCGGTTTCGGGACCACAAATGGGGTTGAGTAGTACCCCTTCCCCTGTTGAACTAGGGGAACCTCGACAACCACTTGTTGTTGACACAGTTTTTGAATCGCAGCTAACACTATCTCCCTGTCTGGGGAAGAAGCTGGTAAAGCAGATTTGAAAAACCGGCGAGGAGGCACATCTTCGAATTCCAGCTTGTAGCCTTGGGATACAATTTCCATTGCCCAAGGATCCACGTCTGACTGAACCCAGACGTGGCTGAAGAGTCGAAGACGTGCCCCCACCGGGGCAGACTCCCTCAGTGGAGTCCCAGCGTCATGCTGTGGATTTAGCAGAAGCCGGGGAGGACTTCTGCTCCTGGGAACTAGCCGTAGCAGGCAGTTTTTTCCCTCTACCCTTACCGCTGGCGAGGAAGGAAGAACCCCGACCTCTTCTGGACTTATGCGATCGAAAGGACTGCATCTGATATTGCAGCGTTGTCTTCTTTTGCTGTGGAGAAACATAAGGTAAAAAGGTAGATTTACCTGCGGTAGCTGTGGAAACCAGGTCTGCGAGACCTTCCACAAATAAATCCTCACCTTTGTAAGGTAAAACTTCCATACGTTTCTTTGAGTCGGCATCACCCGACCATTGGAGGGTCCACAGAGCTCGCCTAGCATAAATCGCCATGGCGTTGGCTCTCGAACCTAGCAGACCAACGTCTCTCTGAGCGTCTCTCATATACAAGACTGCGTCTTTTATGTGACCTAAGGTCAATAAAATGGTATCCCTATCTAGGGTATCAAAGTCAGCTGACAAGGTATCAGTCCAAGCTGCTACAGCGCTACAAACCCAAGCCGACGCTATTGCCGGTCTGAACAAGGTCCCTGTAGGTGTATAAATTGATTTTAATGTAGTTTCCCGTCTGCGATCAGCAGGATCCTTGAGGGCTGCTGTGTCTAGAGACGGTAGCGCCACCTTTTTGGACAAGCGCGTCAACGCCTTGTCCACCCTGGGTGAGGATTCCCACCGCAACCTGTCCTTCGCAGGGAAAGGATACGCCATAAGAATTCTTTTGGGGATCTGGAGTTTCCCAAGCCTTTTCAAATAACTCGTTCAGCTCATGAGATGGGGGAAAAGTTACCTCAGGTTTCTTTTCTTTAAACATGTGAACCCTCTTGTCAGGGACAGAGGGGTCATCCGTGATATGCAAAACATCTTTTATTGCAATAATCATATAATGAATACTCTTGGCCACCCTTGGGTGTAACCTTGCATATTCGTAGTCGACACTGGAGTCAGAATCCGTGTCGGTATCAGTGTCTTATTTGGGACAGGGGACGTTTTTGAGACCCTGAAGGGCCCTGTGACGGTATCCGTTCACATGGTCGACCATGTTATGGTCGACAGTCATTTGGTCGACCACTATTGGTCGACATTGACATGGTCGACATGGACACATGAAAATGGTCGACATGAGTTTAACTTTTTTTTCTTTTGGGGAACTTTTCCATACTTTACGATCCACGTGGACTACGATTGGAACGGTAATCTGTGCCGAGGGAAGCGGTAGCGGAGCGAAGGCACCATGCCCGAAGCATGGCGAGCGAAGCGAGCCATGCGAGGGGACGCGGTGCACTAATTGGGGTTCCCAGTCACTTTACGCAAAAAACGACACCAAAAAAACTTTAAAAAAAAAAACCTCATGTCGACCTTTTCATGTGTTGACCATGTGTCCACGTCGACCATGTCAATGTCGACCAATAGTGGTCGACCTAATGACTGTCGACCATAACATGGTCGACCATTCATACCGGAACCCTCTGTGACACCGTCAAAGCCATTGATTGACTACCTGTATTATCCCTGGACTCTGCTTTGTCCAATCTCTTATGTAACAAAGCCACATTTGCATTTAAAACATTCAGCATGTCCATCCAATCATGTGTCGGCGTTGACGGAGACACCACAATCATCTGCTCCACCTCCTCCTTAGAAGAGCCTTCCGCTTCAGACATGCCGACACACGCGTACCGACACCCCCAGGGATATATCTATATGGAGACAGTTCCCCAATAAGGCCCTTTGGAGAGACAGAGAGAGTATGCCATCACACACCCAGCGCCAACTGACACTGGAAACCAAATTCCCAGACAAACCGCGCTTTTATACAAATATATAATATACACTCACTGTGCCAATAAAAAGTGTCCCCCCCCCTCTTTTTTGCCCTCTGTGACCGTGATCAGCAGGGGAGAGTCCGGGGAGCCAGCTTCTCTGCGTGTGCTGTGGAGAAAATGGCGCTGGTTAGTGCTGGAGGATCAAGCCCCGCCCCCTCAGCAGCGGGCTTCGGTCCCGCTCAAACAATCAAAATACTGGTGGGGGTAAATAATATACTGCCTCCGCAGTATATGTACATCTGCCAGTGTCCCTTGAGGCTATTAATTGCTGCCCAGGGCGCCCCCTGCACCCATCAGTGCCCGCTGTTGTGTGTGTGTGTGTGTGTGTGTGAGAGCAATGGCGCGCAGCGTTACCGCTACGCATTACCGCTACGTCACTGAAGAACTGAAGTCTTCTGTTACTCACATGGCTTCTATCTTCCGGCTCTGTGAGGAGGACGGCGGCGCGGCTCCGGGAAGAACGGCGAGGGTGAGACTTGCGTTCCGACCCTCTGGAGCCAATGGTGTCCAGTAGCCTAAGAAGCAGAGCCTATCAGTTAAGTAGGTCTGCTTCTCTCCCCTCAGTCCCACGATGCAGTGAGCCTGTTGCCAGCAGTGCTCCCTGAAAATAAAAAACCTAACAAAATTCTTTTTACAGAGAAACTCAGGAGAGCTCCCCTGCAATGCACCCAGTCTTCTCTGGGCTCAGGATCTAAGTGAGGTCTGGAGGAGGGGCATAGAGGGAGGAGCCAGTGCACACCCATTCTAAAGTTCTTTATAGTGCCCATGTCTCCTGCGGAGCCTGTCTATACCCCATTGTCCTTACGGAGTCCCCAGCATCCTCTAGGACGTAAGAGAAAACGGTCTTCTAGACAAGCCCACAGGGTGACACCAGACACCCACTTTGGGTAATTTTTTTATACAATATTAAATCTTCTTTTAAAAAAAGGTATTTAGCTAGTACAAAAAATAAAATTGACAATTTGAGAAGTTTAAAAGAAATCGTCAGCTAAGAGATTACGGCAGGTATTCATCTTTGAATTTATACATAAAAGAAATATAAAACGTTCCATAAGACAAATATACTATACAGCATTTGTCATTCACCAAGAACAAACATTACAATACACTGCCTGGGAATTACCTGTCAATGCAAGTTGTGTTCATGGTGTCTAAGCGAGTATAAAGCATCTCAGTGGCTTGGGCAAGCTATTCACATCATTAAGGTAAACAAATTTGGTTTCAACTCAAGAAAACAACCAGAAACAATATGACACCTTAGAAAATTTCAACATTACTTTTCAGACTTGTAAAGTGCCATTGACTGATTATTTATACTTTCTGCCTTTCTACAACATATTGAACATTACATAGATAACCGGAGGAAAGGTGATTTTTGTTACTTACCGTAAAATCTCTTTCTCTGATTCCATCTGGGGGACGCTGCGCCATTACTTGTGGGTTAGAGGTGTGTGGTTGTGGAGTTTGGCACAGAACTATTAAAACCTGACTCCTCCCCCCTCTAACCCCTCCCATCTCCTTCCTGTCTAGCCAGTACCTCAGTTAACGTTTAGCCAAGCCAAAGGAGATAGATCAAAGAAAATTAACTGGTTAAACCAGACAAACATCTGGGAGGGATCGCAGCGTCCCCCAGATGGAATCAGAGAAAGAGATTTTACGGTAAGTAACAAAAATCACCTTTTCTCTTTCATCCATCTGGGGGACGCTGCGCCATTACTTGTGGGATTTCCCAAAGCAAGCTAATAAGAGGAGGGAGACGGGGACGGCATAGCCGTCCGCAAAAAGTGACGCCCAACAAAGGCAGTCTACAAACCGAAAGTCTGAAAACTGTAAAACTGTTTAAACGTATGCACAGACGAGCAGGTCGCCGCCCGACACAGCTGCTCTATAGATGTAACCCCGCGAACAGCCCAAGAAAAACTCCAACAGCTCGAGGCGAAGGAGCTCGGATCGATTTAGGAATTGAAACATCAGAAGACTGTTTGCTGACCGAAGTTACCCAACGAGCCATAGTGTACTTGGAAGTTGTCCAATCTCGTTTTGGACGCATCAATCAAAAACCAACAAAGCATCCATTTGATGGATAGAATCCGCACGAGATAAAGAAATCCGTAAGGCCCTAAGGACATCTACAAGTCAACTGGGAATCCTCCCTGGAAGGAAAGGGAGTAAACGCTAGAGGGACGATGAAGAAGTAAACGCTGAAGGGACGATGTCCTGATTAGATGAAACGCTGACTCAACCTTCGGAAGGAAGGTTTTGTTCGCAGAACCACCCGATTTTCCTGAAAAACCAACAAGGGTGGTCTGCAAGACCATAGCTTCCAATACAGATACTCATCTTGCGGAGGCAATTTTTAATATAAAGACAACAGCGGAACGTTCGCCAAAGGCTCAATGTAGATCCGTAAGGACTAAGTTAAAGTCCCAGGGAATAACCGGAGGAACAAAAAGTGGTTAAATCCGCAGAAATCCCTGATGGAACGTGAGAACGTCTGGAATGATAGCCAGTCTCTTTTGAAAAAGAACCGACAAGGCAGAAGCCTGACCCATTTGTGAAGAAAGTCTCAGACCCTTATTGAGACCCTCCTAAAGGAAGAATAACAGACAAGGAACTCTAAACAAATCCGGTAGTAAACCACGCTTTTTACACCAAGCAATGTAAATATGCCACAGTCTGTGGTAATTCCAGAAGCCACCGGCATGAATCATAATTTACACAACAGGACGGGAATAAAACTTTAAGAAAACCAGCCGATCCAAACTGGGTGGTGAGATGTTCCTTGAATCATAAGATGTGGATGCAGAGGGAGTCGGAATGGTTCCCTGATGACCACAGTGCGCAGAAGAGCGTACCACTGTCAGTTTGGCCAATCTGGGGCCACCAGAATGATTGGAAGACCGTCTCTCTGAATGCGTTGAAGCAGACTTGGGATCAGTGGAAGTGGTGGCACATATCTCAGTTGAAAGTGCCACAGCGCCATCAGTGCTCCGATTAAAATTGCTTGAGGGTCCTGAGTACACGACCCGTAGAGATGAAATTTATTGTTGAGACGAGACGCCATCAGATCTACATCGGGCATCCCAGACCGGGCTACTAGAGTCAGAAACCCCACCCGGTGAAGTTCCCACTCTCCCGGATGCACCGTGTGACGGCTTAAGAAATCCACTTTTCAGGTCTCGAGTCCTGGCATGTGAATCGCGGGTCTGGCCGGAACCCAATGTTCCGACCATAGGAGAATCTGATCGTGTCAAGGCAGATCAGCTTCGAGTGTCTCCTTGCTTGTTTATGTAAGTAACTGCCATGGTGGTGTCGGACTGAATCCGCACTGGATGACCCTGTACTCTGGTTTGAATCTGCAGTAGTGTCTACCGGATTGTCCTCAACTCCAAGATGTTGATCTGCAACTTCTACTCTTTGACTGACCCAGAACCCCTGAAATTGAAGAGTCTGAAAAGCCGTACTCCAACCTATGAGGTTGACATCAGTAGTGACCATCACCCAAGGCCAAAATGTGAACTGAACTTTTGTTAAATTGGAGCTGTAAAGCCACCAGCAAAGCAACTGACAAGTCTGTACCGACAAGCGGAACAGCTGTAAGTGGAGATAAGTTCCTGTACGAGTCCAACGGATGAGAATCTGCGCCTGAAGGAGTCGAGCATGAACCTGGTATATGGAACTGCCTCGAAGGTTGCCACCATCTCGTCTAACACCTGCATGTATCGGAGAACCGAAACCACCTGTAAATGCCGCAGTGTTCAAATTCGGGACTGTATGTCCTGACTGAGGAAGAAATACTTTCTGGTTGTTGGTATCGAATAAGAGTCCCAGAAAATTATTTTTTGAGAAGGAAGCCAAGACGACTTTTGGACAATTTATTATTGAACCGAATGGCTGTAGAGTCTCTATTGTGAAACGCAAGTTCTGTTGAAGAATCAACTCTGACGGTATCCTGAGTAACAGATCATCCAAATACAGAGTAATGTTGACTTCCTGACACTGCCACCGCATGGTCCATGATCTTTGTGAATACCGGAGAAGCCGTGGATAAGCCAAAGGGAAGAGTATCAATAGGAACAAGCAGATAGGCGTCTTATGTCTAATGAAGCCAAATATCCCCCTGGTTCCATGGCGATGATAATCGAGTGGATGGAGTCCATTCTGAGCTTTTGTTGAAACTAACAGTCTAGTTTGTCCACGAGTACAATCTCCGACCTCTCTGCGGAGTGGGAACTAGAAAACTTTTACTTCATTTCGTAGAAGAGTGGCTGTTGCATGATGAAAAGCTCGACATCTGGAGGGACCGTTTGGAAGAGAAGAGAAGAACACACGATATGGGACTGGTTCCTCGAGATCTAACGTATATCCTTTGGATATGACCTTCGTCACCCACCTATCTGGTTTCGACAGGAGCCGCCCTTCGTTGAACTGTAGTAACCGAGTCCCAACCGTCACTGCTCCCTCCGGCGTCATGCAGTAGGTCTGTCGGAAGGTTTACTTCCACCTCTGAAACTCTTTTCATGGATATGTGGAGACAGCACGAAAGGAATGGAACTACCGCTGTCCTGTACATGAAAGGAATGATCCCTTGTAGTATTCGGTTTCGGAGGAACCGCCAGAAGAAAGGGGCTCCTGCCCTTCTGTAGTAGCTGAAATAATCTTCTTTGATTCCGACCCAAAGAGAACTCACCTTCAAAGGGTACCGCCGCCAAGGTCTGTTTGGAGTCACAATCGGCATTCCAAACCCGAAGCCAAAGAGACCGTCTTGCTGACACTGTCAAGGCAGAAATACGGGAGCGCCGCGTAGTAGAATCAATCAAGGTCTCACCCACATAAGTAAGCCGAAATTTGTTCTGCTAATTGAATGTCTTCTGATGGATCGTCAGACTGCATTCCAGATATGATCTGTGTTAGTCAGTCATCCGCGGCCCTGAGGATCCAAGCGCCAGCTAGAATCGTGATGAAGAAAACAGATTTAGGCATTGCTGCCATCGTCCTATCTGTAGGATCTTTCAATGTCACCGACTGTACCGAAGGAATAGCCGTAGCTCCTGCTAAATGGAAAATGGAAGCGTCTACCTTTGGGGCTGTTTTCTGTAAAAGAATATAGAAATTTTAACTTCTGAGGGACTTGGGAACGAGAAACCGGCTTAAGTTAGGGCTCCTTTAAAATATCCCTGTTAGTAATAGTCTGACGGATGGTGTCTATCAGCACTCTAACACCTGAGTTATTAGACCAATCACTTTCCCAGACCGAAACTTCGTCCCACTCTGGGTCTACGTCCCCATTTTCCCATGGAAATGACTCCAACTCCTCCCCCATAAAGTTATAGCGGGCAACGGTTGTGGCAGTGTTGTATCAGAAAAACTGCCGGCAGAGTTTATAAACTTGTTTAGGGATTGAGTTAAATTAGTAATACATGTGCCCATATTTTTTGAGTCCACAGAGACAGGTCCGCAGAACTTCCCTGTTGGACCACCCCAGATGCACCAGAACATGTCCGTTCACATTGTACGCAGGCAATTTAAACCCCCGAGGGTGTCTTCCCCCTTGTAGATCTGTCTTTTTTTTTTTTTTTTTTTTTTAAACAAATGCACTACCAAAGAACTATAAACACAGTAGAGTAGTGGACAGTATTGTGAAGCATACTGTGTAATTTATATTGAAACAAATACTGTTAACTTTAATAGAAATCCTCTAGGTGACACTAGGATTGAACCCAGGTCCCTCTATACCACAGATCTCTGTATAGAATAACACAATGCCCCCAAAGTATACTTGCTGTTAGGTGATCCCCCCTGAATAAACAGGGTGAGTAGTACTGAAACATTTTCCAAGTTGTGTGCTGTGTGCTGCACCGCGTCCCCCGTACTGCCTCTGGAGAAAATGGCGCCCGGCTCTGTAGACGCTGGATCAGAGTGTGTGAGGTAGTGCAGGGTGGGAATCCCTTCTTTGAAGCAAGTAAGCGCCGGGTAGCTCAGCATAGGCGCGCTATAACCGGAAGTCTGCAGATTCTGTGTTCGGGTAGCGGCTCCCGCGCACCGCTACATACAGCGTGTCTCTTCGGGAAGCGGCTCCCGGGTGCCGTTACCTACAGCATCTGTTGTTCTAGCAGTGGCTCCCGCACGCCGCTATGTACAGCGGCTCGATCGGTAGTGGCTCCCGCGCGCCGCTACTTACAGCGGCTCTGTTCGGCAGCATCTAGTAAACCCCCAGGGAGTGACTCACCACTCTCCCGGGCTACTCAGAGGTGACCCCCCTGTAGCAGAAATAAATAAATGCTTGTGCGGGAGGTTGGGGGGGGGGGGGGGGGAGGGATGGAGGGGGGACACTCAAGTAATAAAAATAAAATCAAATATATATATCTATATGAAAAATATAGATAGATATAGGGAAGGATAGACCAATACTGTCAGAGACAGATTGTGTCTATCCTGTACCTTCTCACTGCCGACTTCTTAGAAATAGGAATCCAGCCCCAGTGACCGAAGTATGGTGACCTCCAGCAGCAGATTATAGAGTGGGACTTCTATCTAACCCCACTCTAGTAGTACCTGTCACCTGTATACAGGGACTAGGCACTCAAATCATAAAATAAGAAAAAAACCTAACTAAAATCTTCAGAGAAAAAAATCCGTGTCTGTACTCCACAGGCACAAAACAAAAACTGAGGTACTGGCTAGACAGGAAGGAGATGGGAGGGGTTAGAGGGGGGAGGAGTCAGGTTTTAATAGTTCTGTGCCAAACTCCACAACCACACACCTCTAACCCACAAGTAATGGCGCAGCGTCCCCCAGATGGATGAAAGAGAAAGAAGCTGGCGGCATTAGTGGAAAAAGTGTATTCTTAAATACTGACAACCACCTGACATGACGCTTCCATAAGTGGAAACTAGTAACCACTATCACTCATGGAAAGCACGGTGACATTGTGGTTAGCATTACTGCCTCACCGCACTGAGGTTATGAGCTAAATTCTTGACCAAGGTACTGTCTATATTTTAAAATTACTTAGCATCTGACCACAAAATAAACCCTAGTGTGTATGTTAGGGAATATTGATTGTAAGCGCCAATGGGGCAAGTACTGATGTGCAGGACTAAAATATTCCCTGCAAAATGCTACATGATGTTTGAACCATTCCAAAAAAAATGTGTAGAAATAATCAATAGGTGCACAGGAAGTTAATTCTCAAAGCATTAAGTGTCCATGTATATTTCATTTGGCAAAACTCCGAGGGACAGGAGATGCAAAATGTAACAGAGGGGAAGAAGAGAAGAGCACAACTTTGGTGATCAAAGTGAATCCATAATACTAAAACAAGACCATAAAGGGGTATATTCAGCTATGAGGCTCCCATAAGACCTCATACCCTAATACTACAAGGGTTTATTAGGGTAGAAACACCCTATTTTTGCCATATAACGTGTAAGAAAACACCAAGCTAGATTATCCTACCATTGTAACTAGTAATTGAGACGATCTGTGCACTGCACATTTAAATGAACCCGAGTGTTGCAAATACCCCAAATTCTAGACAGGCACAGAACCAAACAGTTTAGAGGGCAGAGGTAAATTACAATCTACAATAGGTTTTACATGACCAACTTACTAATCGCTAAATAAAGCTTGGTAATGAGATCAAGGTGAACTTTTCTTTAATATGTAAATTCTTAAAACAAATTTCAAGTTTTACCATGCCTGGTATTTACAAGACTTGCTTAGTATTCATGTAGCAACACCCAGGGTTTTTACCACAAGCTCAGATTGCAAAAGCCAGAAACATTGTTCCGTCTTAACTAAAGAACCATATGACGTACCACCTTATCTTAATAAACTCTGGGTTCTATGTACGAAGCTTTGGAGAGAGTAAAGTACTAACTATCTACTAACTTTTTTTTTTAAGCACACAGCAGCTGGAGAAAGTACCAGTCAATCGGCTCTGAAGTGAAGTTTGCTAAAAAAATAAGTTAGGAGCTGGTTGGTTGGTACTTTATCACTCTCCAAGACTTAGTACATAGAACCCCTAAGCATGATAAGAAAGAGCGGTGACCCTCTGGAGTATATAGTGTGGAACAGTACCACATGTCTGAGATACAACTGGGATCTCTGTACACCATGTGCAGTTGGTAGTTTACTTGCAAAGTCAGTTATATCAGGTTAACTACACATGGCACATAGGCTGAGAGTAGCCCCAATGATTTTGTTAAGTCTCCACTGTGGCAGTTTGCCTCGACCCTGACAACTTAGAGCAGGGATGGCCAACCAGTCAGAGGCAAAGAGCCAGAGAAAAGATCTGTAGTCAAGGATAAGAGCCACTATAATGCGTTCGCCTAAGGCACACGTGCAAAAAATGGGTGCGTGGCCTAGTGGTCATAAAACTACACCCCATTTTTGTGCACACACCTTTCGGTATGACATTTGTAGGAGTATAACCTTGTGTCATAACCGCATTTTTAGTCATATTGTACAGTGCCACATACATATAAAAACGCCAAAAAATGTGTGCCCCCACTGTGCCAGATACACATATGCTCCCAACAGTACCAGATACACATACGCCCCCCAGTGCCAGATACACAGGGCTCCAAAAGTGCCAGATATATGCCCCACAGTGCCAGATATGCCCCCAGTGCCAGTACACATATGCCCCACAGTGCCAGATACACGTCCCCACATACACAGTGCCAGATACACATGTCCTGTCGCATTAAAATGTTAAAAATCCACTGTACAGATATCTTTTAAATCAACCACTTAATTTTTTGTTAATAAACTTTTTAGGATACTCCTAAAGCCAACTCCTAATGACTGCTGGGATACACATCTCTCCGCAAACATGAATTTAAATAAGAATTGAGTGGTCAGGTGGAACCAGGTTATCCAGAAAAAAACAAAACAAAAGTGAGGACAACCTTCAGTTTTGAAACCAATATCTACAGCTGTAAGAAAAAAAAGGATACCACTTGTGGTAAAGATCCTGGTTGTAGCTTGCAAAGTTCAATTAATAGTGATGTGTACATGACCTCTGGATGTGGTGGTACAGGAAGCTGAAACAATTCACCAAAGATGATCTATACAAGAGAGGAAAAAAGAAAATGAACTTTAAATGAATGTGAAAACAAAGACATTATTACCCTAGCTTAACAGCACAATACATCTTAAATGCACCTACCAACTCTACCTATAAATATATGTAACAGTACACCTGACCATTCTACCTAACTTTTGAAATGTCTGATATGTGGATAGGTGATACGATCATAAAGCCCAAAGCCTTATAGCATTAGTGTATAAATAATCAGACTCAGAGAAAACTAGGATTTTTGGATTTATTGTTAAATCAATTTCTTGGATGCCCTTTCAGGAACACATAGTTTTCACATTTTTTCAAGGAATATTTTTGTTGTTCTTGTTTGTTTGTTTGATTGCTTGCTCTGTTTAATCATATGGGCTTTGTCTGTAAACTAATCTCCACCATTTGCTTGATGTGTGTAGAGTGGAGGAAAAGGGTGCTTAACAAGCTTTTAGCTTTACTGAAATGCCTACTCATACAGCAGTAGAAAGTATATCATAAGTTCAGCGCTCCAAAAGAAATGCAGCTGCAACCTAGTGCCAACCTGTAATGCACTGTAATACACACAATAAAAAATAGGTGGTCTAGCGCAAATTAAAATCAGGCTATATGGTTTTAGGTGTAGTATAAAGATTCTGTTCAAGTTGGTTTTAAATTTAACACTGGCGTTCTCTTACGTCCTTAGTATATCACTTGTCAGTTTGTTCCTTAAAATTCAGTTCAGCCCAGGACATTCTACATCACAAAGTAAGCAGTGTCCTCCCAAATGGATTCTAAGTGATGGTTTTAAACTATTTTAAAAAGGGACACTGCTAATCTTGGGAATATTCCAATGCTGTCCAGGAGGTGCCATCAACGTGTGCCAAAGAGTTATCTAGAGCCAGAGTTTTCTTTGAGATATACCCATGTCTGATGAGAGCCATAATCCATCCAGTTATATCATTGCCTATCCTCGTGTGCAATCAATGGAGTATTCAGCTATCTGTCCTACGCAATGAAAACAATCTACATAGACTTGCAATGCTCTGATCACAAGGAGGAGGTAGAGAGATTCTTCATCTTAATGCTGATAGAATTAAGACACTCTCTTAGGAGAAACAAAGGTTTTTAGGTCCCATGACCAAATATGGTCAACGTAAGATTGGGCAGCACATTAAGATGCCCTCTTTGCAGGGGCAGTAGCTAATTATACTAACAACTTAAACAAACCAAGTAAACATTTCAGGTTGGTAATTTAAAGTTTAGATTAAAGAAGGACCAAGTTTAGGTCTCAATGAACACCTGGGAGACATGAGGCTTTTGAATGAGAAGAATCCCCTATAGCAGGGCTGGCCAAACCAGCCCTCAAGATCTACCAACAGTTCACATTTTCCACAGGTGTAGTCATTACTAATTACGATGTGCTGCATTCATTCTTAACCAACAATTCTACAGATCTCCAGGAGGCCTGGAAAACATGAACTGTTGGTAGATCTTGACTGGTTTGGCCAGCCATCCCCTATAGAAAAGCCAGAACCTCAGGGATGCAATTTAATTTCCTTTGAAACAAAATAGACTGGGCCAAAACCTAGACTTTAAGAGAGGACAATCTTAAGCCACTGTTTAGGCCAGGCAGTAATAAGGGCAAGAGTCATGCCAAATGAAAGGAATGCTCCCACACACAAAACTTTGTCACCTGGCTCCATTGCTTCAACCACCACACCATTAAAGTCAACAGAGTCTTGGTGGTAAAATGGATTTCGACTTCGTCTTATCTTAAAAGGGCAGCCCCAAAAGGTATAGCCAACATGATTAGAATGTCTGCATACCAGAGACTTCTCGGTAGGATCGGTCTCTACCAGAATTAGTGGGATACCCACTTGATTGAGTAACCGAAAAAGCGTAGTGGTAAATACATGGGACTGTCTACTGTATCCACTAGTAATACTTTCACATCGGTTTTTTGCACAGTATTGAGTAACTTCATGACTCAGCTGAGTAGCCAACACATCGACCCCAACTTTCCACAATCTGGAGCTTTGCCACCCCTCTGGGTAAAGAAACATTCCCGAAGATGAATGGCATGCTGGCTCACAAAATAGACTTCCCAATTCTCTACCCCTAAGAAGAAAACTGTTCATCTTGACAGGATATATTCCTGCCCAGCAGAATATATTGGCCGTTACTTCATCATAAAAAAGCTCCAGGTAACTCCTTGCAGTAAAACAAATGAAGGTACAGCACTCTTAATTAGAACTTGACATAGCAGAAAAAGCAATCAAGACACTTGAAATGTGATACAATATAAAGCACTTCATAATAGCAGTATATGATTAATTTAATACCTAACCGGTTAGGAATGACTATTAAAGTATATGCGTACACATCATTTAAAGAAAAAAGATCAAATTGATCTGAATAACTGTATATAAAAAGAGTTTAAGGTAAATAACAGCTCCAATCTACTGGTAAGTCCCATTATTATTCTTCAAGTCTATAAGTGCAAAAGAACAATTATATGATCCAAAAGGTCTGGCATTGAATGAAAACTCCTGAGGTAAGGACCTCAAGTGTTTCACCAAGACAACAAACTGTTGCAATGTGATGCATGAGGTCTGTACTCATGATATATTGGGAGATTACCGAAGAGGTTTCCAGACAAGCTGTAGCAAGCTTGATGGCTGCTTAATCCAGATACAGAGGACAAGAGCCGTGCAGCTGCTGGATGTGCTATAAATGGCAGATGCCAAATGAACAGCAGAGGAGCTAAACAGCAGACTATGCTGGTGGTGTCCCGGACCTCCCGACTAATTCTGCTTCTACATTGAAGCTTTAACAAAGACTTGCAGTAAGCCAACAATGTGGATACACTGAATAAACTGCAATGTACAATTTTTATAGATAGGTTTGCTTAGTTAAATGACCAAACACTCAGAAGGATTGCATTCATGGGCATAATTATATAATGGCTCCCCTTGATGGTATGACAAGCCTCTGGAGGCAGTTGGAGAACATATTTGACAAAAGAATGTTGGACCTTAAAAACATGGCTAGAATGTGTATTTGGGTTCAAGGTCAAACTGCACCACTCTGAAACAGAACACCACTCTTTCCATTAGCCGCTTGCAATGGAGAACTGAATTTTCAACTATTCTTTTAATGGCCAGAAATCTTCTATTTTGGTAAAAAGACTTTAGGCTAATGCCGTCCAAGCAGCGACCCAGATAAATGATGTGCTGGGCTAGGACAAACCCAAACCTGTTTCCGTGACATGACGTTATCACCATACACAGACAAATTGCAGGTGAAGTTCAGCTGCTGATGTGTCCTTAAGATGAAGAAATCTGACCACACTACGCACCTCAATGTTTGATCATGTTACCACCTGCCCTGCGATCTTGCAACTGATGGTGGTACAGTATAACAGATATGAGATGCAGTCTAAAGTCCGTGAGGGGAAGCATTGGCCTACCTGCTCTGGCCTGGCAGTAAATTAGAATAGAGGCCATTACACGCCTGAGGTCTTGTTATCGCACTTATTAAACCACCATTTTATATAGTTATACACACACAAAACGTACTTAGAGTTAATCTCCGTATACAATGGTCATACACTTCAGTGCCCCTGGAATCCAGTCCTCCTTTCCTCGTCATCCCTTCCCCAATACCATCATTTTTCCTACAAACCCTTATAGAAAAAAACAAGTTTCTTTGTTTAAAGAGACTCCAAAAGGCTCAGTCCTTTTATTGGACTTACTCTATGAAAAACGTCAAGCCTTATGTTAATACCCTTTTTCAATATTGCAGTACCAAAGCAAATTGCTGTGTTTTATACTCAAACAAAACATAATTCACTTTATTTTTACTTTTTTTAATTAAGACATTCAGATTACTAAAATACACATTGAGCTACCAATGATAATACATGATACACATACCTCAACAATGTGGTAGTTTAATGGAATCTTATTTTTTCCAGCGTAGCTAAGTAGCTGTGCCGCACTATAAATGAAAAAGCAATAAACATTTATTTATTAAGTTACTTATATAGCGCTAGCATATTCCCTTTACAAATGGAAACAATGTTCTCCCCAGAAGATTTTTCCAACCAGGTGATCAAGGCGTCCCAGTAATGTCAGGAAATGACTGGCATATTAGTAAATCTTGCTTCTAGCTGGCTAATAAGTGTCTTTGCATCATACATTTTATCTTAAGCAGTAGCATTAATATCAGAACAAATTTTACGATGGTCTGACCATTCACCAGCAAGATGTAGACTGAGACTGGTTAGCACATGTTACAAAATTATAATGCATAGTTTTGTAGATTCTATGAAGAACGGATCTATTTATGTTCAATTAGCATCTTGCCTTAGCATCGAACTTCAGACAATTTAGACAAATGAGGCGGCAACATCTGAAAGCACCGTAAATGAAGCTAAAAAAATTGTATGTACTCATATTTGCTTAAACCTTCAACTGTTGTGTCTTAAATAAGAAGACAAACAACTTACTCATTACGGGTAAATGCTGGCTGGACACATTGTTTAATAGCCTAGATACTGCCCACTTGCTGGCTGGACACAAATGTTTTTTTGCCTGCCAGATATTTCACAGTCTTTGGCTGGCTAAAACTTTTTATAGGCCAGATACTTCCCACTTGCAGGCTGGACAATTTATAGCCCAGATACCAATAAGTCACACTCCAGTGTCCCTGTGCCCTCTAGTGGACCGAGAAAGAATGCATGGCCAACCTGTGGTTCTCCAGCTGTTGTGAAAATACACATCCCAGCATGCTTTGCCAAAGTTTAGTATTCCCTATCAGCAAGACTGCGGCAAGGCATGCTGGGAAATGTGGTTCCGCAACATCTGGAGAGCCACAGGTTGACCAAGCCTGAAAGAGAGAGAGAGAGAGAGAGAGAGAGAGAGAGAGAGAGAGAGAGAGAGAGAGAGAGAGAGAGAGAGAGAGAGAGAGAGAGAGAGAGAGAGAGAGAGAGAGAGAGAGAGAGAGAGAGAGAATAATATATATATATATATATATATATATATATATATATATATATATATATATATATATATATATATATATATATGTTCTATAGCAGCCGGCACTTCCATCCAAATGTAACAGCTTCGCCCCGTGCCTGGATATCAAACAACGTGTAGATCCCCAAGAAACGGCACTGGAGGCTTGTATATGCAAAATAAACTTGTATTCAAGGTAGACGTGACGTTTCGGAGCTTACGCCCCGTCCTCAGTACCAAATACAGACAACATATATATATAATTTTATTGGTGTTGCAACCTTGTCACCCAAATACATGATTATGTAGTGCTTCAGTAATGCACAGAACAAGCATGGAGGATTAAAACACATATATATATATATATATTTTCACTTTCAAAAACAGAAAGCGCAATTACTGTGAGGTTACTTTACCATGTTTTTCTCTCACGCCAATGTGACTTAATAATACAGTGGAGATTTTCCTCTATGACAAATCGCTCTGCAGAATGAGTTCCAGGCATTACTGGACCCTACAATGACAAAGCAAAGTACAGCAAGTCTCCAACGTTCCATAACACAGAACACCTTGTCAATGCCCTGATAAAATCTCAGGGACACTACTAGGAAAGTTAGATATCCACATTTAAAAATGAGCAAAAAACAGAAGATTGGTATGTGTACTACCGTACAGATTCTAGGGTGTATGTTCACTGAAGTGCAGGTTTTTATAAGTAGAGATGTTGCCCATGGCAACCAGATTCTAGCTATCTTCTTCTAGAAGGTGCTAGATAAATATGTAGAATCTGATTGGTTGCTATGGGCAACATCTCCACTTCTAAAAACCTGCACTTTAGAAAATATACCCCTAGGTGTCTGGACACATACAGCACAAATGTCAGTTACCTCTGGTGCGTCTGTGTAGTCAAACATCCTGAAAATGACTCTTGGCATGGGGTAGATCGAATCACCTGTGTGAGGTGGTGGTGTGAAAGGTGGTAGATTGTGCTGCAGGGCTTCACATAATATGCTGTCAAAGGCAAGATATGGGCGCAATATATGCCTTTCCTGCCAATGATCCTTTTTCATCTTTTGAATCTGTGCCCACAGGCAATCAAGGTACTGAAACAAGAGAGCCTACATTATAGAAAATATACAGTTTAGGTCATCTATAAACTATAGCTTTGATAAAAACCCACTTGCCTCTTCTTGTGGGTGAGGCTTGTCTGCTGACCATACTTGCAACATTGACAAATGGATCTTTTGACGTTTCCTAAATAGGTGATAAAGGATGGTCAAGGTGCAACGAGTCTACTTATAATAAAGAAAGAGCTATAATAGTAAGAACCAAAAACAATTTAGTCATGAGTTACATTGATGAGGCAAGGGTCACATGACTGTGGAATACTTAAGTTGTTGGGATGGGGGTAGGACAGAAGGAAGGCTGTAGGCAGGGCCTTGAACCCATGGCTGGAGCTCGCTGATAAGCACATCACAAGATTTTACACTGTAGTTAATCTGCATGGCTCAATTCTAGAACACCAAGAGTGCTAATCAAAAAGGCAGCTTAGACTGTGACCCTAAAAAGCATAACCTTAACACTTGATAGTATGCCTATTAAACTTATGTATACAGGGAGAGTTGGTTGTAGTCTTAAGGAGTCGCCTCATCCCTATTGGGTCCTGAAGAATTTTTTTTTCCATAAAATGGATTTTTACTACTTTTATTAAATCACTTTCTCAGAATTCAGTGGAAAACACTAGAATGGGGTAAAGGGCTCAGCATTCGCTCTGGCCTTTAGTGAAAATACTATATACCCGAGCAGAACGATAGCAAAGATCCTTCTTCCTTTGTTGAAAGCCAGGAGAAGGGGAAGGTGACATGAACACAATCAGTTCCCGACAATAAAAAGAGCTGGTTCTGACAGCAAGGCGAGTCGGGTGGTTGGGCGACTGCTTCTCTTAAATATTACAAGGAGGGACATAATCTCCCAAATTTCTGTTAGCTGGCCTGAGAGGGGTCAGGTAAAGAGGAGATCAGTGGAATTATCTTTAAAACTGAACTTACTTGAGGTAACTTTCGATTTGTGAAAAAATACGATCCATCTCAACATCCTTCTTCTCATACAGTTCTTTTCCAACCCATGGCAGGGAGGAAAGGACAGCGAACACGTACCAATCGGCACGAACCTAAAAGTGGAAAACAATTTGGATATTATTACGTTTATAGAGCTATAAATAGGGGAAATTATATTGTGGGTGCCCAAAACGTAATGATTTTAGTTAAAAAATAAAATAATAAAAGACATTATATATCTGTATCTATCTATATCTGTCTATATAATTCCCCCCACCACAAAAAAAAAAATAATAATAATTTTCTCAAACATCGGTCGGTAACATTGCAACATTACTTTTTACCCCTAAGACAGCTGCTGGGTAACTGCTGGATGGGAGGCTGCCATGCTGACTGATCAGCTGCACGACAACACTGAGGGGAGGGTGCAGGGAGGCAGAGGGTCCTTCCGGTCTTTCTGAGAGCAGCAGCAGAGTGATGTTTATCTTCCTTGCCACTGCTAACTCTTTATCTGACTGGTCGCATCCTGTGGGACCAGGTCAGATCAAGCACTGCCTGGTGTGGTCGCATCTGATGCAGCCATGCCAGGCAAGTGGTTAAGCAGAACTTCATTAAATTGACCACAACCCTACTCAACAGCTTTAAAAAAAAAAAAAAAAAAAAAAAAAAAACCACACAAACTGTATACTTGAGCAGATCAAAACGTAAAACTAAAAATCATATCCCAACTGAAAATCAAAATGAACATACTATAATACATAGCTTTATTATTATATTTAGTATACAGTATGTAGGCTGTGTTCGTAAAAAGGTTGGCGAGGCTTGCAGCCAAAGATTAGAGGCAAATAAACAACCTTTTTACAAATATTCCTTAACGATTACTCCACATAGCATATGTGCAACATGTTTTAGTTCAATATTCCTCAAATGATGGCTGCAGCCAGAACTATGAAATTATGTTCAATATGCGGGTCACTATCACTGTGCTAGTAATTAACCAGGGTTGGGGTATTATTATATTAATATTGTGAAACATTGCTAAGGGGGGGTATTCAATTTAAGACGGAAACTGCCGTCTTGTCAGAAAGACTGCAGTTTCCAACTATTTTAGGTCAGAAGGGGTTCCAACCTATTCAATGAGGCTTCATTTTTTCGACAAGTCGGGAATTCCCGACTTGTCGGAAAAGACGTGGTTCGGCGGATTAGCCACGGATCCACGTGATTTTGTCGGAAATGTGGCCAAATCAGACAGATTTTGGCCCAGTTTCCAACAATGGAGGGAGACCAGGGTGGCGGTATAGGCAGGAGGCGGTACCGGAGCAGACCAGGGCTGGGGGCGGCAGCATGGGAGGGGTGTCGGGGGAAGAGAGGGCCTCTGTCTTCACCAGAGTGACAGCTCTCCCTCAGAGAAATTAACTCTGTTCATTGAATACTGCTTTGTCGGAAAGTTTCCCACAATCATTGAATATACCCATGTATTAGATACCTTAATCAAACATGTTTTAACGCTTTCCAACATTAACGATCCAAAGTTATTAGGCTTTGATATTATTTTACATCTTTCAACATAACCAGTTGTTTACTGCTTACTCCTATTACATCTGAATATATGTAGACAGACTAAACATATTAAAATGTACGAAGGGTGATATTCAATTGTTATCTGCGCTGGCAGCCAGTAAATGGCGCTCAATGGAGCTATTCAATTGTTGCGCCATTCGGGTGTGATCGGCTGCTGGGGGTGGCAAGCTGAAATGAGCGAAAAGTGACCTGTTTGAGTGCTCAAACAGGACTTTTCGCATCGCGTCCATTAGTTTTGGTCAGGTCTAGCCGCCTATGCACTAACTTATGGGCATGATAAAAAAAATAAAAACCCGAACAATTGAATATTGGAACGCTATCTCCTGTCACTTTAGACGGGAGATTGGGCGAGATGTAACAATTGAGTATCGCCCAAAGTATACTCTGAAACTTCTCAATGGGACTGAAGATTTTGAATTGAAATAAACATGAAGTGTTTTTCTGTATATTGCCTCTAATGTGCTTGAGTTGCTTACCCTTTAAGATTGAGAATGTTAGTTGTGGTTTTCTCGTGTCCTATAGGATTGTTAGGAGAGATGTTCATGGAGTCTTAACTGATACTAGGCAGATTTAGTACCTCTCCGATCTGGTTCACTCTCCCACCCTCCCTATATCTCTGCTGTGTGTGTGTAGGTGAATTTACTGCATTAGTTCAGCTCACTCAAAATGAATCCAAAAGCAACAAGAACGAGAAATAATATCAGGGGGATTACTTTAACAAAAAAACACATTAAAAAAAAAAAACCCCAAAAAACCCTCAAACCAAGGCGATTTAAACCAGACAACCCTGTAATTAGCACCCCTTTCTTAATTCTTAACCCCTTTATTCATAATTTATAGCCACACGATCAGAAATCATAGTTTTTCAATGTCAGTTACGTCCAAGTTACACTGAATCTATCAGGTGACAGATCCCCTCTACAGTACCAAGGGCTCCACTCATTAAACCACTGAGATAATAATTTGGAACAGAATTTACTGTGGTCAAAAAGACTAGGATTGTGTATATGCGACTATAGGACCCTTTCAATCCACATGATTGTTTAGGTGAAGATCATATATTTATAGGAAAACTACTTAAATTATAATCAAATCTAGATCTTCATTAACTCTAAACTATGTACACACTTGTGAAGGTTAGTAGCTTTTGTTTATGCACTTGAAAGCAAGCTGCCTTTCAGGAGTAGTACTTCTACAAGAGTACTGCAAAAGTTTGGTAGTTGCCCTAGAAATAAACTCAGAATGAAATTTTAGCTTTCAATGAAATCTCTTACCTGGGGAACATTTTCTTCTTGAGTGACGGCAACAAAACTTTCAAACATGGCTACCAAGGAGGGGGCTGCGATAACATGGCAATTCACAATATCAGATAGAAAGCGGACCTTTATTTCAAAGTGTAAACAGAAAAATGTTTTAGAAGTCATAATATTGTTGCATATTATTTAAAACATAAGTATTTTAAACAAAAGCTGATAAATATGAAAAATGTTAGATTCCAAATAATGAAATTGCTGTAGTTATCCATTAGTTGTAGCTTTTTTATTTAAAAGGCACACAGACACTACGGGACAGTGCTGAGATACAAGCCAGAGTGTGCTAGAAGCACCAGAGCAGAAAGTGACACCCTAGGCAGTAAATAGGAACTGCACGGGTTGTGTCAGGTGCAGGGTGCTAGAATAAACACTAAGTGGTATATTCAATAAGTGTCAGAAGTTGCCATCTTGTCGGAAAGACGGCAGCTTCCGACAGATTTAGGTCGGAATGGGTTCCGACCTATTCAATAGTCTGGAATTTCCATCTTGTCGGAATACACGCGGATCGACGGCTACATTCGCCGAGCCGTGTGTATTGTCGGAAGCGCTGCCAAACCGGACAGGTTTTACCCCATTTTTGACAATGTCAATACGACTTTTAAAGAAGTCGGATTGGCAGTGTCGGGACGAGCCAAAACTGTCAGGTTTGGCTGCGGCACTGAATACAGACTTGTCGGAAAGGATCCGACAGGTATTGAATATACCTATAAGTGGTTCATTTAAGTATCAAAAATATTGTTGCCCAACTGTCCAAAATATAATAAATAAGTAGTAACCTACAATGTATGTAGCCTCTGTGTATGAATTAGATTTTATTGCTTCTTTGAGTTGACGAATCATAGCTTCTACAAATTCTCCTCCAAAATTGTAGTTCCTGGCATTCAGTAGTCCCACCAATGTAGTGTAGACAGTCATTTTCTCCGGCAAACACCGAGCACTGCATTTTATGAAAGAAACTCTTAATCTAATGTCAAATATAAAATATAGGCCACATTGTATTGAACTAAAGCCCACTCCCCCAAAGGAACAGAGCAATTAGGTTTTAATATTTTTGAAGTACGAGGGGACTTGTTCACAGAAATTAAATGCCAAAATAAACAAACAGATTTAAACACGTTTATCTACCCAACACTGTCAACAGACTCGCTCACTTAAGATGAGAACCAACTCCCCCCTCCCCCCCACATTATTTCTGCTGCTTTCCCCTATGGTGGAAAGTAGGAATCTGCCCAAAACACTTTCCTTACTTGGGAGAGCTCTAAATATGTTAGCAAGTAAACCTTTAGACAAGTATAGGTATAGAAACATATACTTACACTGCACAGAAAATTTTCAAGATCTTGCTTTGGTAGTTTGGCAAATCAGCTTCCAAAACACCAGCCAATCCTTCTAAATTGCTCTCAACTGAAAAAGTATTCTGATAAAAAAAAAAAAACAGGTTGGCTTAAAATACCAATATAAACAGGAGTTTTCTTTGATACTTTCATTACAAAGCAATCAGCTGGCAACTGAAATATACAAGTGTCATTAACAATTCTGGCAGCAAAGAAATATGATACAGGATTTAACAGAACATCACAGAATACCAAGTACCTACTGGTTCTGGGCAAATGTTATAAATTATTATTTAAGAGTACTTTTACATACAAATATCACACTCTAATTACAAAAAGCATATCACCTTCTGTCCAACCAGACATATCAATGACTCTAACCGGTTCTCTATAACAACGGATTCTGAAGTCTTTTGCCTCTTGTGAGGCTGCCCTCCTGAAAAGAAGAAAACAAACAAAAGATAATGAGATTGCATAATCAACTTCTTGTTCAAATGCTATCCAAACCCATAAGTGTAAAGACAAGAATAGAGTTTTCATTTGTGCTCATCTGAACAATTTGGAACTTTGGGGAAATGTACTTTCATTGATCTATTGATATTTTTTGCTATTTTTTCCTCCAACTTTGTAATTTTTCTTGTCCCACACTCAATGATTTTAGAAAAAAAATTTTTATATTCTGCACACATACATAATGGAATGCACACAAAGTATCGCACAAAGAGCTGTCCGTGTGGGCAGCAGGTTACCATGACAAACTCACAAAGACACCATGGGGTCTATGTATTAAGCACTGGAAAGAGATAAAGTGGACGGAGATAAAGTACCAGCCAATCAGCTCCTAAAGCAGAGTATTTATTTATTATTTTATTAACAGTTTCTTATATACAAACTAGACATAATGGATGATGTGTCAGATTCCAACACATCATTCACGATATCATCAATGCACTATGTCACTGACTATGCGCACTCCCAAAAGTCGTCGGACATCCATGCAGGTCAATCCAGCGATATCGCCAACAAGGGCCACGCTGGTGAATGCAGCATGGCCCCCACACCCTCGGTCTTTCGTCGCTGCCAGCACTTGCCGAAGCTGGACCCGCCACCGAGTCCCATCGTCACCAATATCGCTGGGTACACACATAATCTAGTGCAGGGGTAGGCAACCTGCGGCTCTCCAGCTGCTGTGGAATTACACATCCAAGCATGCCCTGCCACAATTTTAGAGCATCCCAACAGCAAACCTGTGGCAGGGTATGCCGAGATGTGTAGTTCCACAGCAACTGGAGGGCCGCAGGTTGACTACCCCTGGTCTAGAGAGTGTACCCAGCTTAACCGTGTACCCAGGCTGTGTTTGAAAAATGACATTTAGACTCCGATTTGCTGGAACTTTCTATCCAAGACTTAGTACATAGACCCCCATGTCACAAAGGGTGTAGTACTGCTGACCGGCGGAGTAAAAAATGTAAATACTGACCTTCACGGCCAGGGGTTTTTTTTTTTTTTCAGGATGCATATTATTGCAACACAAAAGGATAAACCTAAGGGGTATTAAAATGCGCCATTTCCTCGGCCAATGCAGTTTTCTAAATATTTAGAGACAAAGCACTAGAAAGGTTGTGTACGGCAAATCAGGTGGACACTTTTATCAACTGTGAATTACCCCTATAACCACAAAATACTGTTATGCCAACCCTGATGTCACAGCCAATTGTCCCAGCGCTTAGGACACTTGCACAATATATATGCAAGTAAACAGTACGGCATTGGTATGAGAATAAAAACAAAATGGTTTGCAACCACCCAAACAGAACAAGCATGCAATGATACCAAGAGCATTGGCATTGCAGCTGCTTCCCAATGTTGCTTCCTGTACTCACTCTCCATGGAAGAACGCAAGCGCTCAATGTACAACATATGCCAAAGACAGTGCCCTTTAAAATGTGGTGCGCCTTGCATTAACCTTCAGAGAACCCATGCACCACATTGCACCATAAATGCTAGCAATAGTCTGTACAGCGTATTAGGGTGACGCGCTATATAGAAAGATGGTGAGAATACCAACAATAAATGTATGACAAAGCAGAGAAAATCACCAGCACCTTTAGGGCTCAGAGTAGGGATGGAAAACACATCACGATAGTTCGCAGCCATTGATGGTTTTATTACAATGGCAGTGGGTTTAACATTCGATGGCAGTGATCCAATGTCTGCAGTCATTGAATGGTAAACATTTGATGGTGTTTCAATGGTCCCACCACCAGTCCTATCCCCGGCCCGCAGCGCTACAGAGGTTTTGCACATGTGCAAACAGGGTATTTTTTGCACATATCATACACAGTAATTGTTTTTATACCAAATTGTTTTGATGCGATGATCAATTGCCACTGCATTGAAAGATTCAATGGCGAAAGCCCAGCCATCATTTGATGGTGGATTTAGGATGTCCATCTGTTGCCCAGAGCAGCGCTCTACCCCCACGTAACATGGGTTACTGGCAGCTACACTGGATCCCTGCGGGCATGTGCGTTCCTACTGCATTACAATAGACATCCCATTGTGGATTACAATAATCGACACATAATAAAACCAGTAAGTGACAGAGGGGCAGATGTATTAAGCTCAGTGAAGTGATAAAGTGGAAGGTGATAAAGGACCAGCCAGTCAGCTCCTAACTGCCATGTTACAGGCTGGGTTTGAAAAATGACAGTTAGGAGCTGACTGGATGGTGCGTTAGCACCTTCCAATTTATCACTTCACCGAGCTTAATACATCTGCCCCAGAATGAGATAAAGCGGCCAGGGCGCTGTAGAGACAACGTGCTTCCCCTACAGTTGACAGGGTTTCCTGGGACTTCTAGTACCACGCGTGTGCGCGGCTTTGTGGCTGGGGCCGTTTCTTACCGTCACTCTTGTAGCTGTGCCTTCTTCGGGACATGGCTGCTGCGGTGCGGGGGCCTTGCTCGGCGGAGAGACAAGAACGGAAATCGGGTGGTGAGAACCTGGCTTTTCAGCGGCTCGTTCCGCGAACAGCCCGCACTGGCTTCTGGAATTTACTCTGCCGGAACCAGCGAGAGGAGCACGCAAGCGTATGAGCCGCCTCGCAATCACTTCCGGTGACGACAAAAGAGAAGCGGCACGGGGAGACGCTCTAGCCAGCTGCTGTGGTCTGTTGTTTTGGAGGGATGGAGCTTCCGATACCCTAGTGGCAGAATTTAGGGAGCGTGGGAAAACTGCAGAACTTGAGGTGCCCGGCATGGAGTTAGCGGCAATGACTGGAGAATACAGTGGCCGGGATGGGCTATATAGCGATTATCCTGACACACTTCTTTCTCTGCTTTTCCTATTTCTATCTGCAATCAGCTGGGATGAATGACGTGTAGCATTTCTTACGCCCATTAACGTGTCCAGGCTGAGTGACTGCAAATGGAAAGAGCAGAAGATAATGACACATATGGCAGCGTGTGGCACACAGCTGCAGGGAGCACCCTCCTCAGTGTGAGCCTGACCCTGACCGCAGGGTATTAGAGACACGTCTTCTCGTTCCCTGCCTGGCAGTAATAGCTGCACATAGACCTGCACTAACACCCCGGCTCCTGGGCACAAGTGCCTACCCTTATGTATCACAGTGTTACTTATTGGGTAACACCAAGGCGCTGTAGTAGGCTGGAACATAAAAGCCTGGGGTTGAGTGGTGGTTGCTATGTGTTACAGCCATATGTCCCGTTACCCTAAACCGGGAGGGGATGGAGGCTGCCTATAGACATCTATCTATGTCCTGTGCACAGTGTATGGCGGCAGCACGGCCTCACAGAGATAGCTGGGCGATTGTATGTGACCTCGCAGGTGACACTGTACATTACACAGCAGCATAGAAGCTGGCCGAATAAGAAGCTAACTTCAGCCTCGTGCAGCATAGAGCTCTCTCTCTCCCGGGCCACGAGCAGCCAGCTGGGCATTGCAGCCGATCCCTAGTATCCACGAGCTATTGCACTTCCTGTGGGTGGGGGGCGGCAGTGAGTGGGTGACACGCTGCTGTACTAGCCAGCTGTTTCATTCACATGTTACAGTGGCAAGCAGGAGAGAGAGCCTGGTGGTGGCAGGGTGGCCGCATGCAGCACAGGTAGTACGCTCCCCATCCTAGCCCATGCAGCATCTGTGTGGCCTGTACTTCTAAGGACACTAGTCAGTAACACGTGCAATGTCACATCCTGTACACAGCTGACACATAACACCTCAATACATGTTATGTGTATTGTCTCTAGTGAATAAGCCAGCCCTTCTCTGTCCCAGTTCCTGTGCCTTACACAAATACTTTTATAATTCCCATAGACTAGTGTGTGAGTGTGAGAGAGAGAGAGAGACTGCTGGGAAACATGTCCCTGTCTTCCTGCTGCAATGGAACAGAGAGAGTGTCTGCTTGCAGTAAGCTGGAATACTGCGATCTGGGGTTTCCTGATGTAGACTTGAATGGTTCTGTTGAAACCACTGCAGAAAGCACCTTTAAAGCCGCATTAGATGTGAATACAAGAAAGAAGTACACATTTGCAAAAAAGAAGGTATGTAATATGGATATTATGCATAACCACGCTAAATGTGGAAGTACAGACCCTACTTTTATATATAATTTACATTTAAAAAGGAAGTTTTAGTAGATTGTTTACAGCATTACATAGAAGGTGGATGGGGTTACAGAAGGAGGGGTAATCACATGCGCTAATAAGATAAGTTGTAGTATACAATAGAGAAAACCCAGTAAAATGCAGCCAATAATGTAGTGGTAGATTATACTACTAACCATATTTTAATGAGTAACATGAGTGTTGCAGGTTCTTTTCCAACTTGCTGCAATTTGACATTTTGTGGTGCTAAGTGTGTGCCAGATAAGTTTCTGCAGGTGTTTATGAACATCTGGATTCTGGAATGTGGTGGTGGTGGTGAAGTCCAGTATAGGGTGGAGAATCAGGGATGCGTGAACATTAGCGATTTTGTCTATAAACTTCCTCCCATATAGGAGCTAATCAGGGACAGGTATCAATCTCATCCCTACCTTTATCAGTAATCTTAGGTACAAGTATATCTTATTTTATACAAAACTTATTTCTGGACTTCACTTACATCCATCCACCCACAATCTCCTGGGTATTTTCCATTACAGAGCTCATTTTTTTCCTGTGGCATCATATCCTGTGTGCCTAGAGCAAGCATGCAATATTATGTCATTCATTTAAAATGGTATTGATTCTGTAGCATAAATACAGACTGAGTTGTAAATGCCCTGTCGGATGATCTAATAATGCATAAATATCATGTGAAGTGCACAAAACTCATATACAAATGTTTAAGATAGATTATATATGGAGTGGGATGGATACTACTAGCGCCTTCCTTTGCCCTATTAGGCAGTGAATAGCTCTGCACACCATTGGGTATCATGACGTTTAGTCTTCAGATCCCAGTGCTATGTATATCATAAAGACGAAGTGATAGGGCCTGCCTCTGAGTCGGACGGATCTCTGTGCACGGATGCAAACGGCGAATGTTTGCATACAGTACATGCCCAGATGCAAAATTACTAATTTTTGCATATGATTGTTTTCTTCTGAGTCTGCCAGAATTTAGTCAGACTTTTCTTTTCATGAAATTAGGTGTTTTGGGGTGGAAACAATACAAGGGCATGGAACCGCCCTAACTAGTGGTGATGTCATGGGTGTGTAGCTAAAGCTCCATGCTATTCCGAGTCATGCGTACATGGAAGGGAAGCCTTTATTTGACACATCACTTGCACCTAGCATGGGGCTGGTGCAAGTGATGATGATAATGATGACAGTTCTGTCAGTTTGCGTAAAATCAGTGGGAGGCACGGCTTTCCGTTTGCACATGCTCCCTCCCCAGCATTTGCACCATGGAATCTTGCATTAGCAGTACATTATTGCATTAACATAAGGTAGTAAGGCCCAGATTTATCACGCCTTGAAGAGTGAGAAATTGCACGGTGATAAAGTACCAACCAATCAGCTCCTGTCATTTTTCAAACACAGCCTGTAACATGGCAGTTAGGAGCTGGTTGGTTGGTACTTTATCGCCGTGCAATTTATCACTCTCCGAAGCTTGATAAATCTGGACCTTAAAAATCGGGCTTCCGCAACTATAGCCACTTTCTGCCTCCTTCCACACCTATTCTGTTTCTGCTGACAGACATGGTATCATCATTTGGGGGTAGCGAGGCGCACTAAGGGGCCTTTTTATCACCATCCGCATCCAGGATGCGGATGACAGGTGATTAAATCACCCAAACTCGCACTGCGATAATTGATTACATCGCAGGGATGTATCAATTATCGCATGCAGGGACATATTTTGTGGTCAAGCTTTGTCCCTGCAATGACACTCTGCAGCATCATCGGGGTATCTTTCGTAAAAAATACCCCGATGTCCTGCTGCGCATGCGCCGCTGCCACCCTGGACAGGTGAGTATGGTTTGTTTGTTTTTTAACTTTTTTTTTTTTTTTTACACTTTGATCAGCTTGTGTGTCCATCGGACACACATAGCTGATCACTGGAGCCCGGTCCCACTCAGCTTTCTCTGCCAGGGGCATAGAAAGCTGGGCAAATGCCTGCCTATCGCAGTGCTGCCCTGTGATCTCGTCAGCCTGAGCTGGCGAGATTATCACAGGGCACACTGCAGTATTTATTCACATATTTTTTTTTTTTTCCGTAAATTTGCCCACATCACATTTCCCATTATAAGTATGGAGAATGCGATGTGGGTTACTAAAAAAAAGTGAAAAAAGTGTTTGGAGCAGTTTTACATGAAAACTGCTCCAAATGCCCTTTAGTACATTCAGGTGATACTAAAATAATGTGTAAAGGGTGTGAAAACACCCTTTTTCACGTTATTTTAGTAAAAATAATGTTAATAAATAGACCTATAACCCTTTACGCAGCTAAAACTGATTGCTATGGACACGATAAAAGGATCACTTTAGAAAGGAGATTGGGCGTGATATGTCATTTGAATACTGCCCATGTGCATCTTAGTCAGACCCATTGTGTTTGCCACCTGAACATTTATACATACTGTGCAAATAGTTTCAGAACCTTAACTTCAAAATATGACTTATTACTTGTTATTGGTTTACTGACACTTCTAGATAACAGCAGATCATTGCCGTCAGTAGTGGCTATACAGAGGTGGGGCTGCAGTGCAGTGCAAAATTCAGATAGGGGGGGCACACTAGTGAAACTGATGCTTGCCATTATTATTACTGTTTATTTATTAGGCACCACACTTTGTAACAGTGTCATACATGTTAGATGTTAAAACAAATAACACAGCATAGCGAAAGTACAGTGCACAATATCAAGGACAACTCACTAGAACTAGTGAGGGCAGACTGACTTGCAGGGAGGTGGAGGGAAGGTAACAGATCTCAGCGATCCTGCTATGGCTGAGCAAATAGTATCAGAGTCGCAGAAAGGTACAAGGAGACTGGGCATGGGTGGCATAAGGGTAGTACATAATGATGGCGGTTCCTGTTTGAGAGCTTGCATTCTGACGTGAAAGGGTGATCAGTTGGAGGGTGGCCTGGCAAAGAGACAAGGTGGAGGGAGTGACCTTAGTGAGTAGGGGGGATAGGCTGACTGGGTGAGGGAGTGAATTTCAGAGGAGATGGGCATTCAGGCAGATTCTTGGAGGCAGGCAGAAGAGAAAGTGACTAGAGTTAAGGTGAGGATGTGGCCGCAGGTGCAGTGAAGAGGGCCGCAGGAGTGCGAACAGACAGGAGGTGAAGACTGAAAAGGAGCAGTTGGGGAGCTAAGATGTGAACCACAAGCAGCAGACTCATGGAGGGTGTTAAGGAGGAGAGGGTGGTCGACATTCTCAAAGGTAGCTGAAAAATCAAGGCTTATGAGGAATAATAGACGACCCTTGCAATTGGCAGTGAGAAAGTCATTGTGTAACCTTGATGAGGGCAGAGGAAAGAGTTGGAGGTAATAAATAGCCAGTGTGGGTTGGAGGATTGTTATGAGGTACAAAATTTGAAGCAAGACTGACTAGCTTGTGATAGGACAGAGCTACATGAGTAGAGTATAAATTTGAAAAGAACGTAGTCACCATGGCTTTCTCTGATACTGATCAACTCTGCAAATAAATGAATGTAGTATTTTGTCTGTGATTTATTCAATGTTTAATTGAAAGTGTTTTAGAAAAGAATATTTATAAATATTCTTCATCTGCAGGCATTTGCTCTTTTCGTTAAAGAACTACAGTCAACTGGGTCACCAGAGTCTGACCAAGAAGATGTTATTTGGTGGATTTGTTGTGAACGAGAGTTTACAGACCTGAGAACTATTCACAAGCATGTAGCCGCACAACATGCAATGGAAGTTTTGCAAAGAACTGGAAACATTTTAGAAGAACTTTCCATAATTGCTGCAGCCACTGTGCCATGCGCTGACTTCTCAGATAACCCTGGTGCCTCAACAGAAACGTCCTGGGAAAATTGTAAGATTTCTGAATGGTTACCGGGTATCAGTCTTTACGATGAAGAACTACTAATAAGGTAAAGCAAAATCAGTGTTTTCAAGAGTTACATGAGCATTTGGATTAATGTTCCAAAAAATCACCACATAAAAGTTTAAGGAGAACTGACCCACTTTTTCTTTGTATTGTTTTATATCGATATATTAATAGCAGAAGGACAACTTTTATGAGTGACCTATTTCTATGATGCTGTTTTCTGAGCAGGACACATCAGGGCCGATTCAATTCTTCTGGGTGTCTAAAAATCCTGTCTAAACGGGACTTTTTAGATGCCCAAGCAAATGTCACAATTCAGTTGTGTTTGGGCGTCCGCACATGTCGCGCCCAAACAGACCGGGTTTAGTGATCTAAGACGGCTAAACCCGTGAAACTCCCTGCTTCGGGCGTCCAAACTCCCGTCTGGATGTCCAGGTGCCCAATTTCAACACATTTTTTCTTGCATCTCAGGAGCCTGCGAGAAAAAATAGCAGCCCCGCGGCTACTGGGCATACAAACGGAGCAACAATTGAATTGCTACGTTTTGTGCCCCCTGGTGGCAGCAGTGGGGAAAAACAGTTAAATCATCCCCATTATATATTATCCACCTGCCATTTACAGTGCATCACCATTGGATTCTGGAAATTATGACCGTTTGTAAACTCTCCCTGTGCACCTGCTGGGTGACCTGGAAATATGACCTACTTGATGGTCCGGAAATTGTGACCGTTTTTTGCAGCTACTCACTAAGCAGGGATTTTTTCAAATACAACTCTTAAGGGGATGAAGAGGGGTAAAATGTTCCACCCAGTTGAATCTGGGTACATCAGCTAGTAGATAATTATTTATAAAAACTAATGTGACTTATGTACACTTAGCTTTAGAGCATGTGTTGCTTTACCAGTTGGTGAAGCCTAACATTTAGTAGACTACCATTGTTTGTATCTGACCAATAGGTACACAATATTCTATTGGGCAGGACTACAAAATTGTGAGCATTTTAGTAATTGGGCAAAGTTGAGGAAACCCCTGTACTAGACATAGGGGCAGATGTATTAACCGTGGATAAATGATAAAGTGAAAGGTGATAACACACCAGCCAGTCAGCTCCTATCATTTTTCAAACCCAGCCTGTAACTTGACAGGAGCTGATTGGCTGGTGCGTTATCACCGTCCACCTTAACAATTTTCCAGGCTCGATACATCTGTCCCATAATTACTTTTACCCCTTTTCCACTAGCTTAAAATATCGGGTGTTGATCATCAAATCGACAGTATTTAGGTCGACAATGTTTAGGTCGACCACTATAGGTCGACAGTCACTAGGTCGACAGGGTTTCTAGGTCGACATGTGCTAGGTTGACAGGTCAAAAGAAGGTCGACATGATTTTTTTTTTTTTTTGGGGTGTCGTTTTCTTCGTAGAGTGACCGGGAACCCCAATTAGTGCTCCGTGTCCCCTTGCGCGTAGTCCACGTGGATCGTTAAGTATGAAAAAATTCAAAAAAAGAAAAAAAATGTGAAAAACTCATGTCAACCTTTTGACCTGTTGACCTAGCACATGTCGACCTAGAAACCCTTTCGACCTTCCATCCCTGTCGACCTAGACAGTGTTAATCTTCAGACCGCATCCCTAAAATACCTGGGTTTCTCTATCATCCATAAGGGATATTGGGGACAGATTAGTACGATGGGGTATCGATGGGTCCAAAGGAGCCAGTGCACTTGAAATTTCTTCAACTGGGTATGCTGGCTCCTCCCCTCTATGCCACCTTCTACAGGTCAGTGAGACTGGCTAAATACCTTTTTACCAAGCATTTATGTGAGGCTACAAACACTTAGGAGACATGGCCAGTATAAAAATTACACAGTAGCTCCGGCGCCATAGCGAGGGGCGGAACTACATCAGAGCTGACTCAGCGGCTTTTTGGCGCCTTCCTCTGCATAAGCAGCAGCCTCATACATCTCCTCCATAACGGTCACACGCTGGATCACTGGTACCAGGTGTAGAGGGGGAGAGCCGTTATATTGTGCACAAATATCATCCCTCTGAGGGATTTTTAATTAGACCGTCTCACTGTTTATATGTATATGTTAAACGCCGACAGCCTCACTGGGGCTGTGCAGCGTTGGGTGCGCTGGTGTCCTCTCTCCTGTGTCTCCTCTAACATGCAATAGGACAGGCTTGTATTGTATGTCAGGCTGTGTTGTATGTGTATTATGCCTGATGGATCCTCAATCTGCAGAAGTCCCAAGTGGAACCGTCTCAGCGGATCCTGTTATACCCCTTTCACACCGCAGCTTTAACCCGGTAAATTGCCGATTTTCTCAGCCTTCCTAAACTGTTCTAGCTGCGATGTGAAAGGGCCACCTTGAATTTACCATTTTCAAAATACTGGTATTTTGAAACAGTTAAAAAGCAGGGTCCTATCCGGTTCAGAACCGTTTCACTGTGCAGTGTGAAAGGCTCTGAAACGGTATTTCCAAGCCACAGGAGGTGATAGGCTGTCTCCATGTGTGATGTCACCAGGCAGAAGCAGGAAGCTGGAGGAAAAACACATGAGACACATGAGAGTGGGTTTAGAAGCGTTTTCTTACTGCAAATATATTATACAATGGCAACTTGGAGTGATGAAGAGGTGAGGGAGCTTCTAAGAATCAGAGGGGATGAGGAAATCTGCAGACAAATAACTGGGACAGTCAATACTCATATATAAAAACATGGTTAAAATGCTTCAAGCTGCTGGGTTCCATCGTACGACTATCCAAATTATTAATAATTAATTTATTAATAATTTTTAATAATGTGTGGGCCAGAAAAGTCCATTTATAATGACAACCACTGTTTTCTATGGGTGAAACGGGTTCAGTGTGAAAGGTACCTAAACGGTAATGAAATATTAATATACTGGTTACAACATGCGATGTGAAGGGGGTTTAACTGCTCAGACCCGTTTTAAGAACCGTTTAAAGAACCGTTTCAAAAGCAGGTTTTGCGATGTGAAAGCAGCATTAGTGGGGATGCTACTGGATACGGTAGCACAGAAAGAGTTCCTCCCAGAGGACAAAGTGAGAACACTTCAAGAAATGGCTCGCATGGTTCTCCGACCTGCTCGAGTATCCATTCATCTTTGCATAAAATTGTTGGGAAAGATGGTGGCCTTGTACGAGGCGAAACAGTTTGGAAGGTTTCATGCCAGACTTTTCCAATTGGACATCCTGAACAAGTGGTCTGGTTCCCATCTTCAGATGCACCGGATGATTTGGCTGTCACCCCAGGCCAGGATTTCACTCCTGTGGTCGCTACAGTCTTCCAACTTGCTGGAAGGTCGAAGCTTTGGGATTCGGGATTGGTTCCTCCTCACGACGGACGCGAGTTTGAGAGGATGGGGATCTGTCACCCAGGGGGCGCAGTTCCAGGGCAGGTGGTCTGCCCAGGAGGCCCTATTTCCGATCAACATCCTGGAACTTAAGGCCCTCTACAATGCTCTGATTCGGGCCTCCCCTGTTCTCCGGGATCGGACGATCCAGGTACAGTTGGACAACGCCACGGCTGTGGCGTACATCAATCGACAAGGAGGGACAAAAAGCAGAGCCTGCATGCGAGAAGTGTCAAGAATACTCTTCTGGGCAGAAAGACATGTAAGAGCACTGTCCGCAATCTTCATTCCGGGAGTGTACAACTGGGAAGCGGACTTCTTGAGTCGCCACGATCTCCATCCAGGGGAGTGGGGACTACACCCTCAGGTGTTTCAACAGGTGATCGACAGGTGGGGCTGCCCACAGATCGACATGATGGCCTCTCGCCTCAACAAGAAGCTTTGCTGCTATTGCTCGCGAACTAGGGACCCTCAGGCGAGCGCAGTGGATGCACTGATGTCGCCTTGGCCTTACCCGCTGGTCTACCGATTTCCTCTGATTCCGTTGATCCCAAGGGTGCTCAAGCGGATCAGGCATCAAGGAGTGCAAGCAATCTTGATTGCCCTGGATTGGCCCCGAAAAGCGTGGTACACAGCTCTTCTGGACATGTCCGTAGAGGACCCTTGGCCTCTACCGCTAAGAAGAGATCTTCTTCAGCAAGGACCGTTCGTCTACCCAGACTTACGGCGGCTTCGTTTGACGGCATGGAAGTTGAGCGGAACATCCTAGCTCACAAAGGGCTTTCCAAAAAGGTCATTGCCACTACGGTGCAAGCTAGAAAACCTGTGACGTCAAAACACTATCATCATATCTGGCGTAGATATGTCTCTTGGTGCGAGGAACGCACATATCTATCTTCAGAATTCCACTTGGGAAGATTCCTTTGTTTCCTGCAGACTGGAGTGGATAAAGGCTTACGTCTTGGATCCATTAAGGTCCAGATTTCAGCTCTTTCCATCTTCTTCCAGAAGAAGTTGGCTATCCTGCTAGAAGTTCAGACCTACTTGCAAGGGGTGCTTCACATACAACCTCCATTTGTGCCGCCTACGGCACCTTGGGATTTGGATGTGGTGTTAAGTGCTCGGCAGCTGCAGCTTCCACGTGCCCCGTGCTAGCCGCAGGTGGCGTGGGAGACTGTGGGACACAGAGAGGTGGACATAAGCCGCCTTTGAGAAACGATTCTTGAAAAACACTATAAAATAAATTTTTTACCTGAGTTCCATAATACTAGTTAAGTGCCACATTGATGAGAGTATTCTTACCTCCAACCCCGCTGCATATGATACAGATACTATATACAACAATAATACTGAGGGGCTAAATATACCAGTAAGCACAGGTGGTGCCAATCAAGAAGGTGACATATCTTCAGGCATGTCCTGTGAATGAGACAGGAATTAAAAGCCTCCAATGAATACAGCCACATTAATGTATGACGTGTAATAACAGTGAGGAATTTCACATGATGTTTAATTGTGAATAAGGAATATACTTTATATATGAATAATTCCCTGTTTAATTTTTATAAGCAAAAACACATCCCCCTGATGTGAAACTGGAATAGGGCAATAGAGAACCTCTGCAGCAACATAATATCTTAGCAGCACATAAAATGTTGCAAATGGAGAATAAGGTTTGTATGCAGATAGTTACAATTGTAGCACAATAAAGCGCAAGTATACTCAGGCAATTTAGCCTATAATATATAATAGGGTTCACAGAAAAGAACAACAGAAGGTGGTTTTAATAGTTTTTATTCACATACTTTTTTTTCTTCACTATACTATTTTTTTTATATTTCACCATCTCTATTGGATTCATTTTAATGTATATCAATAAAAGTTAAAACATTTTAACATTTCATTGTGGTTCCAGAGTGCACCCGACAAGATGTTCCCCTTGCTTCTTTTTTTGTTCATTTAAAATTGTTGGTCTTTGACCTGGAACATAAGGGTAGCACCAAAATGAATACATACATATAACAATTGTGGTATCACTAAAGAGTACATTATGTATATAGAGGATAGGGACCAAAGGTTATCTGGATACTGAAAGTAATGAACTCGTAGAGTACTGGTGCGGGATTGATCTCTCTTTTTGTGATCTTCATTAATTATTGTTATTTTAAAATATATGTTTATTTGCTAAATGCAATACAGGTTGAGTATCCCTTATTCAAAATGCTTGGGACCAGAAGTATTTTGGATATCTGATTTTTCCGTATTTGGGACCTAAGTCTAAGCACAGAATGCATTTATGTTTCATATACACCTTATACACAGCCTGAAGGTAATTTTAGCCAATATTTTTAATAACTTTGTGCATTATACAAAGTGTGTGTACATTCACACAATTCATTTATGTTTCATATACACCTTATACACACAGCCTGAAGGTTGTTTAATACAATATTTGTAATAACTTTGTGTATTAAACAAAGTTTGTGTACATTGAGCCATCAGAAAACAAAGGTTTCACTATCTCACTCAAAAAATTCCGTATTTTGGAATATTTGTATATGGGATACTCAACCTGTAACATATGCATTTGTACTTCAAATAAGCATCTATGACCGTTTTCTCAAGACGGCAAAAAACATGAAAGTGTAAATTAAGTAGGGTGGCAAAAAAAAAAGGAAATGATTTGAACACCACTTTCATAGGATGTTCACAAATGCAGAACCCGCTCCCCCATAGGTCTGCAAACTTGGTCCTCATTACCCCACACAGTGCATGTTTGGCAGGTAACCCAGCAGGTGCACAGGTGTATTCATTACTCACAGACACATTTTAAAAGGTCCGCAGGTGGAGTTAATTATTTCACTTGTAATTCTGTGAGGAGACCTGCAAAACATGCACCGTGTGGGGTCCTGAGGGCCGAGTTTGCAGACCTATGCGCTACCAAGTATCCCAGCTCGTTTACTGTGTAAAAACATGGCAGTGTATTTTTGTACTGGTTGGCGTGGTTTGGTCTGTAGCTGTGTTTACATTGGTTAGTCCCCTAGTTATCTTCTGAAGAAAATGACCAATACTAATCTTACCTAGATATTTGCATGTTTTTCCAGTGAGCCAGAAGAAGTTCTTTTATATTACTGCTACTGTGACATAAAGGACCCACAGTGGATTTGTGACTGGCAAAGGACATTGTGTGAACTATTGCATCTTAAAGGCAAAGTAAGTTGTCTCTGTAGTTACTACATTGCTGTCAGTATTATATAACCCTTCATGCAGAATATATGAGCTCATCAGCCCATACAGAGCTAACTACACATGATAAAATATTGCTTATTGCACACTAAAGGCCATACTCCCACGCAGCCGCATCTAGTGATGTTTCTCATACAGCGCATGCATCTCGTTCTGCATACACGGCTTTATGAACGTAGCGCAATACAGAGTCATTTGCATCTGAACTGTTTATCTGCTGTCTGTAAATGGTTGGCAACAATGTAATCATATAAGCGGACTGTGGGTTTGCTGTGGGTTGTGGTGCAATAACAAGGCTGTGTTTGCATGAGGATGTTCATATAGTCGCATAACATTCCGCTCGCAATCTATTCACATTTAGAATGTGACCGCATACAGATCTGAATCAGGCCATTACATCTCTCACTGCAGAACCTAAATGCAATTAGTAAATGCTCTAGATTTCTATAAGTTTACTATGGGACTTACTATTCATTTCTCTATAGTGTGTGTCTGTGTAATAAGATTTTTATAAACGTAATGCTTATGAGCTCAGCTGTAAGCTTTTAGGGTGGAGCTAAGTCTCCATCATACATAGACACGTACATTTTAAAAGAATAATATGCGAATAGCAAAACCGTTTCCTTTCTCACAGTATTCATTTTTAATAATTACATTACTTTCATTTGGCCTAAATGCACCTTTTTTCTCCTCTCTTACATGATCACACTTAAGGGGGGTACTGACGGGAGAGATGTGTGCTGAGCGATCTTAACACAGACCGCTCAGCACACATCTCTCCCTCCGCTCAGCCCAGCGCGATCTGCTGAGCGAGGAGGAGTACGGGCGGGGGGCCGCTCACTTCACACAGCGGTTAAGTGAGCGACCCGCTAGATAGGCCAATCTAGCACCGGCGATAGTGATGCGCGGGGCCGCGCATCGCTATCGCTGGGGGGCATACACACCGTAGATCCGTGCTTAAAATCTATGCAATCTAGTCAGATTGCTTAGATTTTAAACACGGATCTCTCCGTGTGTACCCCCCTTACTTCAGTGGCAGTGCCAGACCTTTGTTGGCTGATTTTGGCTACTGATTACAAGTCATTAACAGTAGGATTGGTGCACACGTGGACCGGAATGTAATGAAGTCTGAGTTAGGAGGCCGTGTGGGGTGCCGGACAAACTCAGATGTTTTTTAAATGGGCAATCATTTACAAGGCATAGTTTAGCCTTGTAAATTATTTCCCCTTTAAAAAAAAGTCTGCATTCGACCGGCATCTCGCACAGCTGCTGAACTCGGACTTGATTACATCCCGGCCGTGGTCCGTTTATGATTCAGTTAAAATTAGACCACCTAAGGGCCATCTACACTATTCATAAACTATGGGTGTCATTCCGACCCGTTCGCACGCTGCAATTTTTTGCAGCCATGCGATCGGGTCATAACAGCGCATGCATGCGGGCCGCAATGCGCAGATTGACAGGAAGAGGCCGGCCGGGGGTGTCAACTCACCGTTTTCTGGGAGTGTCGAGGAAACCCAGGCATGTCCGGCCGTTTCCAGGGAGGGATCCTGACGTCAGCTCCAGGAAGGATCATCGCAGTGGGTGAGTAAGTCTTGAGCTGTGCAGAGACTGCACAAACTTTTTGCTTGTTCAGCTCTCTACACAGCCGATCGCAGCCCTGCACAGCTCTAACCCCCTCCCCTGTAGGCAGCGATTACCTGGTCACAGTAGTGCAAAAAATAGCCTTCGTGCGACCAGTTCAGAATGACCCCCTATGTGTGTTATGGATGTGTTTTTTTTTTTTTTTTTTTGCTCATTTAAAAAAAAAAGTTAAATAAAGAAAGGTGCCCGTACTTTGTCTGCATATAGAGATATGTGCCTTGCTTGACAGTGTGAATTCTGGCCCTGTTTTAAGGGGGGCTGCATGCTGCACAATCTACACCCAGAAAGGACCACACTGTGTGCTGAGCAGTGCCCCCCACTCCACTCCCATACCTGCTGCTAATGGCACCCTTACAGGTGATATATTCAGTAAGATGACGTAGATGATTGCCAGAGCTTCTGGAATCTTCTATGTATGCGCAAAAATATCACAAGAAAAATGGCAGAAGGTATGAGGGACGGACCCGCTGAAAGTGGAGGCTGTTCATTTTTTACTTAATTACTGAGCACACCCCAAAACTGTAGCCTCGTGTAGATACACAAGGGGCAGACTAGATGGGCCAAATGGTTCTTATCTGCCATCAAATTCTATGTTTCTATGTAATGCAGGTCACACATGCTTCTATATCACAGCATATAGCACGAACGTTGCCTATGTCCGTGTGTAGGACATAGGCAACGTTCTGGCATCAATCTGATCATATGTTAATGGCTGAAGATAAACTTTTTGTGCTATCACAATAACCAGCTCCATTGATGCTAGATGCATTCCAGTTTGGACACCGAACCTGTAAATGAAATGTAACTTTTTCAGATTCGAATAGCTTCAGAAGGAATAAATGGAACAGTGGGGGGAAGCAAAATTTCCACCAAGCTTTATATCAACACAATACTTTCACACCCCCTGTTTAAACACAGCATGTGTTTGGAGGATTTCAAGGTAAGATTCATTTTCTGCTATTCTGAGATTAATTTTTAAATGTTGACAAAGCATTAATCCATTTCAGTTTTGCTGCTTTTTTTCTAGCATCCATAAGGGATATTGGGGAAATCTAGTACGATGGGGTATAGACTGGGTCCAAAGGAGCCAGTGTACTTTAAATTTCTTCACTGGGTGTGCTGGCTCCTCCCCTCTATGCCCCCTCCCACAGACAGTTTAGAAAAAAGTGCCCTCAGGAGAGGATGCACATCTCTGCAGCTCCAGAGAGTTTTCTTCAATTTCATTTAAAACATTTATTTCTCTTACGTCGTAGAGGATGCTGGGGACTCCGTAAGGACCATGGGGTATAAACGGGCTCCGCAGGAGACATGGGCACTCTAAAGACTTTAGAATGGGTGTGCACTGGCTCCTCCCTCTATGCCCCTCCTCCAGACCTCAGTTAGATCCTGTGCCCAGAGGAGACTGGGTGCACTGCAGGGGAGCTCTCCTGCGTTTCTCTGAAAAAGACTTTTGTTAGGTTTTTTATTTTCAGGGAGCGCTGCTGGCAACAGGCTCCCTGCATCGTGGGACTGAGGGGAGAGAAGCAGACCTGCTTAAATGATAGGCTCTGCATCTTAGGCTACTGGACACCATTAGCTCCAGAGGGTCGGAACGCATGTCTCACCCTTGCCGTTCGTCCCGGAGCCGCGCCGCCGTCCTCCTCACAGAGCCGGAAGATTGAACCCGGGTGAGTATTAAGAAGAAAGAAGACTTCAAAGGCGGCAGAATACTTCAGATCTTCACTGAGGTAACACGCAGCAGAAACGCTGCGCGCCATTGCTCCCACACATACACACACAGTGGGCACTGTAAGGGCGCAGGGGGGGCGCCCTGGCCAGCAATATTAACCTCAAGGGACACTGGCATAGAGATTAGATACGGCAGAGGCGGTATATTGAAAACCCCCCGCCAGTATAAATAATTTGAGCGGGACCGAAGCCTGCCGCTGAGGGGACGGAGCATGATCCTCCAGCACTAACCAGCGCCATTTTCTCCACAGCACACTGCAGAGAAGCTGGCTCCCCGGACTCTCCCCTGCTGAACACGGTTACAGAGGGCAAAAAAGAGGGGGGGCACATTTAATTGGCGCAGTGAGTGTAATTATATATATTTATATAAAAGCGCTGTACTACTGGGATTTTATTCCGGTGTTCGGTGGCGCTGGGTGTGTGCTGGCATACTCTCTCTCTGTCTCTCCAAAGGGCCTTATTGGGGGACTGTCTCCATATAGATATATCCCTGAGTGTGTGAGGGTGTCGGTACGTGTGTGTCGCCATGTCTGAAGCGGAAGGCTCATTTAAGGAGGAGGTGGAGCAGATGATTGTGGTGTCTCCGTCGGCAACGCCGACACCTGATTGGTTGGATATGTGGAATGTTTTAAATGCAAATGTGTCTTTATTACATAAGAGATTGGACAAAGCAGAGTCCAGGGATAGAACAGAGAGTCAATCCATGGCTTTGACTGTGTCACAGGGCCCTTCAGGGTCTCAGAAACGTCCACTGTCCCAAGTAGCAGACACTGATACCGACACGGATTCTGACTCCAGTGTCGACTACGATGAGGCGAGGTTACACCCAAGGGTGTCCAAAAGAATTTATTATATGATTATTGCAATAAAAGATGTTTTGCATATCACAGATGACCCCTCTGTCCCTGACACGTGGGTATGCATGTTTAAGGAAAAGAAACCTGAGGTAACCTTTCCCCCATCTCATGAGCTGAATGAGTTATTTGAAAAAGCTTGGGAAACTCCAGACAAGAAACTGCAGATTCCCAAGAGAATTCTTATGGCGTATCCTTTCCCGGCACAGGACAGGTTACGGTGGGAATCCTCACCCAGGGTGGACAAGGCTTTAACGCGCTTGTCCAAAAAGGTGGCGCTATTGTCTCCAGACACGGCGGCCCTCAAGGGTCCTGCTGATCGCAGACAGGAGACTACCTTAAAATCAATTTATACACATACGGGTGCCTTGCTCAGATTGGCAATAGCGTCGGCTTGGGTTTGTAGCGCTGTAGCAGCGTGGACAGATACCTTGTCAGCTGGCATCGATACCCTAGATAGGGATACCATTTTATTGACCTTAGGTCACATTAAAGACACAGCCCTATATATGAGAGACGCTCAGAGAGACGTTGGGTTGCTAGGTTCGAGAGCCAACGCCATGGCGATTTCTGCTAGGCGAACCCTGTGGACCCGCCAATGGACGGGTGATGCCGACTCAAAGAGACATATGGAAGTTTTGCCTTACAAGGATGAGGTTTTATTTGGGGAAGGTCTCGCGGACCTGGTTTCCACAGCTACCGCGGGTAAATCTACTTTCTCTGACGTCCTAGTGGATGCTGGGAACTCCGTAAGGACCATGGGGAATAGCGGCTCCGCAGGAGACAGGGCACATCTAAAGAAAGCTTTAGGATCACCTGGTGTGCACTGGCTCCTCCCCCTATGACCCTCCTCCAAGCCTTAGTTAGATTTTCTGTGCCCGACGAGAAGGGTGCACACTAGGGGCTCTCCTGAGCTCTTTGTGAAAGTTTTAGTTTAGGTTTATTATTTTCAGTGAGACCTGCTGGCAACAGGCTCACTGCATTGAGGGACTAAGGGGAGAAGAAGCGAACTCACCTGCGTGCAGAGTGGATTGGGCTTCTTAGGCTACTGGACATTAGCTCCAGAGGGACGATCACAGGTTCAGCCTGGATGGGTCACCGGAGCCGCGCCGCCGGCCCCCTTACAGAGCCAGAAGAGCGAAGAGGTCCGGAAAAATCGGCGGCAGAAGACTTTCCTGTCTTCAGATAAAGGTAGGCGCACAGCACCGCAGCTGTGCGCCATTGCTCTCAGCACACTTCACACTCCGGTCACTGAGGGTGCAGGGCGCTGGGGGGGCAGCGCCCTGAGACGCAATAAATCGTTAGAAAACCTTTTATGGCTAAAATAAATGCATCACATATAACTCCTGGGCTATATGGATGCATTTAACCCCTGCCAAAACATACAAGAAAACGGATGATAGGCTCCGCCCCTTTCTCGGCGTCCTTATCTCCTCAGCACACTGGCGCCATTTTCCCTCACAGCTCAGTTGGAGGGAAGCTCCCTGGCTCTCCCCTGCAGTCACTACACTACAGAAAGGGGTTAAAAAAGAGAGGGGGGCACAAATTAGGCGCAGTATAAACAATACAGCAGCTATAAAGGGAAAAACACTTATATAAGGTTATCCCTGTATATATATAGCGCTCTGGTGTGTGCTGGCAAACTCTCCCTCTGTCTCCCCAAAGGGCTAGTGGGGTCCTGTCCTCTATCAGAGCATTCCCTGTGTGTGTGCTGTGTGTCGGTACGTTTGTGTCGACATGTATGAGGAGAAAAATGATGAGGAGACGGAGTAGAGTGTCTGTAATAGTGTTGTCACCCCCTGGGGGGTCGACACCTGAGTGGATGTCCTGTGGAAATTGCGTGACAGTGTCAGCTTTGTATAAAAGACAGTGGTTGACATGAGACAGCCGGCTACTCAGCTTGTGCATGTCCAGACGTCTCATATAGGGGCTCTAAAGCGCCCGTTACCTCAGATACAGACGCCGACACGGATACTGACTCCTGTGTCGACGGTGAAGAGACAACCGTGATTTCCAAATAGGGCCACACATTGCATGATTGAGGCAATGAAAAAAGTTTACACTTTTCTGATAATATGAATACCACCAAAAAAAAAAAAGGGGTATTATGTTGGTGAGGAAAAACTTCCTGTAGTTTTCCTGAATCTGAGAAATAAAATGCGTGGGTTTCCCCCCGATAACAATTGATAATTTCTAAAAAGTTATTGGCAGTATACCTTTTCCCGCCAGAGGTTAGGGTGCGTTGGGAAACACCCCCTAGGGGGGATAAGGCGCTCACACGCTTGTAAGAACATGGGCTCTACCCTCTCTTGAGATGGCCGCCCTTAAGGATCCTGCTGATAGAAAGCAGGAGGGTATCCTAAAATGTATTTACACACATACTGGTGTTATACTGCGACCAGCAATCGCCTCAGCCTGGATGTGCAGTGCTGGGTTGGCGTGGTCGGATTCCCTGACTGGAAATATGATATCCTAGATAAGGACAGTATATTATTGCCTATAGAGCAATTAAAAGATGCATTTCTATATATGCATGATGCACAGCGGAATATTTGCCGACTGGCATCAAGTATAAGTGCGTTGTCCAATTATACCAGTAAAGTGGTCAGGTGATGCGGATTCCAAACGGCATTTGGAAGTATTGCCTTAAAAGAGGGGATGTACCCCAGGTCGCCTCTCAAAATAAGACGCCGTATTATCAGGCGCAGGCCTGGTTGGCAAGCGGACAAAAGGGTTCCTCTTTTCTGCTCGTGACAGAGGGAGAGGAAAATGGCTGCAGAGATCAGCCAGTTCCAAGGAACAGAAACTCTTTTCCGCCTCTGCCAAGCCCTCAGTATGACGCTAGGGCTTTACAAGTTCAGGCACGGTGGGGTCCCGTTCTCAATGAATTTCAGTGCGCAGTGGGCTCACTCGCAAGTAGACCCCTGGATCCTTCAGGTAATATTTCAGGGGTACAAATTGGAATTCGAGACGTATCCCCCTCGCCGTTTCCAAAGGTCTGTTTTACCGACGTCTCCCGCTGACAGGGAGGCAGTTTTGGAAACCATTCACAAGCTGTATTCCCAGCAGGTGATAATCAAGGTACCCCTCCTGCAACAGGGAACGGGGTATTATTCCACACTATTGTGGTACCGAAGCCAGACGGCTCGGTGAGACCGATTTTAAAATCTAAAATCTAAAATCTTTGAACACTTGCATACAGAGGTTCAAATTCAAAATTGAGTCACTCAGAGCAGTGATTGCAAACCTGGAAGAAGGGGACTACATGATGTCTCGGGACATCAAGGATGCTTACCTTCATGTCAAAATTTACCCTTCTCACCAAGGGTATTTCAGGTTATGGTACAGAACTGTCACTATCAGTTCGGACGCTGCCGTAGGGATGGTCCACGGCACCCCGGGTCTTTACTGAAGTAATGACCGTAATGATGATATTCCTTCGAAGGAAGGGAATTTTAGTTATCCGTTACTTGGACGATTCCCTGATAAGGGTAAGATCCAGGGGACAGTTGGAGATCGGTGTAGCACTATATCAGGTAGTGTTGCGGCAGCACGATTGGATTCTCAATATTCCAAAATCGCAGCTGGTTCCGACGACTTGTCTTCTGTTCCTAGGGATGATCCTGGACACAGTCCAGAAAGAAGGTGTTTCTCCCGGAGGAGAAAGCCAGGGAGTTATCCGACAGGAACCTCCTAAAACCGAACCAAGTCTCAGTGCATCAATGCACAAGGGTTCTGGGTAAAAATGGTGGCTTCCTACGAAGCAATCCCATTCGGCAGATTCCACGCAAGACTTTCCAGTGGAACCTACTGGACAAATGGTCCGGGTCGCATCTTCAGATGCTTCAGCGGATAACCCTGTCACCGGGGACAAGGGTATCCCTCCTGTGGTGGTTGCAGAGTGCTCATCTTCTAGAGGGCCGCAGATTCGGCATTCGGGACTGGGTCCTGGTGGCCAGGGATGCCAGCCTGCGAGGCTGGGGAGCAGTCACACAGGGAAGGAATTTCCAGGGCTTATGGTCAAGCCTGGAGACATCTCTTCATATAAACATTCTGGAACTAAGGGCCATTTACAATGCCCTAAGTCAAGCGAAACCCCTGCTTCAGGGTCAGGCGGTATTGATCCAATCGGACAACATCACGTCAGTCGCCCACGTAAACAGACAGGGCGGCACGGGAAGCAGGGGGGCAATGGCAGAAGCTGCAAGGATTCTTCGCTGGGCGGAAAATCATGTGATAGCACTGTCAGCAGTGTTCATTCCGGGAGGGGACAACTGGGAAGCAGACTTCCTCAGCAGACACGACCTTCACCCGGGAGAGTGGGGACTTCACCCAGAAGTCTTCCACCTGATTGTAAACCGTTGGGAAAAACCAAAGGTGGACATAATGGCGTCCCGTCTAAACAAAAAACTAGACAGATATTGCGCCAGGTCAGGGGACCCTCAGGCAATAGCGGTGGACGCTCTGGTAACACCGTGGGTGTACCAGTCAGTGTATGTGTTCCCTCCTCTGCCTCTCATACCAAAAGTACTGAGAATCATAAGAAGGAGAGGAGTAAGAACTATACTCGTGGTTCCGGATTGGCCAAGAAGGACTTGGTATCCGGAACTTCAAGAGATGCTCACGGACGAACCGTGGCCTCTACCTCTAAGAAAGGACCTGCTCCAGCAGGGGCCTTGTCTGTTCCAAGACTTACCGCGGCTGCGTTTGACGGCTTGGCGGTTGAACGCCGGATCCTGAAGGAAAAAGGCATTCCAGATGAAGTCATCCCTACCCTGGTCAAGGCCAGGAAGGACGTAACCGCAAAACATTATCACCGCATTTGGCGAAAATATGTTGCGTGGTGGGAGGCCAAGAAGGCCCCTACAGAGGAATTTCAACTGGGTCGTTTCCTCCATTTCCTGCAAACAGGACTGTCTATGGGCCTAAAATTAGGGTCCATTAAGGTTCAAATTTCGGCCCTGTCGATTTTCTTCCAAAAGGAACTGGCATCAGTGCCTGAAGTTCAGACATTTGTAAAAGGGGTACTGCATATACAGCCTCCTTTTGTGCCTCCAGTGGCACCTTGGGATCTCAATGTTGTGTTGAGTTTCCTAAAGTCACATTGGTTTGAACCACTCACCACTGTGGACTTAAAATATCTCACATGGAAGGTGACGATGCTGTTAGCCCTGGCTTCAGCCAGGCGTGTGTCAGAATTGGCGGCTTTATCATATAAAAGCCCTTATTTAATATTTCATTCTGACAGGGCAGAATTGAGGACTTGTCCTCAATTTCTACCTAAGGTGGTTTCTGCATTTCACATGAAGCAACCTATTGTGGTACCTGCGGCTACTAAGGACTTGGAGGATTCCAAGTTGCTTGACGTGGTCAGGGCCCTGAAAATATATGTTTCCAGGACGGCTGGAGTCAGAAAATCTGACTCGCTGTTTATCCTGTATGCACCCAACAAACTGGGTGCTCCTGCTTCTAAGCAGACGATTGCTCGTTGGATTTGTAGTACAATTCAGCTTGCACATTCTGTGGCAGGCCTGCCACAGCCAAAAATCTTAAAATGCCCACTCCACAAGGAAGGTGGGCTCATCTTGGGCAGCTGCCCGAGGGGTCTCGGCTTTACAACTTTGCCGAGCAGTTACTTGGTCAGGAGCAAATACGTTTGTAAAATTCTACAAATTTGATACCCTGGCTGAGGAGGACCTGGAGTTCTCTCATTCGGTGCTGCAGAGTCATCCGCACTCTCCCGCCCGTTTGGGAGCTTTGGTATAATCCCCATGGTCCTTACGGAGTTCCCAGCATCCACTAGGACGTCAGAGAAAATAAGAATTTACTTACCGATAATTCTATTTCTCGTAGTCCGTAGTGGATGCTGGGCGCCCATCCCAAGTGCGGATTGTCTGCAATACTGGTACATAATTATTGTTACCAAAAAATTCGGGTTATTGTTGTAGTGAGCCATCTTTTATAGAGGCTTCTCTATTATCATGCTGTTAACTGGGTTCAGATCACAAGTTGTACAGTGTGATTGGTGTGGCTGGTATGAGTCTTACCCGGGATTCAAAATCCTTCCTTATTGTGTACGCTCGTCCGGGCACAGTATCCTAACTAAGGCTTGGAGGAGGGTCATAGGGGGAGGAGCCAGTGCACACAAGGTGATCCTAAAGCTTTCTTTAGATGTGCCCTGTCTCCTGCGGAGCCGCTATTCCCCATGGTCCTTACGGAGTTCCCAGCATCCACTACGGACTACGAGAAATAGAATTATCGGTAAGTAAATTCTTATTTTTTTACCTTATGTACCCCCACAGCAAAAGAAAACGCCACAATATCAGATGCAGTCCTTTCGGTCGCATAAGTCCAGAAGAGGTCGGGGCTCTTCCTTCCTCGCCAGAGGTAAGGGTAGAGGGAAAAGAATGCCTGCTACGGCTAGTTCCCAGGAGCAGAAGTCCTCCCCGGCTTCTACTAAATCCACCGCATGATGCTGGGGCTCCACTGAGGGAGTCCGCCCTGGTGGGGGGCACGTCTTCGACTCTTCAGCCACGTCTGGGTTCAATCAGACGTGGATCCTTGGGCGATGGAAATTGTATCCCAAGGATACAAGCTGGAATTCGAAGAGGTGCCTCCGCGCCGATTTTTCAAATCGGCTTTACCAGCTTCTCCCCCAGAGAGGAAGATAGTTTTAGCTGCAATTCAAAAGCTGTATCAACAGCAAGTGATTGTCAAGGTTCCCCTAGTTCAACAGGGGAAGGGGTACTATTCAACCCTGTTTGTAGTTCCGAAACCGGATGGCTCAGTCAGACCCATTCTAAATCTAAAATCCCTAAACCTGTACTTGAAAAAGTTCAAATTCAAGATTGAATCGCTCAGGGCTGTTATCTCCAGCCTGGAAGGGGGGATTTTATGGTGTCACTAGACATAAAGGATGCAAACCTTCATGTCCACATATATCCCCCTCATCAGGCGTACCTGAGATTCGCTGTACAGGACTGTCATTACCAGTTTCAGACGTTGCCGTTTGGGCTTTCCACGGCCCCGAGGATTTTCACCAAGGTAATGGCGGAAATGATGGTGCTCCTGCGCGGGCAGGGAGTCACAATTGTCCCGTACTTGGACGATCTCCTGATAAAAGCGAGATCGAGAGATCAGTTGCTGAAAAGCGTGTCGCTCTCCCTGAGAGTGCTGCAGCAACATGGCTGGATTCTGAATCTACCCAAGTCACAGTTGGTTCCAACGACTCTGCTATCTTTCTTAGGCATGATTCTGGACATGGAACAAAAGAGGGTTTTTCTCCCGATGGAAAAAGCCCAGGAACTCCAGAACATGGTCAGAGACCTGTTAAAACCGAGAAGAGTGTCAGTCCATCAATGCACTCGAGTACTGGGAAAGATGGTGGCAGGTTTCATGCGAGGACATTTCAGTGGGACCTTCTGGACAAGTGGTCCGGGTCCCATCTTCAAATTCATCAGAAAATAAGCCTGTCCCCCAGGGCCAGGGTGTCTCTCCTGTGGTGGCTGCAGAGTGCCCACCTTCTAGAGGGTCGCAGGTTCGGCATTTAAGACAGGGTTCTGGTGACCACGGACGCGAGCCTCCGAGGATGGGGAGCAGTCACACAAGGAAGAAATTTTCAGGGAACATGGTCAAGCCAGGAGGCTTGTCTACACATCAACATACTGGAATTAAGGGCCTTATACAACGGCCTACGACAAGCGGAGAATCTTCTTCGCAACCTACCGGTTCTGATTCAATCAAACGTTACAGCCGTGGCTCATGTAAACCGCCAAGGCGGGACAAGGAGCAGAGTGGCAATGGCGGAAGCCACAAGGATTCTGCGCTGGGCGGAAAATCACGTAAGCGCTCTGTCAGCAGTCTTTATTCCGGGAGTGGACAACTGGGAAGCAGACTTCCTCAGCAGACACGATCTCCATCCAGGAGAGTGGGGACTTCATCAAGAAGTTTTTGCAGAGATAACAAGTCTTTGGGGACTTCCTCAAATAGACATGATGGCGTCACGCCTCAACAAGAAGCTTCGGAGGTATTGTGCCAGGTCAAGGGACCCTCAGGCAGTAGCGGTAGACACCCTGGTGACACCATGGGTGTTTGTCGGTCTATGTATTCCCTCCTCTTCCTCTCATCTCTAAAATATTGAGAATCATAAGAAGAAAAAGAGTGCAGACAATACTCATTGTTCCAGATTGGCCTCGAAGGGCCTGGTATTCAGATCTTCAGGAGATGCTCACAGAAGATCCATGGCCTCTTCCTCTCAGGGAGGACCTGTTGCAGCAGGGGCCCTGCGTGTTCCAAGACTTACAGCGGTTACGTTTGACGGCATGGCAGTTGAACACCGAATCCTAGCTGGGAAAGGTATTCCGGAGGAAGTCATCCCTACTCTGATAAGGGCTAGGAAGGAGGTGACGGCGAAACATTATCACCGTATCTGGAGGAAGTCTGTTTCTTGGTGTGAAGCCAAGAATGCTCCTACGGAAGATTTCCACCTGGGCCGTTTTCTCCATTTTCTACAGACAGGAGTGGATATGGGCCTGAAATTAGGCTCCATTAAGGTACAGATTTCGGCCCTATCTATATTCTTTCAGAAGGAATTGGCTTCTCTCCCAGAAGTCCAGACTTTTGTAAAGGGAGTGCTGCACATCCAGCCTCCTTTTGTGCCCCCAGTGGCACCATGGGACCTTAACGTGGTGTTACAGTTCCTTACGTCACACTGGTTTGAACCTCTTCAAACAGTTGAGTTGAAATTTCTCACTTGGAAAGTGGTCATGTTGTTAGCCTTGGCATCTGCGAGGCGGGTGTCCGAATTGGCGGCTTTGTCTCACAAAAGCCCCTATCTGATTTTCCATGTGGATAGAGCAGAGTTGAGGACTCGTCCTCAATTTCTGCCTAAGGTGGTTTCATCGTTTCATATGAACCAACCTATTGTGGTGCCTGTGGCTACGGGGGACTGGGAGGATTCCAAGTCTCTTGATGTAGTCAGGGCCTTAAAAGTTTATGTAGCCAGGACGGCTCGGGTTAGGAAAACAGAGGCACTGTTTGTCCTGTATGCAGCCAACAAGGTTGGCGCCCCTGCTTCTAAGCAGACTATTGCCCGCTGGATCTGTAACACGATTCAGCAGGCTCATTCTACGGCTGGATTGCCGGTTCCAAATTCGGTAAAGGCCCATTCCACTAGGAAGGTGGGCTCTTCTTGGGCGGCTGCCCGAGGCGTCTCGGCATTACAGCTGTGCTGAGCAGCTACTTGGTCGGGTTCAAACGCTTTTGCAAAATTCGACAAGTTTGATACCCTGGCTGATGAGGACCTCATGTTTGCTCAATTGGTTCTGCAGAGTCATCCGCACTCTCCCGCCCGGTCTGGAGCTTTGGTATAATCCCCATGGTGCTTACGGAGTCCCCAGCATCCTCTAGGATGTAAGAGAAAATAAGATTTTAAACCTACCGGTAAATCTTTTTCTCCTAGTCCGTAGAGGATGCCTGGCGCCCGTCCCAGTGCGGACATATTTCTGCAAGACTTGTATATAGTTATTGCTTACATAAGGGTTATGTTACAGTTTTGATCAGTCTCGGACTGATGCTGTTTTGTTTCATGCTGTTAACAGGTTAGTATATTCCATGTTATACGGTGTGGATGGTGTGGGCTGGTATGAATCTTGCCCTTAGATTAACAAAAATCCTTTCCTCATACTGTCCGTCTCCTCTGGGCACAGATTCTTTTTCATCCACTAGGGGTCACTGGAGTACTCTTGGGATATGGACGGCTTCCGTAGGAAACAGCACTGAATATTTAAATTTAGAACACTCCACCCCTCCATATCCCCGAGTACCTCATTGTTTTTTCTGTGCTCGAAGTAGTAACAGCTCTGTGGCTGAGTCCACAATTACTTTGAATTATTTTTTTTCTATTTTTTATACATCCCTTTCCCCCTTCCAAAAGGCAGGGTCAGGGATTGTGCAAGCTGCTGAAGCAGCAGTGGCGTGTCGGTCCTCACTGAATGAGCTCCCTCACAGCCACACACAGATCTCCTGCTCAGGCTGGCCGGCGCTTGTACAGAAGCCCCGTCGGAGCCTCATAACAAACAGGAGTGCAGGTATGTGTACGGGGCGGTCAGCTCCCACTGCCGCCCCGAGGTGTGGGGACATTGTTATGCAGGATCCTATGCAGACGCCCGGCCGCCGCCGCTGCTCTGCCCCCTCACACGGCTCCGGCCGCCGCCGCTGCTCTGCCGCTCACACTGCTCCAGCCGCCGCCGCTACTCTGCCCGCTCACACTGTTCCGGCCGCTGCTCTGCTCACGCTGCTCCGGCCCCCACCGCTGTACTCCCGCTGCTCACAGCGCTCGATACACAGCGCTTCACGATCCCCGCTCTCTGTCTCTAACGGTCACTGGGAGATGCGGCTCCACACGCTGCGCTGGCCGCCGCTCTGTGTCTGAAAGCATACAGGGGGGAAAGGGGGCATAATCAGGGGGCAATAGTAGGGGGCAATACCGTAAGATAACCTGCAGCAGCAACAGCAGATGCTAGGCTGCAGGGGTATTTACACAGGATTTCATGATTATATGTGAGAGCATGGCAGCCATTTTAACCATGCTTCCTGTGTCTTCCTGCTGTGATTCCAGAACGTTCCAGTACTACAGCTCTACTCCACCGGAGGGGTGTTAGTGGGAATTTGGGATCACATTTCATAGTACTGGCCACGTGTACTGCACTTGGCCAGATATATATATAGAGACACCTTACTACTATTTTACTGAGTCGTGCAAGTGTCTGTTTTTGTGTATTGTATTGTCTGTCGCCATAATGAGTAAGGCACCAGCAAAAACTAAAAAGCATAATTGCAAAGTCTGTAGCAGTGTGTTACCGGATGGATCTACCACATGTACAGTATGTTTTGTGGATTCGGTTCAGAATACAATTTCTGCTCCAGTTTTACAGCCAATTTCCTCACCGAACCCTCCTTGGGAAATGCTAGCCAATGTACTGGCTGGGTTGCAATCAGAATTGGCCGCCGCTCGACAAGAGCGGGAAACGGCAAGATCTGAGTCTAGGGTGAGACCGCCAGAACTACCGGAGGCGTCTCAGCCTTGCGAAAGGTCCAAATCCATTTTGGGTAAACGGGATAAATTTCATATGTCTTATGATTTTCCAGTTTCTGCTATGTTGCATTCTGACGATTCCATGCCAGACCTCACGGAACAAGATGAGGGTGAGGAGGGCGAAGTGGAGTCAGATAGTGAGGATTTTAACAGCTCCGGCATTGATAATCTCATCAGAGCGGTGCGTCAGTCTCTGAGGTTTACTGAAACTGAGGAGCCTCTCACAAATGATCAGGTCGTATTTACTAAACGACAAAGAACTCCAATAAGTTTTCCTGTCTCGGAATCTCTTAATCAGATGTTAGTAGAAACACGACAGAATCCAGATAAACGGTTTTCTATACCTCGCAGATTTAAGTCTAGTTACCCGTTTCCAGACTCGGTAACATGTACATGGGAGAATCCACCAATAGTTGATTCGTCAGTGTCGAAGCTTACCAAGAAATTAACCATACCAGTGCCAGCGGCTACTACGCGTAAAGACCCTTTAGATCGCAAGATAGAAACTATGCTAAAGTCCATGTATGTAGCAGCAGGAGTGATGCTGAGACCTGGATTGGTTGGCATCTGGGTCACTAAGGCGCTCATAATATGGATTACAGAACTCAAATCTGCTTTACATGACGAAAATCTGATACTTCTTGCAAATCAAATGTGTGAGGCTGCAGATTATCTCTGTACAGCGTCTACTGACGTCTGTCAGCTCACTTCTCGTATTTCATCGTCGCTAGTTACGGCACGACGAGCACTCTGGCTGCGTGCTTATCAAGCGGAGGCAGAGGTCAAACGAGGTATAGAGGCGTTGCCTTACGATGGCAAGAAGTTGTTTGGTCCTGAATTGGACGCATGGATTGCTGAGGCTACGGGAGGTAAGTCGGTTTTCTTACCATTGCCTCCACCGGTATCAAGAAGGAGGTACGCTGGACCTTCGTTCAAATCCTTTAGACCTCAGTCCTTTCGAGGACGTGGCAGAGGAACAGCCACGCCTGCTAGACGTGGACGTGGTTTCCAACAAACCAACACAAGTCGCCAGGACGCTAAGGCTACCGACAAACCAGTGGCATGACGGGCTACCAGCCCATCTCGGTTCTCCGATTGTGGGAGCACGCCTTCAGACGTTCCATTTGGCGTGGTTCCACACATCCGCGGATGGGTGGATCCGCAATTTAGTGTTAAAAGGTTACAAAATAGAGTTCAACTGTTTTCCGCCTCTGCGGTTTTTCAAGACAGGATTGCCTCTGTCGGACGACAAGAGGGCGGTTCTGCAAATTGCCATTCAGTCCCTACTGGATTCAGCAGTTTTGATTCCGGTCCCTGTACACCAACAGGGTCAGGGTTATTATTCCAGTCTGTTTCTGGTACCGAAGCCGGATGGCTCAGTCAGACCAATATTGAACTTAAAGGGTCTCAATCAGTACGTAACTTACTACATTCCGTGATTGCGGGTTTAGAGCCAAAGGAATTTATGATTGCGCTAGATCTCAAGGATGCGTACTTACACATTCCGATTTGGCAGCCTCATCAGAAATTCTTGCGGTTTGCAATACGCCAGAACCATTACCAGTTTCAGGCACTACCGTTTGGCCTATCATCAGCGCCTCGAGTATTCACCAAAGTGATGTCGGTGATGATGGCTCATCTCAGATCCCTGGGAGTGACAATAGTTCCGTATTTAGACCACGGTTGGATTGTCAACTTCAAGAAATCACATCTAATTCCGTCTCAACGCCTTCAATTCCTAGGTATGATTCTCGATACAGTCAATCAAAGAATTTACCTACCACAACAGAAAGTACAGATTCTACGCCATCTAGTACAATTAGTCCTCAAGCCACGCACAGTGTCTGTACACTTGTGCATTCGCCTCTTAGGCACAATGGTGGCAGCTTTCGAAGCGCTTCAGTTCGGAAGATTTCACTCACGTCCATTTCAACTGAATGTGCTCGCCCAGTGGTCGGGCTCGCATCTGCAGATTCACCACAGGGTGAGGTTGTCGCCAAGGGCAAGAGTGTCTCTGCTCTGGTGGCTCAAGGAACACAATTTAACCGCAGGGAGACTGTTAGGAGGCTGGAATTGGATAATTCTAACGACGGACGCCAGTCTCAGAGGTTGGGGAGCGGTAGTTCAAAATTGTCAGCTCCAGGGTCTCTGGGCGGATCACGAAAGATTGCTGTCTATAAATGTCCTGGAACTCCGCGCAATTTACAATGCGCTACGACAAGCGGTGCACATGCTTCGCTCTCAGACTGTCCAAGTGCAGTCAGACAATGCGACGGCGGTCGCATACATCAACAAACAAGGAGGAACAAGAAGCCGCATGGCAATGCGGGAGGTAGCTCGAATCCTCAATTGGGCGGAATACCACCAGGTGATATTGTCGGCCGTGTTCATTCCGGGAGTGGACAACTGGGAAGCGGATTATCTCAGTCGTCAGGATTTTCATCCAGGAGAATGGGCATTAAATCCAGAAGTGTTTCACATGTTGGTTCAGCGATGGGGTTATCCTCAGGTGGACCTTATGGCGTCTCGACACAATCACCAAACGCTCCAGTATGTGTCCAGAACAAGAGATCCAAAGGCGGTGGATGCTCTCACCGTCGCGTGGCCGTACAGTCTTGTGTATCTGTTTCCACCGTTTCCGTTGCTCCCTCTGGCGCCTCATTGGCCTCGGAGAGCTTGGTTCTCGGATCTCCGAGGACTACTCGCAGACGATCCTTGGCCGCTCCCACTACGTCCAGACCTGTTACAACAGGGTCCGTTCCTTTACCCCAATTTAGCGCGGCTGCGTTTGACGGGGTGGCTGTTGAGACCGCTCTCTTAAGAACAGAGGGCATTCCACAATCGGTTATACCAACCATGTTACGAGCTAGGAAGCCGGTTACGGCAGCTCATTATTACAGAATATGGCGTGCCTATATAGGTTGGTGTGAAGCTCGGAAGTTTCCGACATCATCTTTCAAGTTATCCCGCCTTTTGTTATTTCTACAGACGGGGTTAGATGGAGGACTGCGTTTATCTACACTAAAGGTGCAGGTATCTGCTTTGTCAGTTTACTTTCAAAGACGATTGGCTCTATTGCCGTCTATACACACTTTTTTCCAAGGTGTCCTCAGAGTTCAGCCTCCATTCATTCCACCTACAGCGCCATGGGACTTGAATCTGGTTTTAGTTTTCTTACAGTCTTCATATTTTGAACCCTTACAGCAAGTGGATATAAAGTTTCTCACTTGGAAAACAATTTTTCTTCTAGCCTTAGCTTCGGCAAGGCGTGTTTCAGATTTGGGTGCCTTGTCATGCAAGCCACCGTATTTGGTGTTTCATGATGATGACAGAGCGAAACTTCGGACGAATTCCGCTTTCTTACCAAAGGTAGTGTCATCTTTTCACATCAATCAACCAATAGTAGTGCCTGTGTTGATAGCACATTCTGGAACTCTGGATGTGGTACGCGCATTACGCATTTATGTATCCCGAACGTCTTCAGTTCGTAAGACGGATACGTTGTTTGTTCTCTATGATGCTGCCAAGATGGGTTGGCCAGCGTCTAAACAAACCTTATCCAGATGGATAAAACTGACCATACGTCAGGCTTACCTTCATGCTAGGTTACAGCCGCCTACATCAGTAATCGCTCATTCCACACGTTCTGTGGGAACTTCATGGGCAGCTGGTCGGGGAGCTTCTACGACGCAGCTTTGCCGTGCGGCTACATGGTCTTCAGTGCACACGTTTGTGCGCTTTTACAAGTTTGATACGTTTGCGGCATCAGCATCTAGCTTTGGCCGCCTAGTGTTACAGGTGCCAAACAGCTCTCCCGCCCACGGGGGAAGCTTTGGTTAGTCCCAAGAGTACTCCAGTGACCCCTAGTGGATGAAAAAGAAAATAGGATTTTGGTACTTACCAGGTAAATCCTTTTCTTTGAATCCATAGGGGGCACTGGACGCCCACCCAGAGCAGTTTTACCTAGTTTGTGGTGAGTTCTGAGGATCTTATGGTAACACACTCTCACCGACTGGTTCAAATTATCAAGTGCTGGTTATGGTGTCAACTGTTTAGTTGTCAGTAACGTTATGTCAACTTCGTTATTGTCTTATGTTATATGTAATACTCCATTGTCAACCTCTCTATAGTTCCTGTTCGGCTCAGTAAAAAACACTGAGGTACTCGGGGATATGGAGGGGTGGAGTGTTCTAAATTTAAATATTCAGTGCTGTTCCGACGGAAGCCGTCCATATCCCAAGAGTACTCCAGTGCCCCCTATGGATTCAAAGAAAAGGATTTACCTGGTAAGTACCAAAATCCTATTTTCTCTAACTGAGGTCTGGAGGAGGGGCATAGAGGGAGGAGCCAGTGCACACCCATTCTAAAGTTCTTTATAGTGCCCATGTCTCCTGCGGAGCCCGTCTATACCCCATGGTATTTACGGAGTCCCCAGCATCCTCTACTGACTAGAAGAAAAAGATATACCGGTAGGTTTAAAATCTTATTTTTTTTCGGTATGCTGTCTGGGCAACAGCATACCTGTGCCGTGGGAGTTAGTGAGGGGTGTTTGGTAACCGGCCTTGCGAGGTGCAGAGCTGCTTGCCCGCTGCAGGACCATTGTCCTGAGGGGTTGTTTGTTCAGCGGTGCACTGTGCCTTGTCTGTCACAGCTGCAGCACGCCGCACACCCCTAACGCTGCCTGAAGGTGACATCGGTGGTGAATACAAACCGGGGACCCCGCTTGGGGGGGTTCCCGGTTCAAAGTGCGGCATTCCACGGGTGCGGCGTACGGGACCCTCCCTGGGGAGTCCCACTAGGATCTCTCGTGTGTACACTGGCACAAAACTGCTTAACTAAGCACTTGTGTGAGGTTTTAAGCTTATTTGGAGACTTTGCCAGTATAAATAAGATGTACAGCTCCGGCGCTATTGGTGGGGGCGGAGCTTTCTCAGAGCGGGACCAGCTGCGTTTTGGCGCCGTCCTCTGCTTACAGCAGCCATCTACAGCACACACTCAGCGCTTCCTGCCTCACAGACACGCTGGAAACTGGTACAGGGTGTAGCTAAGGGGGAGAGCCGCTGGTGTACACTATTCTGAGCCTAATTAGGACTGCATTTATTAGTGTTTACTGTTATATACAGAGCAGACAGTCTCACTGGGGCTGTGCAGCTCTGGGTGTGCTGGTTTCATAATCCTCTCTGTGTCTTCTCTCACATACAGTAAGGCAGGCTTGCATTATAACTGTCTGTGTGTATGTGTTTACACTTACTGTGAAATATGGGTAAACACAAGCTGTGCAGTGTATGTCACACCAGATTCTTTCCATTATCTTATGACCGTTTCCTGTGAGCAATGTAGTCACTCTTCCCAACTTAGTGAAGAGGCAGGGGGAGAGCGTCCAGAGCCCCACTGGTTAGGGTCTCTTAAGACTATGATGTCAGATATGCCATCCCAGCTCGCTGCTATTATGCATAAAACACAGCTACTGCAACAAGCTGTTGCAGATTTAGCTGCTAGGTCTGATGCACAGCCCCCCCCCCCCCCCCCCCTCTCATGCAGGTCCAAAAAGTTTTTGCGCACTTTCCCGTTTGCTCCTGAAGGTAGAACATTTTGGGAGGAATCCCCTGGCATGGATGTCTCAGTCTCTCACCTGTCTAAAAATGCGGTGCTACCTGCCCCGGGCTCCTTTACCATGTAGGATCCTGGGGATCGGAAGATAGAGACTACCCTAAAGTCTATACACACTGCAGCTGGCCTCTCACAAAGACCGTTTTTTGCGGGTTGCTGGATGACCCATGCTATTCCTTCTTGTGCCATTCAAATTCAGGGGGTTCTCTCGGGGGATATGCCCTTAGTTACTATGGTCACCCTACTGAAGCACACTACACGTGTCCCCTGTGATTCCCTCAAGGAGATGGGGAACATTAATGCTCGGACGTCTGCCATGGCAGTGTCGGCGCGCAGGGCCTTGTGGTTGCGTCAGTGAATTGCAGACGCAGAATCCAAACGTAGTGTGGAATCTCTCCCCTTTTCTGGGGAATGGCTTTTTGAGGTCGAATTGGATACCTGGATTTCCAAAGTTACGGCTGGGAAATCCACGTTTTTTCCCTCTGGGGCCTCGCCGGCAAGACGCTTCTATCCGGGGTCATCTGTCCAGTCCTTTCGGTCTCACAGATTTCGATCGAAGACCAGAGGTGCCTCCAATGCGGCCAGAGGTAAGTCCAGAAAACCTGCAAGCACCAGTTCTCAGGAGCAGTCCACCGGTTCTGCTTCCTCTAAGGCCTCAGCATGACGGTGCCCACCCACCCCGATGGGATCTCGAGGTGGGAGCTCGACTGCGTCACTTCGGCCGCGTCTGGGAGACCTCCTGCCAGGACGCATGGGTCATGGAGCTCGTTTCTCAAGGCTACAAGCTGGAGTTCGACCGTACTCCTCCCCAACAATTTTTCAAATCAAGCTTGCCAGCTTTGGAGGATATGCAACAGGCAGTCCGAAAATTGGTCCAATCCAATGTCATTGTTCCAGTACCACTACCGCAACGTGGCAAAGGGTTTTACTCAAACTTGTTTGTGGTGCCGAAGCCGGACGGTTCGGTCAGACCCATTTTGAATCTGAAATCCTTGAATCCTTTTTTGAGGGTGTTCAAGTTCAAAATGGAATCCCTGCAAGCAGTGATTGCGGGCCTGGAAGAACAGGAATTTATGGTCTCCTTGGATATCAAGGACGCCTATCTCCATATTCCGATTTGGCCTCCTCATCAGGCGTACCTGCGGTTTGCCCTGATGGACGATCACTTCCATTTCCAGCCACTGCCCTTCGGCCTGTCAACAGCCCTGAGGGTATTCACGAAGGTGATGGCGGAGATAATGCTTCAACTCCAGATCCAGGGGGTCAATGTGGTCCCTTACCTGGACGATCTTCTAATAAAGACAGGATCCAGGGAGCTTTTGTTGCTCCATATCAACCGTACCATCCGTCTTCAGTCCGACCATGGGTGGATCCTGGAGCCAACTCAGAGGCTCCTGTTCCTTGGGATGTAGCTGGATACTGTGGCCCAGAAGGTATTTCTACGAGAGGACAAGGCGAAAACACTTCAGGAGATGGTCCGCATGGTGCTCCGAAATACTCGAGTGTCCGTACATCTCTGCATCAGATTGTTGGGAAAGATGGTTGCCTCTTATGAGGCAATCCAGTATGGGAGGTTCCATGCCAGAACGTTTCAGTTGGATCTCCTGAGCAAGTGGTCCGGATCGCATCTCCAGATGCACCGGATGATTCAGTTGTCACCTCAGGCCAGGATTTCCCTCCTGTGGTGGCTACAGTCCTCCAATCTCCTGAAGGGCAGGATATTCGGGATTCAGGATGGGGAGCTGTCACCCAAGGAACGCAGTTCCAGGGCATGTAGTCGGCCCACGAAAGCCTCCTTCCAATCAACATTCTGGAACTTCGGGCAATCTACAATGCTCTACTTCAAGCCTCTCCTCTGCTCAAGGATCACGCGATCCAGGTACAGTCGGACGACGCCACGGTGGTGGCATATATCAAGCGGCACTGAGGGACAAAAAGCAGAGCCTGCATGCGAGAGGTGTCAAAGATACTCCTCTGGGCGGAAAGAAATGCAAAAGTCATGTCAGCAATCTTCATTCCGGGTGTGAACAACTGGCAGGCGGATTAACTGAGTCATCACGATCTGGGAGGCGGACTAACTGAGTCGTCACGATCTCAACCCGGGGGAGTAGGGGCTCCACCATCTGGTGCTCCAGCAGATCATCGATTGGTGGGGTTGCCCACAAATAGACATGATGGCTTTTCGTCTCAACAAGAAACTTCCCTGGTATTGCTCACGGACCAGGGATCCTCAGGCGAGGGCAGTGGACGCACTGGCTTTGGGTTGGCCATACCAGCTGGTCTACCTGTTTCCTCCGATCCCATTGCTCCCAAGAGTGCTAAAGCGAATCAGAAATCAAGGTGTCCAGGCAATTCTAATTAAACCGGAATGGCCTCGGAGGGCGTGGTACACGGATCTTCTGGACATGTCCGTCGAAGACCTTTGGACTCTACCACTCAGAAGAGATCTTCTTCAACAAGGAGCGTTCGTCTACCCAGACTTACGGCAACTTCGTTTGATGGCATGGAAGTTGAGCAGAACATCCTAGCTCACAAGGGCCTTTCCAAGAAGGTTATTGCAACCATGGTTCAGGCCAAGAAACCTGTGACGTTAAAACACTATCATCATATCTGGAGGAGATATGTCTCTCTATCCGCCTGCAGAGTTTCACTTGGGAAATTTCTTACGTTTCCTGCAGGCTGGTGTGGATAAGGGCTTGCGTCTGGGTTCCATTAAGGTCCAGATTTCAGCTCTCTCCATTTTCTTTAAGAAGAAATTGGCAGTGTTGCCAGAAGTTCAGACCTTCTTGCAAGGAGTACTCCACATACAGCCTCCCTTGTGCAGCCTACGGCACCCTGGGATTTGGATGTAGTGTTGACTTTTCTACAGTCCTCCTGGTTTGAACCTCTGATAACAGTAGAAGACAAGTACCTCACGTGGAAGACTGTGATGTTACTGGCCCTGGCTTCTGCTCGACGTGTTTCAGAATTGGGGGCCTTATCATGTAAAATCCCTACTTGGTCTTTTATGAGGACAGAGCGGAGCTCCGGACTAGACCGCAGTTCCTGCCGAAGGTTGTCTCTGCGTTCCACTGGAATCAACCTATTGTTGTTCCGTCCAGTTCTGATGCTTCTGCTCTTGTGGAGGCATTGGATGCTGTGTGGGCCTTGAAAATATATGTCAAGCATACAGCTCGGGTCAGAAAGACGGATTCCTTGTTCGTGCTCTATGGTGCGCAGAAGATGGGTTGCCCTACTTCAAAGCAATCTATTGCCCGTTGGATTAGGCTTACTATCCAACAGGCCTATGTGTCAGCATCCTTACCTGTTCCAAAGTCTCTGAAGGCCCACTCTACTAGATCTGTGGGTTCTTCCTGGGCGGCTGCCCGTGGAGTCTCGGCCTTGCAACTATGCAGAGCGGCTACCTGCTCGGGGAAGAACACTCTTGTGAAGTTCTGCAAATTTGATACCCTGGCCAAAAAGGATACCCAGTTTGGCCAGGTGGTGCTGCAGCAGTCTCCCGCACGTTCTGGAAGCTTTGGGATGTCCCCATCGTACTAGATTTCCCCAATATCCCTTATGGATGCCAGAGAAAATAGGATTTTAATACCTGTAAATCCTTTTCTCGTAGTCCATAAGGGATATTGGGTGCCCGCCTCAGTGCGTGGACTTTTCTGCAGGTTCTTGTTATTTAGTTACCTGTTTAACTGTTCCTGTTGTTGTTATCAGCTGTTGCTGGTTGTTATATGTTGTGGTGTGCTGGTGTTTAAATCTCACCACCTTTTGTTATCATGTTCCTTCTTTCATACATGTCCTTTCTCCTTCGGGCACGTTTTTACCTATAACTGCCTGTGGGAGGGGGCATAGAGGAGAGGAGCCAGCACACCCAGTTGAAGAAATTTAAAGAGCTCTGGCTCCTTTGGACCCCCGTCTATATTCCATCATACTAGATTTCCCCAATATCCATTATGGACTACGAGAAAAGGATTTACCGGTAGGTATTAAAATCCTATTTTTAATTATAGCAACATAACTGGATGTTTTAACTTTTTATTTCATATCTTTTTCATTTTTACATATTTCTATTAATGGGTGCTTAGGAGTTTACTGACTAAATGGCGGCTCTTCAAAGCCACCAATTATCAACGCTTTTGCATGTAGAATTTAACACTGCAGTACTATGAAGTGCAAAACCAAATGTATTATGCACTTAACACTGATAATCACCTTGACACATTCTGACAGATAGTAGAATATGTGCATAGAATTCAATCTGTAGTAAGGGCAAAGGGTAGCCCAACAAAGTACTAATCGGGTTTCCACTCCGTTTTTGTGTGTGTATACACACATATAGTTATATTACCAGCTTGTTGTGAAAGAAGTCCATTCAGTCTTTAGCAAGAAAGCTCACTGCTTTTTAATCCTGGTCCGGATAAGGAAGGACATGTGGCTCAAAAGTGTCCGGTGGATCTTCGTAGATTGTTTATCACTTGCAAAGGAGCGACCTGGATGGATTGGGCGCTGCGGTGGTATCCATAGATGCTGCTAATCGGTTGAAAGGGGCCACCTTTGGGAAGTACTCTGTAAATTTGCTTTTGGTCCTGGTTTCATCCAATGGATTCAGTTACTGTACTCATCCCCAGCAGCTCATGTCTCAGTTAACGGTTACACTGCGTGCCCCATTTTCACTTGTCCCCTCTCCTTTATCACCTCCCCAGTTAGACTATGCTAAAGAGTTTGGGTTGTAGGGGTCATGTATCCTTGGTTTATGCTACTCTTAATGCCAAATTTCTCCCCGGCTTATTGGATCCCTTTAAACTTAAATGGGAGGCTGATATAGGTTCCATCTCAGATGAACATTGGTTGCAAATTCTAGGTTGTATTCAGTATACCACCCCGTGTGTTAGATTTCAGCAGGTGTTTTTCTATATCTTGCATGAGGAGTACCACACTCCACTTCTTTGCACCAAGCTGGCCTGCATTTTGACTCTACCTGTCAAAAATGTTATGCTTTGGATTCCGGTTTTTGGCATCTGTTGTGAGAATGCCTAGTAACCTGTTGGAGTTAGAGGAAACACATTGCTTGGTAATTTATCAATTCACTTTGTGCCTTACCACCATGGCAACAGTTATAGTGGCTAGGTCCTGGTTTGCAACTGATCCTCCTGATCATTTTAAATGAGCTTTAGTAAGTGAAGTAACCAAGCACGAAAGGCCCCTTTTTAAAGCTGCAATTCTATGTCAAATTATCATGACAAATGGGATAGATGGAGCCTTACTTGCTTCTGTTCTGTATACTTTGTTGACCTGACTGTACTACACCTGCTCTATCTCCGAAAGTGCTTGCCACATATGATGACGTTTCTGTTCTGTTTTTATGTAATTGTTTAAAATAGTAAAAATTACTTGATTCATAAAAGTGTCTGGGGATAAAGTGCTTGACGCGTTTCATCATGGAATTAGAGAGAAAAACAATCTCCCACGTAACATTGAGCTTAGTTGATTATATAAATCCAACTTTAATCTTAATACTTGTGCTTTTATTTATAAATCTTTACAGACAAGTGATGGGGGTGCGCACTGCTTTCCTGAACTTCGTGTTGGAGTTTTCCAAGAAATTGTGCCAATGGGTGTTGATCCCCAAAAAGTCAGTTATAAAGAAACAGGTATGTTTAATATGTATTATATGTACAGAGTATCAAGCCCCATCATGCACAGCATCAGGTCCCAAAATAACAGGATCCTAAATCATTTAGGGCCACTCTTCTTGGTAGTGTTTAAACGGGAACTATAATATAATCCAGAGATGTATCTTTTTTTTTTGTTTAGCCTAAAATCATAGTTTCCTTTTTCGAGGATCACTTTGTCAGAATCATCATAGGCATTACCTGCCAGCAGTAAACATATAGATCTAAGTAAATATTTATATTGTATGAAAGGCATATACTTACTGGTATGCATGGTTCCACAAATACTAAAATAATTATTTTACACAATAAGTCTACTACAGCTTGATGCGCAACACATTAGTATCCATGCCCTCCTACACTGCTCCATGCCAGCAATAATGGACCCAGGCCTACTATGCGTGGCTCTGTGTTACCGTATATTGGCCCCCATTCCGAGTTGTTCGCTCGTAAGCTGCGTTTAGCAGCTTTGCACACGCTAAGCCGCCGCCTACTGGGAGTGAATCTTAGCATAGTAAAATTGCGAACGAAAGATTAGCAGAATTGCGAATAGACCGTTCTTAGCAGTTTCTGAGTAGCTCCACACTTACTTGGCAACTGCGATCAGTTCAGTCAGTTTCGTTCCTGGTTTGACGTCACAAACACACCCAGCGTTCGCCCAGACACTCCCCCGTTTCTTCAGACACTCCCGCGTTTTTCCCAGAAACGGCAGCGTTTTTTCACACACACCCATAAAACGGCCAGTTTCCGCCCAGAAACACCCACTTCCTGTCAATCACATTACGATCACCAGAACGAAGAAAAATCCTCGTAATGCCGTGAGTAAAATACCTAACTGCATAGCAAATTTACTTAGCGCAGTCGCAGTGCGAACATTGCGCATGCGCAATTAGCGGAAAATCGCTGCGATGCGAAGAAAATTACTGAGCGAACAACTCGGAATGAGGGCCATTGCCCCATTTTAGTCTTGTGCTACCATAGAGAAATGTGCCAGGCCCTGCTGCCTTCTGGATATGCAGCCAGAACACAGTCATTACTGCACTTACTTTTAACACCGCTCTTTCTCTCTGTCAGCACTCTGAGCACATTGTTTTACAGGGTGGTATTCATGTGACCGGCGGTCGGGAGACCGACGGTCACATGACCTCCAACGACATCCCACCCCCTCACTATCCCGATGGTCGGCATGCCGACCAGCTGGGACTATTTCCACTCGTGGGTGTCCACGACACCCATAGAGTGGGAATAGAACCCGTGGCGATATTCTGACCTGCGGTCTCCTGACCACCGGTCAGACATACTACACCCGTTTTATAGTATTAGCAGAGGTTCTCAAACTCGGTCCTCGGGGGCACACACAGTGCATGTTTAGCAGGTAACCCAGCAGGTGCACAGGTGTATTAATTACTCACTGACACATTTTAAAAGGTCCACAGGTGGAGCTAATTATTTCACTTGCGATTCTGTGAGGAGACCTGCAAAACATGCACTGTGTGTGCCCCCGAGGACCGAGTTTGAGAACCTCTGGTATTAGCAACCATTGCCTGCATAATGGGTTGTGGTCATCTATCCACAGGTCACGTGAGTCTTACTTGTGTCTCTAATAGGTATTGATGTTGATCCCTAAAACTCAGTATAGGCGTCAGTAATGACCAGCAAGTAACCATCTTACTTTATTCCATGGTATGAATTAGTGACAGAAGAAAATCTACTACTATATTAATAAGGAGGCAGTGTCTGTCTTGCAGCTTCTAATTCACTCAAATAAATTGTTGTTTAAATTCTGATGGCCAGAATTTTAATTGCTAATTGTTGGCCATATTGTGTTCTTAAAAACTAAATGTATATATATATATATTGTAAACTATAAATGATATACAAATAATTATTATTCACATTTATTTCAGAATTAGGCTTAGTTAGAAAGGCTGGGGCAGATGTATTAAGCCTGGAGAAGTGATAAAGCAGTGATAAGTGGAAGGTGATAATGTATCAACCAATCAGCTCCAATATGTAAATTAACAGGAGTTGATTGGCTGGTGCATTATCACCTTCCACTTATCACTGCTTTATCACTTCTCCAGGCTTAATACATCTGCCCCTTAGTGTAAGTCAGTCCGGAATAGTGGGTGATGGTATGGGATAAATCATAATGTAATAACCTGTTGCGAGAGGCAATGCTTGCATACAGTATATACTTTCAGCAGGTGCGTAATAATAATGCACGATGTAACCCATTCACTCTAGCTATTCATCTTTCTCCTGGGGAGTTTCATAGAAAAGTGGAACATTATTTGTCTGCAGCCGATGAAGGAGGGAAGGACACTATTTTACTGGACTGCCGCAATTTTTATGAAAGCAAAATAGTAAGTGGTGAAATGTAAAAAGCATAATGGTTCACAGTGTTGGCGAGACACCAGAGCTCCTTCTAGTGACATCAGTGCCAAACAGGATGACTGAGAGGGAAGGATCCTGCAGGAGGCCTCCTGGGCAAGGTTTTTCTCCAGTTACAGCATAAGGGTCACATTACTGTAACTCTGAGCCTGATTCAGTGATGGACACTATTGCACAATCGCTGTGAGTTTGTGCACAGCGGCTGTACAATTATATGTTAATGGCGTAAGAGGCTTCTTGTGTAAATAGACACCTCCTGACGACTTCTCTGATCCACTACTGCATCTGAAGACGCAGTATTCATTCATCTGCATGAACATTGGCCATCTGTGCAATTCTCGGGCCTCGGCACGCGCAGGATATGAAACTGACAAACCCCTTTCTTCTGGAATGCTGGCCATGACCGCCCCTTCTCTGCCCCCAAATGGCCTGTCAATCATGCTGTAGCTTAGGGGGCACTGCGACTGTTGACACAGAAGTAGATTTCCACGTGTGCAGTACAGTACCCTCCCCTGATCAGATCGCCAAAAAACATGGGAGATGTCTGTAAACCACTGGGCTTGCCTACATGTCTGATGTGGGCCCGGTGTGAAGTAAAATTCTATGGGCGGAATCCTATTAGCGCCGATGCAGTTTCGGCTGATCAAAACGGCCGGATATCGCAATTAATCACCGATGGTTATCGTGGTATCCGATTAGAGGCCGTTCTGATTGTGCAAAATTGAACCCGCGTTCGCACAAAAACACATGTTATCGGGCCTCTGGCAGCCGTTTATCAGGGATTATGCAATCCCTGATAAGTGCCAGCATTGGGGGAAAGGGATTTAGTCATCGGGGCTAATAGGATAGCCCCTGGTGATCATGCTGTAGCTTAGGGGGCGCTGCAACTGTTGACCTTTATATGTAGAATAATAATCTGTAGTCCAATTACTCAATACATTTCAAAAGGAGGTGTAGTATACACTTGGGGACACCCATGTGTCTACTCAACATATGAGCCAGTTGGTCAGCTGATGAAAGGAGATAAAATGCACTGTGTTAGACAATGTAAAAAAAAAAAAAGAATCCAGTTACTTCCATCCATTAACCACTTGCCTTTCATGGTCGCATCAGATGCAGCCTTTCCTGCAAGTGCTCTATCTGACCTGGTTGCACAGGATGCGACCAGTCAGATAAGCAGTGTTAGCAGCGGCAGGGAAGAGAAACTTCCCTCCGCTGCTGCTATCAGAGGGACTGGAAGGTCCCTCTGCCTTCTTGCACTTTCCCCTACTGATTGCCGTGCTGCAGATCACTGTTGATCGGTCAGCACGGCAGTACCCCTCCAGCGGCTGCAGACAATAGCAGCCGCTGGGGAGTGTAAATTAACCCCCCAAACCACCACCAGACCCCCACCCCCCTGTATACCTGGAGGCTGTTATCAGGTATGTAAAATATAACTTAGAGCATCAATCATCAATTCATATAGAGTTCACTGCATATTGCCATAAATATAATGTGAGCTTCTAAACTCAGACTTGGATTCATTTTTATGTAGTGCTATTACAAACCTCAGAGCTTGTAACAGTATTTTCCAGTTTGTTGCTCTGTTTAATACCATCATATCTTATTATATCATATATTATAACATTATCCAATTTTCTTGTAAGTGTAACCAGTACTTTGTCTCTGTAGAGAAGATTACATTAACTGCATATGTGTTCCTTTAGGGCCAGTTCCAGAACTGCCTGGCTCCAGACATCAGGAAATTCAGCTACTTCCCAAACTATGTGGATCAAAATCTGGATTTATTTAAAGATAAGACTGTGTTAATGTACTGTACAGGAGGAATACGCTGTGAACGTGGCTCAGCTTACCTCAGGTCAAAGGTGAGTGACTAATACACTGCATGTACAGTGAGGACATTACTGCAGTTGGCAGAACTGTAGAACAGCACAAGAGGCTGTCTAACATTTTCAAGTAGTTAATGTTACAAAATCATACTTTTGCATGATGTTCAATTAGCAGAACAACTGAATGAAATGTTTATCGCTACCAGCACTTAACTTGTCATGCATTAATAAAGAGTCAGCATATTGGCTTCAGGTAAAACAAATTGGCCAGTTTAGCGCACCATGTGGTCTATTCATGACGGGTTGCATTATAGAATAGTTCGTTTTTCACTATATTTCACAACAATTTCGATGTGATATATAGCTTGGTTAAGTAGCAATTTATGTAAGCTGACTTATTTTGTGATGAGATCCGGTATAACCGGGTCCTGCGGTCCCATCTTCTGTATTCTTCACTGAGTTAGCTACTTTTTTTTTTCCCCCTATGCTCTGTTTCTCCCGACAACCCCTGTCCCCCTTGAACCTCTCTGCACCTCCCGTACTGGTGGCTGCTGCTACTGCTCCCCTCCTCAGACCCCTCTGCACCTCCCACATTGGATGTTGTTCTCCCACCAGGGACAAGCGGGCTAGCAGCAGGCAGTCTGAGCGGTGTAGGGGAAGAGCGAGGGGGCACTGGGGCAGCGGGGGCAGTAAGGAGGATGGTGTCCCGGCATATGCATAGCGGTGGCAGGGGGTATGTGCACGAATTATGTACTCCATTGAGTACAAAGGTGGGAGACACATCAGATCTTTGTTACACATTTCTTAAATGTCAATGCATTACAGACACTACAGGTAGCAGAGCTACTGGAGAGGAGGCAGGTGATTGGCCGGCGTCTTTGAAGGAAGTAGAGAGAAGCAGGGGGAGGAGGCGGGGAGACAGCAGTCTCTGCTGATTTTCTCCCCACACCATCCTTTCCTATGCTATCCTGAGATGGCGAATGCTTTTTGAGAAGCAAAAAGGAACGCTAAGCTTTCCATTCTTCTATGAATTTTTTCCCCCATATTACTGTATGGGGAAGCAATATCAGGGGCACCGCTGGATAAATCTGAGATTTTACTACGGTAACACATTCTGTGAATAGGACGAAGCAATGAAAAGCCCTGTTATCACTGATAAAGGGCTTTTCACTGCTACATGAATAGATCCCCATGGACTTTGTGTTTTGACTGCGCTCAAACTCTAGTCCAAAGTACCTAGTAAACCAGAGGTTCCCAAACGCGGTCCTCCAGGCACCCCAACAGTCCTGGTTTTAAATGTATCCATGCTTGGCCACTGGTGAGTTAATAAGCACCTCAGTCAATTTGATTTAACCATGCTGAGCCATGGATATACCTAAAACCTGGATTGTTGGTGTGCCTTGAGGACCGCGTTTGGGAACCTCTGTAGTAAACTATAAGCAAAGATGCAAAATTAAGGCTAAAGTACACAGTCCAGGGTAAAACGCCAAAAGACAGGTCGGTCAAGAGTGATCTGTGCCATGCATCATTATACTTAATCTGTTGCTTTATACCAATTCCTTTGCTACAAGAATATTAATCCCAAGTACCTAGTACACTAATAGCAAAGTAAGATGCAAAATGGAGGGAAAAGTACAGAGCACAGTAATAAGGTCATATGGCACTAGGATACATGTATGAGAACACGTTTGTATATTTGCGTTCTATGCTTTTTTTATTGTTTTTATTGAAACAAAGACAAAATAAGCAGACAGAAGTATAACATGGAGCCAAAAATGTATAACAGTTATCAGCATATAGCTATACCAGATGAAATTACAGTAGTCACAGAATCGGAAATGGGAGAGACAAAATATACAAGTAAACAACAACCAGTTTATAACTAGCATAATCGGGATTATCCAGTGCACCTAAAATATTTAAAATGGAGGAGCCCCTTTCTCCACCATTATTATTCCATGTGGTTAAGCGTACAATCTGTCGGACCTTTTCCCTAGTGGACATAGGGAGGGTAACCAAATAGGGGGAGCCAGACATCGAAACATTTTGGAGCTCTAGATTCTGCGTCTAGTGAACATTCAGTCCAGTCCATCTGATGATATGTGTAACAACTTCTAAGTAAGAAGTAACAACATCTAAATTAGTAAATGATTAAAAACGAAATGGCTCTATTGAGGTCATAAAATGCAATTTTTTATTAAAATAAAGATAATTACAGTTCAGCAGTTAATTTTGTAATTTGACACTTTAAATATTATCCTGAATGTGTAACAATAAAATCTAGAGCACATTGTATTTTATTGAAAACATGAAGGAAATAGTTGGAAATTCATGTAATGAATGTTAATAAAACCAGTATTTTCTTTTCTTTTAATTACTGTAAGCTCACACTTCAAATATACCTTGCTTATTCCTGTAACAGGCTGTGTGCAAGGAAATATACCAGCTAAAGGGAGGCATACATAAATACCTGGAGCAGTTCTCGGATGGGTTCTTCAGGGGGAAGCTGTTTGTCTTTGATGGCCGTTACACCATATCTTCTAATGAAGACATCATATCAAGTAAGGACTGTACTGAGGTGCAATCTGGTCACAGATGTATCAGAAGTCCAGCAAATGATGTGGCTAAAGTGTAAGTTGGCAATTACGGCAGAAAGAGCATGAGATAAAGACTTGCTAAGAAAACAGTAGGCAACAAAAAGTGATACTGTGTGACTTCCATTTATATGGAGTCTCTACAGGCAGCAGTCCTTTATCCCTTATCCTTGCTGAGTTGCTGCAAAAAGGCCAGTTGCCTAAAGGGGGGTACTCACGGAGCGATCTCTGCTTAAAATCTAAGCAATCTGACTAGATTGCTTAGATTTTAAGCATGATCGCTCCGTGTGTACCCCCTACAGCAATAGCGATGTATAGCCCCGCGCATCGCTATCGCTGGTGCTAGATTGGCCAATCTAGCAGGTTGCTCATTTCACCCGCTGGGTGAAATCAGCTCCCCCCCCCCCCCCCCCCGTCTCCCCCCGCATGCTCAGCACACATCGCTCTGTGCTGAGCAGTGGGAGAGATGTGTGCTGAGCGGTTCGCACAGCACACATCTCTCCCACATCGGCCCGTGAATACGGGCCTTAACTGTGTTGCTTTTCATCCCAACAACTGAAACCATCTATGTGGGCTAAGGTAATGTGACAGTCAGGGCTCTGTTTCTCCGAATGCCAGATCTTGCCTATAACTGAGCTACTTGCAGCATTCCTAGCAGATCACGAGGCTCAGCTTGTAATGTACATTCATCAGCTTTCTCTTTGTTACCGCCATTAAGGTGCAGTCACACATGCACTGGAAAATAGCACTATTTAAACATTTACGCAAATCCTTGTACTTTAGCACTGTATTCTTAAACCTTCCCTGCAGCATAGTGTACGTGTGTGGGTATCCGGATGATAAGGTTGACACCATATGGTCAAAGGGTAGAATGGTTCAAATTGTCAACGCAACATATGGTCGACATGATTTATTTTTATTTTCAACTTTTTCATACTTTACAATTCAAATGGACTACAATAGGGAATAGTAACCTTGCCTGAAGCATGTCAAATGAACACTAATTGGGGTTCCACATGCTGCAAAGTACCCTGGATGCTGTCACTGGCACTGCATGCTGCTGCGATTCACATCTCAGCTGAGCTACATGTATGGTGAGAAAGGAATAGGCGTATGCGGACACATCTGTACTTAATGACCTTTCCCATATATGGCCACTGTACTGTACAGATTATTAGTGCCTTACTGCTGCAGGCACCATATTATTTCATGTGAAAGCAAAGTTAAGCATCTATTTGTTTACAACACTAATTTTCACTATATGCGTCAAAGGACATTTAGTAGACTTAAAACAAAGACCTTTAACATGAATATTTAGTAAAGCTTACATCTTTCTTGTTTGTGTTATCTGCTAGGCTGCCATTATTGTGGCACCCCCTGGGACAGATATCGGCTGTGCTCCACTCTTCGCTGCTGCCAGCTGGTCCTGACCTGCATGGAGTGTCAGCAGAGAGACCTGACTGCATGCTGCTGTACCTGCCAGGAGAAAGGGCTCCGGGTGCTGTCTGACAGGTGCCAGCAGCACTTCAAAGAAGAATGTGAATGTACAGACAAGAGAGCCAAGATTCCTATAGAGAAGGTCTAACCAGAGGCACCTTTGATCATTAGGTTTATTTCAGTGTAGAATTTATTTAAAAAACAAAATGAAAAAAGCCAAAGTTTTCTATAGCTGCACAGGCAGCTCTGTTTCGTGGTTGTGCCATGTACAAAAATGTTCACACATTTATTTTTTAACATTCTAATGTGAAGAAATAGAAATGCATACCTGTATAGTATACATCCGAGTACTGTGCTTTTGGAAGAATAAACATAAGTGCTTTTACAAGAGTGCAGAATTTGCACATTTTCAGATACTTTAGGGCATAGAGACACCAGATCTTATTTCATACAGATCAATTTTTAATAAGCCATAAACTGATGGTCAGGTATTTTATGTTAATAAGCAACATTTAGAAAAACCCTAAAACCTGTGTTTTGCTCCAGCAATATCTGCTTTCCATAGATTCTTGCCTACTGAATCATAGCTATCTGCCCATCTGCTATGATCAGATACGCTCCCTGATAGGTGCTATTCTCCTCAGGATTATATATAATATGTAGAATGTTTGGTGGCACCAGCTTCTGTTCTCTTTCTGATATTCAGTAATTACATTATTCCTAGTACTCTGGGACAAGTTGATGTGTGAGGAGTGCCAATGACAGCTTGTATATGGAAATAAACTTGCCAGCAAATAATGGCTTTGGGGGCTGCGACTCTGGAACATGGTGTATACTGTACATGTAATAGAGACACTGTGGAAGCAGCAATGACGCGCTACACGTTACATTCATCCCTACAACCAGTTTCCAGGCTTATCGCAAATACAGAGTTTCGGCCAAAATGTATACTTAATGCTTCCATATTCTCAAAATACATAGGGGTATATGCAATTGCGGTCGAATTCCCGAAATTGTCGAATTTCGGGTCATTTTCGACCAAAAAAAAAATTCGCCTATGCAATTCAGTGCTTTCCGACCAAAAAACGGACTTTCAAAATTCGACTTTTAGAAATTCGAATTTTTGCAAATTCGACTTTTCTGCAATGATATAAGTGCTGCAATTCGACCAAAGCATATTCAATTCAAGTTTGGAAATTCGACAGCAGTGCTTTTAGACAGCAAATTCGTCATTTTCAATCCGCCACACTTTGGAGGGTGAAAACAAATAAAAAAATTTTAAACATGTTTTTTTTTGTGTTTTTTTTTTGGGAATAGCATATCTATTTATATTAGAAGTGATTAGGTACTTTTTTTTTTTTTCGGAGGCACAAATATTATTTATATATTTTTTTAAAATATAATTTTTTTTAATTTTTTTTTTTTTATTGCTGGAACGGTAAAATCCTAAAAAAAAAATGGCGTGGGGTCCCCCCTCCAAAGCATAACCAGCCTCGGGCTCTTCGAGCTGGTCCTGGTTCTAAAAATGCGGGGGGAAAATTGACAGGGGATCCCCCGTATTTTTAAAACCAGCACCGGGCTGGGGGCGGGTACCCTGGGGGAGTGGGGACCCCTTCAATCAAGGGGTCCAGCCACCCAAGGGCCACCCAAGGGCCAGGGGTGAAGCCCGAGGCTGTCCCCCCCATCCAATGGGCTGCGGATGGGGGGGCTGATAGCCTTTTGTGATCATGAAAAGAATATTGTTTTTTCCAGCAGTACTACAAGTCCCAGCAAGCCTCCCCCGCAAGCTGGTACTTGGAGAACCACAAGTACCAGCATGCGGGAGAAAAGCGGGCCCGCTGGTACCTGTAGTACTACTGGAAAAAAAATACCCAAATAAAAACAGGACACACACACCGTCGACAGTAAAACTTTATTTCATACGTCGACACACACATACTTACCTATGTTCACACGCCGACATCGGTCCTCTTCTCCATGTAGAATCCACGGATACCTGAAAATAAAAGATCAATATACTCACCTCAACCAGGGTCCAGAGATAAATCCACGTACTTGTAGAAAATAACAAACCGGACACCCGACCAAACGGACTGAAAGGGGTCCCATGCTGACACATGGGACCCCTATCCCCGAATGCAGAGAGACCTCTCAGTGACAGCTGTCACTGAAAGGTCTCTAAAGCCAATCAGGAAGCGCAACTTCGGTGCGCTCACCTGATTGGCTGTGCGCTGTCTGAACTCAGACAGCGCATCGCACAGCCCCGTCCATTATATTCAATGGTGGGAACTTAGCGGCTAGCGGTGAGGTCACCCGCCGGTCAGCGGCTGACCGCGGGTTAACCCCACCGCTACCCGCAAAGTTCCCACCATTGAAAGTAATGGAGCGGCTTTGCGATGCGCTGTCTGACAGCACAGACAGCGCTTCCTGATTGGCTGAAGGGACTTCAGTGACAGGAGTCACGTGATGTCCCGGCATTCGGGAGAAAGGGGTCTGATGTGTCAGCATGGGACCCCTTTCAGTCCGGTTTGGAGCGGGTATTTGCGTTTTTTTTTTTTTTTTTTACAAGTACGTGGATTTATCTCTCTGGACGTGGATTTATCTCTGGACGCTGGAAGGTGAGTATAATTTTTTCACAGGTACCTCGGATCGTCGGAGACCGTGGCAGTCGGCGTGTCAACATAGGTAAGTATGTGTGTGTCGGTAGTGTGTAATAAAGTTTTACTTTCACGGTGTGTGTGTACTGTTTTTATTTGGGTATTTTTTTTCCAGTAGTACTACAGGTACCAGCGGGCCCGTTTTTCTCCCGCATGCTGGTACTTGTGGTTCTCCAAGTACCAGCTTGCGGGGGAGGCTTGCTGGGACTTGTAGTACTACTGGAAAAAACAATATCTTTTTATTATCACAAAAGGCTATCAGCCCCCCCATCCGCAGCCCATTGGATGGGGGGGGACAGCCTCGGGCTTCACCCCTGGCCCTTGGGTGGCTGGGGGGGGGGGACCACTTGATTGAAGGGGTCCCCACTCCCCCAGGGTACCCCGGCCAGTGGTGACTAGTTGGGTAGTTAATGCCACGGCTGCAGGGCACGGCATAAAAGTGACCCCCGGCTGTGGCATTATCTGTCCAGCTAGTGGAGCCCGGTGCTGGTTTTAAAAATACGGGGGATCCCTGCCCAATTTTTCCCCTGCATTTTTAGAACCAGGACCAGCTTGAAGAGCCCGAGGCTGGTTATGCTTTGGAGGGGGGACCCCACGCCATTTTTTTTTCCGGGTTTTTCCCGTTTTTTAAAATCGCGGCAAAATCCGCCAAATCGGCCGATTTTCGCCCGCGATTCTGGCGAATCCGTTTTTCATTGAATATGGTGAATTCCGGCAGCCACCTGCCGGAATTCACCTGGCGAATTTAGTCGAATTAAAAAACGGCGAAAAATTGCCGCGATTCGCCGTGAATTGCATATACCCCATAGAGGCCGATCCAATTGTTTTACCCCACGGCTACCACTAGGGGGCGCAAAATGACGCAATTCAATTGTTGCTCCGGTTAGACGCCTGGTAGTCTCCTGAGGTGCAAGGAGAAATGTATGCTAAGTCAGCACTTTGGGTGTCCAAACAGGAGTTTGGACGCCCAAATCAGGACTTTAGACGGACTTAGCCATTTTACGTGACTTTAACCCCTGCCCAAACATCAATTGAATCCTGGCAGTTGTTTAGGCATCTAAACGGTGCCATTTCAATGGGATTTTTAGGCAATTGAATTCCTCCCATAGAGTCTATTTTTAGATTGCATGTAATGAGAACACATTTGTGTGTTATAATTAATTTCTGGGTTCTTACAGGCCCAACACTGGCGGTCATTCCGAGTTGATCGCTAGCAGATTTCGGTCGCTGCGCAGCGATCAGGCAAAAAATCGGCACTTCTGCGCATGCGCGTCGTACTATTACAACGAACAATGTAGTTTCACACAAGGTCTAGCGAAGCTTTTCAGTCGCACTGCTGGCCGCAGAGTGATTGACAGGAAGTGGGCGTTTCTGGGTGTCAACTGACCGTTTTCAGGGAGTGTTCGAAAAAACGCAGGCGTGGCTTGGCGAACGCAGGGCGTGTTGTTGACGTTAAAACAGGAACTGAACAGTCTGAAGTGATCGCAAGCACTGAGTAGGTCTGAAGCTACTCTGAAACTGCACAACATTATTTTGTAGCCGCTGTGCGATCCTTTCGTTCGCACTTCTGCTAAGCTAAAATACACTCCCAGTGGGGGCAGCATAGCGTTTGCACGGCTGCTAAAAACTGCTAGTGAACTATCAACTCGGAATGACCCCCAGTGGCCGGAAACATTTGAGTGACCGCTGTCTGTAGTGCGTTAGGCGGTCTAGTGTGTTGCAAATGTTAAAAGTTCTACGAAATGACATTTGTAAGTTAAATAGGCCAGATATACATTGTATGATACAGGTTGAGTATCTCATATCCAAATATTCCGAAATACGGAATATTCCGAAATACGGAATTTTTTGAGCGAGACTGAGATAGTGAAACTTTTGTTTTCTGATGGCTCATTGTATACAAACTTTGTTTAATACACAAAGTTATTAAAACTATTGTATTTAATGACCTTCAGGCTGTGTGTATAATGTGTATATGAAACATAAATGAATTTTGTGTATGTACACAAACTTTGTTTAATGCACAAAGTTATTAAAAATATTGGCTAAAATGACCTTCAGGCTGTGTATAAGGTGTATATGAAACATAAATGCATTCTGTGCTCAGACTTAGGTCCCATCGCCATGATATCTCATTATGGTATGCAATTATTCCAAAATACAGAAAACTGCGATATCCAAAATACTTCTGGTCCCAAGCATTTTGGATATTGGATACTTACCCTGTATACATAAACTATTACCCAAAGCAACCAATGAAATCATAACTGCACGGGTTTAAAAAATAAAACTTTTAATTGGTCTTGATGATTTTATTCTTATATATTAGAAAACCCCAGCACACACACTGCCACTTAATTTAATAGTATTGTAAAACTGTGTACTGTAATTTAATATCTATTTTGTTTTGACCATTAATATGATTTTTCACATGCACTGTGTTGTTACTCTGGTGCTGGCATTCTGTCCATTTCTCTGGCACCATAATATGCGCAGGAAAGTCTGCACTGCTGCTGTACTGTAATTGTCAGGAATGAGTGGTACGGAGCATCTACCCATAGTTCCAACATATTTTATGCTTCTATTACAATATTGACTGAATGATTTGTTAGTGCTTAAAATCAATATTCTTTTTTTTTTCTTCATTAAATTGAACTTTTCTTATCTTTGCGTCTTTCTTGAATTTATTTGTTACCTGGTCACATTTTACAGAAGGCAGGATTTCAAATAATGTGAAAAATCGATATTTTTTCTTATGTCCTTGGGGATACTGTGAATCCATTCAGTACCATGGGGTATAGATGTGTCCACTAGGAGCCTTTGCACTTTAAGAATTTGATAGTGTTTGCTGGCTCCTCCCTTTATGCCCCTCCTACCAGACTCCGTTTAGATAATGTGCCCGGAGACTAGCGCGGCTGAACCAGAATGGGTTAATTCTCTAAAGGGATTGATCTCATCTCTTTCTACAAAATTGTCCCACAATATGAGAGAGTCACAATACTTAAAACAGACTGTGGATGAGTTTATGAACAGAGACTCTGTCCCCAAGACAGCGTCTCGGTCCCCTCCCATTTGTCCGCAAAAGCGATCCCTGGCCCATATCCTGCAGTTTGACGCTGACAGGTCAGACATGGAGGAGGGGGAGGTGGGGAAGGGGGGGGGATGCAGCTCTGTCGCAGGGAATAGAGGATCTTATAGAGGCTATCAGAGATGTTCTGCATATTCCTGATAAGGTGTCAGAGGAGTGTGAGGAATCTTATTTTAATTCACTTTTCCTGCGTCAAAGAAATTGAATACCCTGTTTGAAGAACCTTGGGTTAATCCTGATAAGACGTTTCAGATCCCTAAAAGGTTGCTCTCATCTTTTCCTTTTACTCTGGACGATAGGAAATAATGGGAAAATCCACCGATAGTGGACGCATCAGTCTCTAGGCTGTCACGTAAAATCATATTGCCTGTTCCTGGTGCAGCCTCCCTGAAAGACACGGCTGATCGTAAAATTGAGTCTACACTCAAATCATTGTACGCAGCTGCTGGGGTGGCCCAAAGACCCACTATTGCAAGTGTGCGTGGATCACTAAAGCCATTGCAAAATGGTCAGGTAACCTAATTGAGGGGTTAGATTCCTTATCTAGGGGGATGTTGTCTTACTCCTGCAGCATATACAGGACTCTGCAAACTTTATGGTGTAAGGAAATAGGCGTGCTTAACGCACACACCACCGCTATGGCAGTGTCCGCACGCAGAGGCTTGTGGCTACGCCAGTGGACTGCTGACGCAGATTCCAGGAAAGGCGTGGAAGGCCTATCATTCACAGGAGAGGCCTTGTTTGTAGATGAATTAGACAAATGGATCTCCACAGCTACTGCGGGTAAGACTACGTATTTTCCTTCTGCAGCCCCCCCAACCAAGGAGACTTATTCAGCTTCTAAGTTACAGTCCTTTCGGATGGCCAAGTTCAAGGGCAAATCCAGAGGTGCTTCTACGTCTGCCAGCGGTGCAAGAGGTAAACCATGCAAACCAGCAACAGCAGGTGCTCAGGAACAGAGCTCAGAGAGACCTCAAAGACTTCAGCATGATGGTGGACCGCAATGCCTGGAAGGCTGTCAGGTGGGAGCTCGCCTACAATTCTTCAGTCAAACTAGGTCAAATGAGGCCTAGGTTATAGATCTTATTTCCCAGGGCTAGAGACTGGAGTTCCAAGAGCTCAAACCTCACAGATTCTTCAAATCAGGCTTGCCAGCTTCACTTTACAACATGCCATCCAAAAACTGGTACAGACTCACGTCATTGTTCCAGTTCCGGTTCGGTAAGACCAATTTTGAACCTCAAGTCATTGAACCCGTACTTACGAGTGTTCAAATTCAAGATGGAGTCTCTGAGAGCAGTGATCTCACGTCTGGAGGAGGGGGAATTCCTAGTGTCTCTGGATACCAAGGATGCGTACCTTCACATTGCAATCTGGCCGCCTCATCAGGCTTACCTACGGTTTGCACTGCAGGACTGTCACTACCAGTTCCAGGCCCTACCATTTGGTCTCTCCATGGCACCGAGGGTGTTCACCAAGGTGATGGCAGAGATGATGTTTCTACTCCGCAAACAAGGAGTGAACATAATTCTGTACCTGGACGATCTACTGATAAAAGCACCGTCCAGGGACAGGTTGCTGGACAGTATTGCGCTTTCAACCAAACTTCTCCAGGATCATGGGTGGATTCTGAACCTTCCAAAATCTCACCTAGAGCTAACACAGAGGCTCCCATTCCTGGGATGATACTGGATACGGAGTCGCAGAAGGTGTTTGTCGAAGTCAAAAATATTACATACAGAAAACATACAAACTCCACACATTATGAGTCGCTGTGCGTGCGAATACATGCAGCGTGCACAGCGATATATGGTAGCATACACATGCACACAGACAAGCCACAAATATATATTCAACACATTTCATACCATACATAAATTAAACATGTCAAGCACTAGACATTATAATGTTTTCAATTATATAATGGAGTATAACATCATGTATATGTATTAATGGAACGTAACAAGATAAACATGTCATGCTTGATGTCAAAATAATCAGAGGAATGTGTGGATTAATTTGATAACTGTGGTTAGATTGTAGCACATTGCAATGAGTAGTTATGATTGAATGTATGAATATGAAGCCACAATTCGAAAGCCAACAAAGAACTTCCTGGAAAACAGCATGCGTGCAGAAAGGATCCAGTGGCTAACCCCTGTAATTACACCATCAAATTGGACGTTGCTTGCATATGTACTGACCAATGACACATCATGAATGAGAAAGTTCCCTCCCCTGGACCAATAACAGTAGACTCCAGTCCCAGACCTGTACTCCCCCAATATACATAGTATATAGGTGATTCGAGTGAGACAAGAAGTTCTGTTTTGCAAGGTGGCAGTTCCAGTTGCTGTTTGTTTTTGCCGAGAGAGAGAGATGGAGCATTGAGCAAATATGGTGAAGTATGCTGACTGTAACTTTAATGGATTATTTTGTAACTATCTGCTTCTTGTGTAATTGTAACATTATAACTGAATGATATATACTGTACATGTGATATATTGTATACATATCCTTTTAATATCAAATATATACAACAATGAGCGTTGGAACTCGGACAATGTGTGCGTGTACTTGTTTTCTCTTAAGGGATGTAGTGTTTGCGACGTACAGCGCACTTTTATCGTATATTGTAATAACATGCGCCTTGCGTCCGCTGCATATATTAACGCTGGCATTTTAGATATTTATTAGAAATATATTTGACTAACAGTTGGGGGCTGCGTCCGCGATATCACGTACTTGATGCACTGTACAGACAACGCTGTGGTGTACCAGCTAACGATGGACACATCGACATGCTGCTGAACTACATGCCGTTTGGTTTTTTTGTGTTATCAGTAAGGCGCTGATATGAAATTCAAGGGACAATATATAAATGTACAATATTTGAAAATGCTACAGCGGATTTTAATTGTTGCAAAACAAAGTTCAAATAAGTCATATTGTGTTTGATTCAGATTGGATTGTTTATCTGTTAAGTAAATTTAAAGAGCATTTAAAAGTTGGTGCATAGGTATGATATAGCTGTGTTAGCATGCTGAGGCCAATTTGCATACTTTTAAACCCAGGCCTAAGTAACAAACGTCCGGTGCTTGTGATTTATTTGTGACAAAAGAGCTAGCCACATGGTCTGTCCTCCATTTTGTTCAAGCACATGGCTTGTGAAGAAGGGGGAGGAGCAGTGGCCATTTTAGGAAGGTCACGCTATCCACCTAGCTAACAGCTGACTTTTAGTGTGTCTAAAACAATCAGTTTCCTTTGTCACAAATAAACAATAAATATGTACAAATCCAACACCATCCAAAAGCTACCAATGATTTTAACTAACCCATGCCATAGTCAATTACAAATAGTTTCAACTGGGCCTAGATGAATACTTGATGCAAGAATTACTCACAGATCTATAGAGGTGTTGTGTGTCCCCCCCCCCCCCCCCCCCCCCCTCATCCCCAGGATTTGTCAACTCTCTGGTTGCTACTAGGTAGGCATTGAAATGTTAATTAACCTGTTCAACCACCCGCCAGTACATGCATATGAACCTCTATTGATATGCAAATTAGAGGCACTGAAGGAGTGAGGGGTTTCATAGAAGTGCAGTATATAGTGTGTATATGTGTGTGTGTATGTATATATATATATATATATATATATTGTTATGTGTATATTTATATCAGTGTATGTTCTGCAAGATAGCTATCCAATCTGAATCATAGCATTTGAATTATAGTCAGTAGTCATTATAGGTCTGCATAGAATCGGATACGTTTAGTTCCGCCCTAAAAGTTTACGTAGCACTCAAAGGAGGATTACCCTTGTGGGCGACTTCCAGCGGGTTTAAGGAACAAAAGTGTATTGTGTAAGTGGGCAGTAGAATTTTGCTCACATTGATCGTGATAAGTGTGGTATGGTCAGTTGCGAACGCACGGTGTACACGTGGTATGGTACGTGAGGTAAGCATACGGGAACACGCACGGTTGCGTGCTTAAGCAAGGTTGCATGAATTAGCGAGCACAAGTTTAACCACACAATAGAAATAAATTTAAAGGCGAGATAGAAGACATAGTCCTACAATAGCAAGTAACTATCCGATTTTAAAAGCAGATTACTATAATATTTTGTTTAAAGTGCACTACCTCTGGGACAAGCTATCAATCAAAGGGAGTGATATTTTTCTGTACAGAAAACATTGTGTATTAGTGTGAGCTGAAAGTAGGTGTGGATGTATTGCACCCCGGTGAAACCGGGATCCCGTGGGAGACGCTGAGTTAGCAGAGGCTCGGCGGCGTGAAAGGGTCGCAACCTTACGTATTAACGAAGTAGGCTCCTACTACATCATGTAGAGGAGCGTAATAGATTTGTGTATTGAGGAAATAGGCACGTACTACAACGTGTAGAAGTATTTTAGTGTTACGCTCCGGCTGTGGAGAGCAGCTTGTGAATTTGACTCCTGTGATCATAGGTCATATAGTTAACAAGTATCTATAGGCCGTGCAATTGGACCGCACCTCTGTGTGTGTAATACACGGCGCAACGTGATACCATTTGTGTTCCTTTCGCAATTGCATCATCATACGCGCTGTGTGGAACATACGCAGAAGTGATTTGTGTAAAGTAGAAGGAATTTTTCGCTGACTCTCAGGACATATTCCTGGTGGAAGTCCATAGGATGGCTTGGTGACGTTTCCCAGGCGGAATTCCTGTGGAAAGAAACCACAAAGAACAGGCTGATTTTTAACCGCCACTGAAAAAGGTGGCGTATTTATTGCTGGTGATACGTCAATACTTACAGTGCAGAGGGGCCTGATAGAGATACCTCACTGGGTACGTGGTGGTCACTATTGGAGTGAGTCGTGGTACTGCCAGCGGAGAAGGAGTTGGTGAGAGAACTCAGAGGACTTTCACCGTTGGCTTGTATTGTTCATTTGTGGATCGTGTCAAAAGTCCGCAATGGGAACCAAGTGCACAAGCGAGAAACGTTCGGCAGCCAGGGTTCAGGCTGGAGAGCTGAGGCCAAGAGAGCCCGCTTGGTTTATAGTGTGTAGGAAGTATGGTCAACATGGTGAGGCTTTTTCTGTAATGATTGGGTAAAAATGACGAATGAATGAACATAATTTCCCAGGGTTGGTGGTTTTGATCCTGAGGTATTGCAGTTGGTAGTATGTTTACCCAAAATCATATAAGACAAGAACGAAAACATAATAACCATTTGAACTTGTAGCAACAATAAATAAGTAGAAAAAAAAAGAGAAAGCAAGTACACCACCATATGTGGATGTGGAAGCAGTTACAGCCAGCATACAAACTATAGAAAATAATAAAAATATGAAAAATATGAATGTAACCTATATATATGTACTAATGAATGTGAAGTTTTATTTAGGAGGAGAAGGCGACCTGACTGGTTTCAGCCATTTCTCATGTACTCAGAGGAGTATCCAACCGTTAAAAGAGGAGCTGTAGCCTGCAGGGGAAGTGGCTGAGACCAGTGGAACTGGTAAGTATGAATTCATTCAAGTACATATATAGTAAAACCCAAAAATAAAATCAAAATCAAATAAGTAACGTCATAAATGGAGAATATCCTGTTCGCACATTTAGTATTTCCCAGTAGGAAAGTGGACAGAGATAGGGTAACCCCCGGGTATTTCTTTTCGTTACCACATAAGAAGTATTCATTGCTAGTAATGCCCTAGTCAAGATAAGCTCGGAAATGTTTGTTGGACCATGTACAGACTCTTAATACGGGATGAGAAGGATTGAATTGATACCTTCACATGACCTAGAAGCTTGTTGGTTTTTTTTCTCTTACGTCCTAGAGGATGCTGGGGTCCATATTAGTACCATGGGGTATAGACGGGTCCTCCAGGAGCCATTGGCACTTTAAGAGTTTAATAGTGTGGGATGGCTCCTCCCTCTATGCCCCTCCTACCTGACTCAGTTTTGAAAATGTGCCCGGAGGAGCTGGTCACAGCTAGGGGAGCTCTACAGAGCTTCTTTAGAAAAGTTTATTTTAGCGTTTGTTTTTTTACAGGGAAGCTGCTGGCAACAGCCTCCCTGCATCGAGGGACTGAGGGGGGGGGAGCAGTGTCCGCCCTGCGGGGTCTTGAGCCACTGCCTCCGCTGACTGGACGTTGAGCTCCAGTGGGGACAGATCGTGCCCCGCCACAGGGGAACGCTCACCGCGGCAGCCAGCCGCCACCCCCTCACAGAGCTGAAGTGTGGCGAGTTAGTCACTGTCCCCCTTTACAAGCGAGGGGTCAGTGTGAAGAGGGCGGCTTAAGAGTGGGAGCGCAGTATTAAACGCGCTCCCGGAGGGCTTAGCGGTACTGCGGTGCGGCGCTTTGAGGGGCACCCTGAGCCAGAAAGGTACCCTACACTGACCATTTCCAGCCTGTCATGGTCCGCGGACCAGTATAATCTTCAAGAGCGGGACGACAGCGCCATTGAAAGGGCGGAGCTTCTCAGAGCGGACCCAGCAGCGTTCAGCACCATTTTTCCTGCCTGCAATCACTACTAGTGGATGTCCAGGTCCCTCCAGTACAACTCCAGCTATCTGTACGGTACCAGGGGGTTGTAGAAGGGGGGGGGGGGCTGTATTATAGGCTGTGTCACCTATTAAGGGACACAGCGAGCGTTGGGGTCTCCCTATACCTCTAATAGAGCTGTATGTGGGTTGGCTCCAATCTCTGTGTCTCTCTGCCATTCTTGGGGGGAAACTCTGTCTTGTGAATACCCTGTGTGTTTGTGGGGTGTTTGGTGTGTGTGACAACATGTCAAGGGACACTGTTTCATATGCTGCAGAGGATTTGTCTTCCCTGGAAGACTCCATACCATGTAATCAGGATTGCACTGTTGTATCGCAGATCCCAGCTAAAGAGCCAGAATGGTTAGTCTCTCTGAGGGGGACTATTTCTCAGATTTCTGACAGGGTTGCTAGGACTGAGTATGCCACTCAGATCCTACAATCCTCTATGGTTGTGTGGTCTGTTACTGCTTCCTCGGGGTCCCCTGCGATACATTCTCAAAAACGTGCACTTGCAATGCTTACGCATGATGACACAGACACCGACTCTTACACTGCAGACGGTGACAGGGATGTGTCGTGGGTGACAGCATCACTTGCTAGGGGGGTGCAGTTGATGATCAAAGCTGTGAGGGATACTTTACATATTTCTGACACAGCTCCTGAACAGGTGAAGGAGGCCTTTTTTACAGATAATAAGCCCCCCCCCCCCCCCTCACCTTCCCGGCATCCAAAGAATTAAACGCTATCTTTGAAAAAGCCTGGGAAACTCCGGAAAATAAATTTCAGATCCCTAAGAGGGTCTTGGTTGCTTTTCCCTTCCCAGAGGAGGATAGAAAAAAGTGGGAGTCTCCGCCGATAGTTGACGCCTCTGTCTCCAGGCTGTCAAAACTAGTGGTTTTACCAGTCCCGGGATCTACCGCGTTGAAGGACCCGGCAGATCGCAAGGTGGATGCTACACTAAAATCCATTTACACGGCTCTGGGGCTATATTACGGCCTACTATAGCCTGTGCTTGAATTGCAAAAGCTATTGCCAGGTGGTCAATCGCTCTGCAGGAGGAGTCGACTTCGCTGAATAAAGGTGACGTTGATGTATTTTTACGCCATATTCAGGATTCTGCAGGGTTCCTGGTGGATTCCATGAAGGACCTGGGTACCATGGCTGCGGGGATCTCCTCCATGTCCGTCTCGACTTGCAGGGGTCTCTGGCTGCACCAATGGTCTGCGGACGTGGAATCCAGGAAGAGCGTGGAGGGCCTACACTATACTGGTTAGGCTCTCTTTGGGGAGTCACTGGATGCGTGGATTGCCACGGCTACCGCGGGCAAGTCTCCTTTTCTCCCCTCAGTTGCACCGGCTATGCTTCTGATACCCCTAAGTCCTTTGCATGATGGTGGACAGCTAGGCCTGGAGGAGGGTCAGGTGGGGGCAAGACTCCGACAGTTCAGCCACGTCTGGGTGTCGTTGGGCCTGGACCCCTGGATACTGGATATAGTGTCCAGGGGGTATAGACTGGAGTTTCAAAATCCCCCACCTCACCGTTTTTTCAAGTCAGGCTTGCCAGCTCTGCTGGCAGACAGAACAGTTCTTCTGGAGGCTATCAGAAAACTGGTGGTGTCAGAGGTCATTGTTCCAGTTCCACCTCAACAGTGGAACAATGGTTCGGCTCGGCCTATTCTAAACTTAAAGTCTTTGAATCCTTATCTCAGGGAGTTCAAATTCAAGATGGAATCTCTGGGAGCTGTAATCTCAGGACTGACGGAGGGAGAGTTCCTGGTGTCTCTAGACATCAAGGATGCTTACCTCCACATTCCCATTTGGTCGCCGCATCAGGCATATCTCAGGTTTGCACTGTTGGACGATCACTATCAGTTCCAGGCGCTGCCGTTTGGCCTCTCCACAGCACCAAGGATCTTCACCAAGGTGATGGCGGAGATGATGGTTCTCCGCAGACAGGGGGTGAACATAATTCCATATCTGGACGATCTCCTGATCAAGGCGCCGTTCAGGGAGAGGTTGTTGTGATCCATCGCGCTCACGACACAGCTGCTCAGGAAGCACGGCTGGATCCTGAACCTTCCAAAGTCTCATCTGGAGCCGACAAGGAGGCTGTCTTTCCTGGGAATGATCCTCGACACAGAAGTGCAGAAGGTATTTCTCCCAGTGGAGAAAGCGTTGGTGATTCAAACAATGGTCCGTGATGACTTAAAGCCTACCCGGGTATCGGTTCATCAATGCATACACCTTCTGGGGAAGATGGTTGCCGCCTACGAGGCTCTGCAGTACGGCAGGTTTCATGCTCGACCTTTTCAGCTGGACGTCTTGGACCAGTGATCGAACTCTCACCTACACATGCAGAAGAGGATACGTCTATCTCAGAAAGCAAGGATTTCACTCCTCTGGTGGCTACAACTTCCGCACCTTCTGGAAGGCCGAAGGTTTGGAATACAAGACTGGATCCTTTTAACCACAGATGCAAGTCTAAGAGGTTGGAGAACAGTCACTCTGGGGGAAACCTTTCAGGGAAGATGGTCGGATCATGAATCCCTTCTCCCAATAAACATCCTGGAACTCAGGGCCGTGTACGTGTTCCCTCCACTTCCTCTGGTACCAAAGGTTCTTCAACTAGTAAGAAGAACAAAGGTTCTGGCAATCCTCCTTGCTCCGTACTGGCCAAGGAGGGCTTGGTACACGGATCTTCTGCTGGAAGATCCAAGGCCGTTACCTCTTCGGGAGGATCTGCTACTGCAGGGGGCGTTCGCTTATCAAGACTTACCACAGCTACGTTTGACGGCATGGCGGTTGAACGCCAGATCTTAGCTCGGAAGCGTATCCCGAGTGAGGTCATTCCTACCCTGATACAGGTTAGGAAGGGGTAACGTCTAAACACTACCATCGCATTTGGAAAAAATATGTTTCTTGGTGTGAGGCCAAGCCGATTCCTGCGGTGGAGTTTCAACTTGGACGGTTTCTCCTTATCCTTCAAGCAGGGGTGGATATAGGGCTGAGATTGGGCTCCGTCAAGGTCCAGATCTCTGCTTTGTCCATCTTCTTGAAAGGGGTTCTGCACATCCAACCTCCCTTGTGGTGCCAATGGCACCCTGGGATCTTGATGTGGTGTTGCAGTTCCTGCAATCTGCTTGGTTTGAGCCTCTACAGGAGGCTGATCTCAAGTTTCTTACGTGGAAGGCGGTCACTTTGTTGGCCTTGGCTTCTGCACGACGCGTGTTGAAATTGGGGGCTTTATCTTGTAAAAGCCCCTATCTGATTTTCCATGAAGACAGGGCGGAACTTAGGACTCGTCAACAGTTCCTGCCTAAGGTTGTATCGGCTTTCCATATCAACCAACCTATTGTGGTGCCAGTGGCTACTGACTCCTCAATTACTTCAAAGGCCTTGGATGTGGTGAGGACTTTGAAGATTTATGTGAAGAGGACAGCTCGTCATAGGAAAAGCGACTCTCTGTTTGTCCTCTATGATCCCAAGAAAATTGGGTGTCCTGCCTCTAAGCAGTCGATTTCACGCTTGATCAGATTCACTACCCAGCATGCTTATTCCATGGCAGGATTGCCGTGTCCTACATCTGTAAAGGACCACTCTACTCGTAAAGTGGGCTCTTCCTGGGCGGCTGCCCGGGGTGTCTCGGCTGTACAACTCTGCCGAGCAGCTACTTGGTCTGGGTCGAACACGTTTGCCAAGTTCTACAAGTTCGATCATTTGGCCTCTGATGACCTCAAGTTTGGTCAAGCAGTGTTGCAGGAGCCTCCGCGCTCTCCCTCCCATACTGGGAGCTTTGGTACATCCCCATGGTACCAATATGGACCCCATTATCCTCTAGGACGTAAGAGAAAATAGGATTTTGGTTTCCTACCGGTAAATCCTTTTCTCGTAGTCCGTAGAGGATGCTGGGCGCCCGCCCAGTGCTGCGTTTTCCTGCTTTGGTTTTATGGTTCAGTACTGCCTGGTTCCTAGGTAAGTTCTGCGTTATTTCCTTTTTCAGCCGTTGCTGAATTGTTCCGGCATGTTAGCTGGATTTGTCTGTTGTGTGAGCTGGTATGAATCTCGCCACTATCTGTGTAATTCCTTCTCTCGAAGTATGTCGTCTCCTCGGGCACAGTTTCTGGACTGAGTCTGGTAGGAGGGGCATAGAGGGAGGAGCCAGCCCACACTATTAAACTCTTAAAGTGCCAATGGCTCCTGGTGGACCCGTCTATACCCCATGGTACTAATATGGACCCCAGCATCCTCTACGGACTACGAGAAAAGGATTTACCGGTAGGTAACCAAAATCCTATTTTTTCTTTTGCAGTACTATAAAATTCTCCGTCTGGATAAGATCGCTGGTAAACACTAATTCGGCAAATGGGAGGAAAAAGAGAAGTGCAACATTACCCTTTGACAAAACCTGCAGAAGTTATGATTGGGCCTCTAAGATGCTAAACCTTTTTCTTTTTTTTCCTAACTGCAGTGGCCCCTGACTAACTTAATCAACAGAGATTTTGTTATGTAAATTGGAATGTGAAATGCATACATTGTACTCCCGCTCAGGAAGTGCAAGGTATGTTAGATACTCCTCAAAGACTAATGTTGCATTCCACTGTTCTAGATTCATGTCCATCACAGGTAGAGGAAATTATCTCAGATTCCCTATGAACTTAGGATGGACAGGACACTGGATTGATGGCTGAGGTAGTCCCAGTAGTGACACAGCAAGCACGAGCTTTAAGGGGGGTAGACCAAGTAGTTAATCAATTCCCCGTAGTGCCCAATCCAGTTGTCACTTTAATAAAATCCTCTCCACCTCTACAAACTTATCTGTCACCAACCTCTATTCTGTTTTTCTTCCCAGTTTCTTCTTCATCTTTTGCGTTCACACGGGGTACAATGCATGGACCCGATTCTCCCAAGGTTACGAGTGACAGCCTGAGTATCGTCTCCCATGCTCTACATGACTGTTTACAGTCCTTTCAGCCTGAGAATGGGTTGGTGCTGAAACAATATGATGATGACTTGTTGTTGTGCGCTGATTCATTTGAGTTGTCTGCTTCAGATATGAAGCAGTTCCTGTTTCGTCTCTTCCAAACAGGACACCAGGTCTCAAGGGATAAACTACAGTTGTGTAGGACAACGGTCAAATACCTGGGATGTAGTACTGGTACATGATTTGACAGTTCATACACCACATGCCGTATTGGTCCTTCAAAGTTCTGCCCGAACCCGGTATGTCTCACCAGCACGATGACACAAGTATATTACTGCAGTGTGCCTTGTAATGCACAAAGGGTGGAGGATGAGAATACTGGTAAAGGGACACTGATATGCATGATGGTATGGAATATCTGAATCAGACCTTTACTACGAGACCAGACATAACTGACAGCCCGTTGGTGAATGTAGACCTGATATTTTCCTTTTCCATTTTCTCTAGAGATGTTTTTTTTTTTTTAGTGATGCTCATGGTATTCCACATTGCAAACACACTACAGTTAAATTAAAATACACATTTGTGTTCCCTACAGGAAAAGGGGGTCTGGAAGGAGAAGGGGTATGGTCAGGAGTCCTCAGGACTCTGGAGAAATGGACAAGGTAAGCCAGTGGCCCCCAGTATGTATCTCCCAGGCCTAGCGCAGGCGGCACATGGTCTGACTCACCTAGGGTAAGGAAGGTATGTGCAAATTGGGAAGAGCTTACTGGCGTGCACCAGGGTTCTCTTCTCGGGTAAGCAGGAAAGCAGTGACCTGTCTTACTTGCATGAGGAAGAACATTTGGTAAGGTAGCACCAACAGAGCCATCCCATACTCCTCCTGCAGACGGACCTTTTCAGTTAACACAAATCGACTTCATACAGTTAACACCCTGTAGGAATTTTAATTATGTATTGGTGTGCACTGATTTCTCAAACTGGGTAGAGGCATTTCCTGCCGCCACAAATACTGCTGTTTACCGCAAAGAAAATTGTGCAGAAATTTGTGTGTAGATATGGTATCCTTAGGAGTAGGAGCAAAGTGATAGCTTGAAACTGAACTATTGTGGTCATAGACACTGCCACTAGTGTTATGTAGCATCGGAACCACTCCCAGATCCCCACTTAACGAATCACCCTCTTCGGAAAAACATTTTTTTGGGAGTACAACCTCATGTCATGATTGATCCGCACAATGATCAGAAATACATCAATGAGGTGACAGTACAGTACCTTATCGAGATGAGCCAGCATTTGAGAACTTGAAACTGTTGATTCCTGATATGCCAACTACTGTCTTGATTGTGAACCAAGAGACTATGTGATTGTTATTACGCTCAGGTTGCCTAATAGACAGGTGGGAAGGACCGTACCAAGTTTTGTTGACGGCACGATCCCAGTGAAAGTAGCCGAGAGAGAGACTCGGGTCCACGAATTCCCATCGCAGGAAAGTCGGTAGTCCGGAAGGAACTCGTAAATGGAGTGAGATTGCAGAAGTATCACCAGAGAGTCTGTTCCGTGAAGACTGAGAGGCGGCACTGTTGAACACTACCTGAGCGTACTACAGGAGTGTTCTATGGACAAGATTTGTTTTGTTCTATCTTTCTTTTTTTTCCCGTTGACAAACATTTTTTTTTCAGGACATTCTATTTTTGTGAGGTTTTTCATGAGGAGTCGAGTGTCGGGCTGGAACTGGTTCTGGAGAAAGGAGTGATGTCTTTATAGGATCCCAGGACCAGCCTATCACTTTGTTAAAGCCAGAGAAAATCAAAGGTCTAGTAGTTACGGAGTTCGGAGGTAACGTGATAGGCTATTGTCTGAGGAATACTGTATTTTGTAGTTATTGTGACCCCATAATTGAAGATGAGTGCATGCAGAGATGTCAGTCTAGCAATAAGGCAGCATTTGACAGACATCCATTGAGTGATTACCACTCACTAGTGGGTAAGGTCTTAAACCAAACGGAATGTTGGATGTGCTCACACGTACCTCTAAGGCAAAATGATGCAGGATTAGTGCCATATTCTTTAGAGTTAGCTGAGGTACTTGAATAACATGGAAAGAGGAGGGGGGGACCGGTGGACAAGGAATATAATATAACTAGACCCCCTAGTCTTAAGATCCACCAGTACCATAGGTAAATACTTGGTATGTTTAAATCTCACCAATTTCAGGAAATCAGGAAATTGGGAGGTAATTAGAAACAATCAGACAATGGCTATTCACACACAGCAGATAAAGAGCTCATTAAAATATATGTGGAAGAAAGGTTTATGAATGGCTCTCCCTGAACTCCGAAGGTTTATTTTATCTAGGTAGGACACTGCTAATAACCCTTGTTCAATGATGAAACAGACCTAGTATACGTTCCAGAAATGGAAACAATGTTCAGAAAATGATAGGAATATATATATCAAGAAAATTTTATATGTCTCTCACGATTTGTTTCTGTTTTCTCCCTCTACCCAGCAAAACCTCTATCGAATCCGAACATCAGTGTGCAAAGACGTAGGTACATGTATTTGTGAAACGTTCATCCAAATCAGACATCTTAGGCCATAGCACTGCCCCAGCATACTCTATAGGTTGAATGTTGTCCCACACCCAACCAGTGTTCCCGTGACCACCGAGTGCATATAGAGGATGTCCCGTCCTCCTCCCTGTCTTCCCCAAAAATAGTCAAATGTCTGATTTGAGAAATGAATACACACGTGTGTCTAGGTCACCGATTATGTGTTTGAAATATTATTCTCTCTGTTAATAATTTATGGCAGTTATTGTTTACTGCCAAAGGGTGGACTGTTGAAGTCAAAAATATTACATACAGAAAACTTACAAACTCCACACATTGAGTCGCTGTGCGTGCGAATACATGCAGCGTGCACAGCGCTATATGGTAGCATACGCATTCACACAGACAAGCCACAAATATATATTCAACACATATTTCATACCACACATAAATTAAACATGTCAAGCACTAGACATTATAATGTTTTAAATTATATAATGGAGTATAACATCATGTATCATTAATAGAACGGAACAAGATAAACATGTCATGCTTGGTATCAAAATAATCAGAGGAATGTGTGTATTAATTTGATACCTGTGGTTAGATTGTAGCACATTGCAATGAGTAGTTATGATGGAATGTATGAATATGAAGCTACAATTCGAATGACAACAAAAGCTCCTGAAAGATAGCATGCGAGCAGAAAGGATCCAGCGGCTAACCCCTGTAATTACACCATCAAATTGGATGTTGCTTGCATATAAACTGACCAATAACACATCATGAATGAGAAAGTTCCCTCCCCTGGACCAATAACAGAAGACTTCGTCCCAGACCTGTACTCCCCCAATATACATAGTATATAGGTGATTCGAGTGAGACAAGAAGTTCTGTTTTGCAAGGTGGCAGTTGCTGTTTGTTTTTGCTGAGAGAGAGATATGAAGTGGAGTGTGCATTGAGCAAATATGGTGAAGTATGCTGACTAACTGTAATGGATTCTTTTGTAACTTCTGTTTTGCAAGGTGGCAGTTCCAGTTGCTGTTTGTTTTTGCTGAGAGATGGAGCATTGAGCAAATATGGTGAAGTATGCTGACTGTAACTGTAATGGATTCTTTTGTAACTATCTGCTTCTTGTGTAATTGTAACATTATAACTGAATGATATGTACTGTACATGTGATATATTGTATACATATCCTTTTAATATCAAATATATACCTCAATGAGCGTTGGAACTCAGACAATGTGTGCGTGTACTTGTTTTCTCTTAAGGGATGTAGTGTTTGCGACGTACAGTGCACTTTTATCGTATATTGTAATAAGATGCGCCTTGTGTCCGCTGCATATATTAACGCTGGCATTTTAGATATTTATTAGAAATGAATCTGAACTTCTCATGTTCCTTCCGTTGGAAAAGGCATTCGTGATCCAGTTGATGGTTCGGGATGTCCTGAAGCCAACCCGGATATCAGTGCATCTGTGCATTCGCCTTCTGGGGAAGATGGTGGCCTCTTACAAGGCTCTTCAATATGGAAGGTTTCACGCAAGACCCTTCCAGCTCGATCTGTTGGACAAATGGTCTGGATCGCATCTTCACATGCACCAGAGGATCTGTCTGTCGCCAAAAGCAAGGATCTCCCTTCTGTGGGGGCTACAGACTTCTCACCTCGTCGAGGTTCGGAATTCAGAATTGGATTCTGTTAACCATAGATGCAAGCCTCAGAGGTTGGGGAGCAGTGACTTAGGGGGTGCAGTTTCAAGGAAGATGGTCCAGTAAGGAAGTCGTCCTTCCAATCAACATTCTGGAACTTAGGGCCATATACAACGCCCTTCTGCAGGCCTCACGTCTTCAAGATCAGGCCATTCAGGTCCAGTTGAAAAATGTGACGGCAGTAATGTACATAAACCGACAGGGCAGAACGAAAAGCAGAGCAGCAATGTCAGAGGTGTCAATAATTCTCCTCTGGGCAGAGAGAAACGCTGTGGTGTTGCCAGTGGTCTTCATTCCGGAAGTAGACAACTGGGAAGCAGACTTCCTCAGCAGACACGACCTGCACCCGGGGGAGTGGGGCCTTCACCTGGAAGTGTTTAGGTTCGTGACAAGTCAATCGAGATATCGACAGATCGACATGATGGCCTCTCGTCTCAACAGGAAGCTCAAGCGGTATTGTTCCAGGTTGAGAGACACACAGGCGGTGGCGTTAGATGCCCTGACAACTCCATGGGTCTATCAGATGGTGTACATGTTTCCTCCACCTCCCCTGATCCCAATAATTCTAAAGAGAATAAAAAGGGAAAAAGTTCAAGCAATTCTAATTGCTCCGGACTGGCCAAGAAGGGCCTGGTACGCGGACCTTCTGGAGATGCTCCCCGAAGATCCATGGCCTCTTCCTCTTCGCGAGGATCTTCTGCAACAGGGCCCGTTCATCTATCAGGACTTACTGCGGCTACGTTTGACGGCATGGAAGTTGAACGGCTAATTCTAGCCAGGAGAGGGATCCCTAACAAGGTTATCCCAACTATGATCCAAGCCAGGGAGGGGGTAATGTCTAAGCATTACCATTGTATTTGGAAGAAATACGTCTCTTGGTGTGAGAGCAGAACATTTTCTGCGGTGGAATTCCATCTAGGACGTTTCCTGCTTTTTCTACAAGCATGAGTAGATCTGGGCCTTCGTCTGGGCTCCATAAAATTCCAGATTTCGGTCTTCTTTCAGAAACAATTGGCTTCTCTCCCTGAGGTCCAGATATTCTTGAAAAGTGTTCTGCACATCCAGCCTTCCTTTGTGCCTCCCATGGCACCTTGGGATCTCGATGTGGTGCTGCATTTCCTCCAATCGGACTGGTTTGAGCCATTACAGAAGATGTACATAAAATATCTTACGTGAAAGACCGTCACACTGTTGGCCTTGGCTTCCACAAGACGTGTGTCGGAGCTGGGGCCTTTGTCTCATAAAAGTTCCTATTTAATTTTCCATGAGGACAGAGCTGAACTCTGAACTCGTCAACATTTTCTTCCTAAGGTGGTGTCTGCGTTTCACATAAACCAACCTATTGTGGTTCCAGTTGTCACCGACACCTCTGCTACTTCAAAGTCTTTGGATGTCGTGAGGGCTCTGAAGGTGTATGTGAAAAGAACAGCTCGTCCTCTTTATGATCCCAATAAGATTGGGTGTCCTGCTTCAAAGCAGACAGTTGCACGCTGTATCAAACTTACTATCCAGCATACTTATTCCACTGCAAGTTTGCCATGTCCAAAATCTGTACAGGCCCACTCTACTAGGTCGATGGGTTCTTCCTGGATGGCTGCCCGGGGTGTCTCGAGCAGCTACTTGGCCAGGTTCAAACACGTTGGCAAAGTTCTACAAGTTTGATACTTTGGCCTCTGAGGACCTTCAGTTTGGTCAATCAGTTCTGCAGGAACCCCTCAGCGCACTCCCACCTGGTTTGGGAGCTTTGGCACATCCCCATGGTACTAAATGGACCCCAGTATCCTGTAGGACGTAAGAGAAAATATGATTTTAATTACCTACTGGTAAATCCTTTTCTCGTAGTCCGCAGAGGATACTGGGCACCCGCCCAGTGCTTCTTTCTTCCTGCACTGTTACTTGGTTGAGTAATGTTGGTTCAGCTGTTGCTGTTCCTGTTTCAAGTTTGGTTAGCTTGGCTTTCCTCTTGTTGTGTGTGCTGGTTTGGAATCTCGCCACTATCCTTATCTCGAGGTATGTCTGACTCCTTGGGCACAGTTTCCTAGACTGAGTCTGGTAGGAGGGGCATAGAGGGAGGAGCCAGCCCACACTATCAAATTCTTAAAGTGCCCATGGCTCCTAGTGGACCCATCTATACCCCATGGTACTAAATGGACCCCCGTATCCTCTATGGACTATGAGAAAAGGATTTACCAGTAGGTAATTAAAATCCTATTATTTTCAGGCAGGTCTGGATGACACCAGCCCGCCTGCTTCACGGGACTTAGGGGGGGGGGGGAATGGCCCAACCTCTTGAAAGATTAATGATCCAGTTCCCCACTGACAGGACATTAGCTCCTTAGGGAACTATTTGCAAGCCCCACCACGGCGAACCTACCTTCCCGCAGCACGCTGCAACCCCTAAGAGAGCCAGAAGATAGAAGAGTGGTGAGTACTAAGCAGGTGTCCCGGTTAGCGAGTCGTCGCCCATTATGGCGGCATGAGGTTATGGAGATGCACGGCTTCTGTATGGGGTGGCTGAATCTCCAGACTCAGTACACAGTGCAGATGCACTGCTTCTGAGGGAGCGAACTTAGTATAAATACACTACGTGTATACACATTACCCAGACTGGCATTGCAGACTTAAAAGGGGGCTGACTCCATTGTAGGCACTAAAATTACCTCAGCCAGTATAAACAAGCGGGAAGACCGCGCCATTGGAGGGGCGGGGCTTCACTATGAGCAGATCCAGCAGCTCACCAGCGCCATTTTCCCTCTGCAATGGACACAGACGCTGACTGACAGGGATGCGCAGCTCCGCCAGAGAGACTCCAGATTACCTCAGCGGTACCAGGGGGTCATAGCAGGGGGGGTGGGTGCTTACTAGTGTACTAAATCCCCAATCTGATCTGTGACCTGGCTAAGCTTGGCATTAGCAGTAAGGGTGCTGTGTGCTGGCTCCAGACTATCTCTGTGTCTCTCTTGAAGGGCTCTTTGTGGGTTAATTTTGCATTTAACCTGTTCCTGTGTGTGTACTGAAACAGTATGTCAGACAGAGAAGACATGGAGAATGAGATTCTACACAGACAAGTGTAAGGTAATACACTGTGGGGGCAAGACCAAAAATTACACCTACATACTAAATGGGGTAATATTAGGGGATTCTGTACTGGAAAAAGACTTAGGGGTTCACATAGATAACAATTTAAGTAGCAGTACCCAAAGTAGGAGTGCAGCAAAGAAGGCTAATAAGACATTAGCATGCATAAAACGGGGAATTAATGCAAGGGACGAGAGTATTATACTCCCATTATATAAATCACTAGTGAGGCCACTTCTTGAATACTGTGTGCAATTTTGGGCACCATATTCCCATATCTACAAATATATAAGGGGTCAATACACAGAGCTTGGGAGGTACCTGTTTTCTATAAAATCAGCACAGAGGACACATGGTCACTCGCTTACGTTAGAGGAGAGGAGTTTCCGCACATTGAGGTGAAAAGGTTTTTTCACAGTAAGGATAATACGTGTTTGAGTCCACAGTTACTACTCTCTCAGGCAGGGAATTCCAGTCAACACCTTTAAGAATGGGTTAGATAAATTCCTATTGGATAAAGATATTCAGGGTTATGGTGCGTAGGCACGCATTATAGTTAATTTAACTAGTCCTAACATAAAAATAACTAGTCCTATAATAAGACTGCATAGGAGACCACAAACAGGTTGAACTCGAAGGACAATTGTCTTTTTTCAACCTTAGTTACTATGTTACAAAGAGTGTGTTTCATGTAAGGCACAATGTTCCTCTTCTCCAGGGGGTTCACTAGTGTGTACTCAGTGCAGTGCACCCTCCCAAGCTAGCGGTGCAGAGACAGCTTGGCTGGATTCCATTAGGGGAATGATTCCCAATATTTCTTCTAAATTGTCCCGCAATGAAAGACGCAATACTTAAAACAATTGATGACTGAGTTTATGAACCGAGACTCCGTACCAAAACCAGCATCTCAGTTCCCTACCATTTGTCCGCAAAAAACGTCCTTTGGCCCATATCCTGCAGTCTGATGATGAGGGGTCAGACATGGAGGTGGGGGAGGCTACTCTGTCACAGGGAATAGAGGCTCTCATAGAAGCTCCAGTCACATGAAATTGCATCCACTGAGGAAGCCGCTGAGGTAGCGTTAAGGCGGAGAAACGCATTTTCAATTGGCTGTGCCAAAGACGATCACCTCCACACCACTGACGTATTGGGCTGTAGTAATCATCTATACAGTGTGTTTGCAATATGGTCTAACACCAGCAGAGGGAGCCTGAACACTGTGAATGATCCAATTGAGTTATCAGAAGAAACTCCACTTTACCTGCAAAATAGGTACATCACCAGCAGAGGGAGCCTAATTACTGGATCAATACAAGCACTGCATTACCTTGGAGGTGACGTAATAGCAAGTATTTATGGGAATTACCAGCAATTCTACTGATGTGTAAACTAGGAATCCAAATGAACTTGGGACTTCTTTGGAATTTAATGAATCCATCTAATAGCCGCAAATTGTGATTATATAGTTCATGAGATATTGGAACTGGCTATATATGTGGGAGTCAAACAAATGATCCCCATATGATCCATTAGGACTTATTCATTTTTTGTGGACACTTTTCAATGGAATGAGGTGGTGGACCCATTTGTGGTCTAAACATATGATTGGGATATATAAAGGAATACCAGCAAGCCTCTAAGGTAGTGATCTCCAACCCGTAGCTCGCCGTAGTATTTTCGGTAGCTCACAGCGCGCACGGGCTTGGGCAGTCACTGGCACTCCTCCCTTCATTTTTAATATGGTGCCGGCTGTCAGCCAATCAGAGCTCGTGGACCGGCAGTGGCGGCACCTGATTGGCTGCCAGACCGTGAGTTTTGATTGGCTCACTTACCGGCACCATATTTTAAATGCCCGCTGCCGCCAGAGACTCTGTCACCCTCACCGCAGCCGCTCTCCGGACTTCACAGGAGAGGCGCGCACTGCGCTCTCCTCCCCTTCTGTCCCTCATACAGGAGGAGCAGCATCGGCGGCAGTAGAAGAAGCCAGCAAGGGTTAGCACTGTGTGGGGCACTGTATCGGACACTGCGGGGGGCATTTTATCTAGCGCTGCGGGGGGAATTGTATCTGGCACTGGTGGGGGCATGTATCTGGCACTGCTGGGGGCATTACTTGTGTATCTGGCACTGCTGAGGGGCATTACTTGTGTATCTGGCACTGCTGAGGGGCATTATTTGTGTATCTGGCACTACGTGGGGAGGGGCATTACTTGTAGTTATGAGGCCACACCCACTTTCACAGGAACGCACGCGCATTGTGGGGAGGGGGTAACTCCTTCAGAAGTTTTATTTTCCGAAAGTAGCTCCCACCCCAATTAAGGTTGGAGACCACTGCTCTAAGGAATTTAAATGTGTGTTTAATATATGTTAACTGTATTTTAATATATGCTGCAGCATTATATATATTTTTATAGAAATTATTTTTAGGAATAAAAGATTTATTAAAACAGATTATTATAAATCTAATTGTATGAAGTTTTGTAATTGTTAATTGTGGTATTAACTGGCAGAAACAGCGCTCCTGATTTTTTACAGGGATTATTTCCCTGTAAGCTTTTTTTTCATCTCATAGAAGCTATTAGAGAAGTTCTGCATATCCCTGATAAGGTAACAGAGGAGACTGAGGAATCTTGTTTTAATATAAAAAACAAAGACTTGGTATCTGCACACTCAATAATAATAATCAGATATTGTGGGTGTATGTGATTCGTCACCATATACCCACTACTAGAGGCCCCTTTCTCAAAATATTTCGGCAATGCTCAGTATATTTAGGGGGTGCTGTCAACTACAGTGTACATAGACTAAGATTTGGAGGGAGAAGCAAGAAGAAGTCTGTATTGTTGACGCACTAAACAAGAGTAATTGTATCATAAAATGTAACCTTTATTAGATATGCATTAAAATAGAATATATGCTATTATTAATTTCCTGGACTACAGTGAAACATAGAGGTTAAAATCACAAAGACTAACAAAATATGTGGATTAGAAAGATTGAGAAATGTGAATAAAGGATTAAAAAATGTGTCCACGTGTGGTTTCTGTTATATAGCCCTCACGAGGTTGCTGTATTAATATTTATGCTATCAATGTTCAATTACTTCTGATGTAATATTCTCAAGCAGCTGTGTCTATATGGTAGTTAATCCCACTGAGTCGTGTCATATACCCAGCCCTCACTCGACAGAAAATACCTCCTGGGAAATATCTCTAGTAAAGAGTCTGTGAGTGTTGATGGGTGTGACGATACTGGTTGACTGAGATAAAAATTTTGGGTCACTATTTCTGTGTCCCCCCTATATCTATATTCCCAAGTCCCAATTTTGGGTCACTATTTCTGTGTCCCCCCTGTACCTATATTCACAAATCAAATTCCACTTGGAGATAGATCACCATATACCAGGGGCATCTCACACTTATTAATAATGTCCCTGGGGGAGAGATAGTAAATACTCTGACTAAGCCAGTAGGTAGAGTTGCTTTGAGGAATATAGCAGTTCCAATTTTTGTATATAGCAACCTACATACACGTTGATTTTTTTGATCTTATCTGATCTGGCTAGAAGTGTGAGAGGTATTGCTTTCGTTAGGAGTATAGCAGCTCCAATTCTACTAGAAAGCAAACTGCCTGCAAAACGGCTTAGTTTCTGTTTATATAGTTACAGATCAGATTTCAGCTAAAATCTAAGCTTCCATATGTCAGAGCACGTTAAATTTACTTTCTCTTATAACCACTTAGTTATCCGGAGATATCTCAGTGTGTCCATGCTATATAAGGACAGTGTTACATTTTTAATATCTATAGTAACTAGCACAGAGTCTCAGCTCTATGGCAAGACTCTGATTATTTTAGACAGCAGAAATCTAATTATCTCTTTTAATGGGGAGTAATACACAAGTGCTGATATAAGTATCCCAACATCAGATATATATATAGCTCAGTACAGTCTCCCTATCGATGGATGCTGACAGCTTTCAGCATGCACTAATGGTATGCACTGTTAGTATATTGGTTCTGTAACATGTGACACTAGGTATCTTCTCATCAGGCATGTATTTCTATTATAGCTCACCTCAATCTCCCTATCAGTGGGAACTGACAGCTAACATAATACAATATTGTATATTCGTTTTATAACATTTCAAGCTAAACACACGTGGACACGCTGTGCCCTACACGCGTGTTTCACTCCTGTAGTGCAACATGATTTTCCCAGTTGCTAAATTTTTTGGTTTGCTAACAAACCTTAATAAGGCACTTGTGGGAGCAGCTTGACCGTATGGTACGCAAGAAGTGCCCATCGGGTGGTCTTCAGTATGCCAGCTGTCGGGATCCCAGCGCTCAGTATACCGGCGCCGGAATCCCGACAGCCGGCATACCGACACTTATTCTCCCTCGTGGGGGTCCACGACCCCCCTGGAGGGAGAATAAAATAGCGTAGCGCGCCACCGTGCCCGCAAGGGGCTCATTTGCGCTCACCACACTGTCGGTATGCCAACGGGCGGCCTCCCAGCGCCGGTATGCTGGTCGCCGGGAGCCCGACCGCCGGCATACCATACTACACCCGTGCCCATCAAGCCAATCCAACTTGTGGGAGGTGCTTCAGGAAGTGTGGGGTGAAATTTCTTCAGATTACCTCAACAAATTAACAGCTAGAATGCCAAAGGTCTGCAACGCTGTAATTGCTGCAAAGGGAGCATTCTTTGACGAAAGCAAAGTTTGAAGGACAAAATTATTATTTCAAATAAAAATCAATGTTTCTAACTTTGACAATGTCTTGACTATATGTTCTATTCATTTTGCAATTCATTTGATAAATAAAAGTGAATTTCCATGGAAAACACAAAATTGTCTGGATGACCCCAAACATTTGAACGGTAGTGTAAGTGCAGTATACTACCCAGTCAAAAAAATCAGTCTGCATCTAATAAGTATTATCAATTAGCATAACAATGTAGGTTGGAATCACCAGAGTTCTTTATAACCTAGTCCCGTGGCCACTCTCCAAACCCCCTGCCTCATGCATTGGCCATCTATGCCTCTCTTACATCCTGCCATCAAGTCACCTTGTGTTACCTGTCTGTCTCCCCCCACCCCCTAGATTGTAAGCTCCTTGGAACAGGGCCCTCTTCCCTCCTGTGTCACACAGCCCTCTTCTCTCACACTTCAATTACAGCTCTCTCCTACTCAGCGACCGTCTATACCTGCATTTCCTCTCGCTCGTGACCGTTCATCTTTTCCACTGGCTATTTGCCCCTAGTAGTATGACGACTACTCCTGTGCTTCCTTACAGCTGTATTGTGTACTGAGACCTGTGGTGCTAATTGTTACCTGTTGTCTGTTTTAGTTTTTCTGTTACGTAATGTTAAGTTCTCTGTACCCTGTATTATTCTAATGTTCGCCGTATGTACGGTGCTGCGAACCACTTGTGTCACCTTATAAATAAAATGTAATAATAATAATAATAATAAACATTCTTAAGTCACTTAGATGAATTCAAACTGTTCTGATTAATATTAAGAGGGAATTAGTAGAATCTGGAATTACAGTATTAGGTACAGCCAGGGCCGGCCCGAGCCTAATTTTTTTGGTAAGCGAATATATAATTTGGCGCCCCTGAGTGGAATATATAGCCACAGAATAGTATCAATTCACACAGTAGTGTCTGTTAGTCACATTATACCACAGAGTAGCGTCTGTTATTCATATTACACCACACAGTAGTATGCAGGGTGTGACGGAGAAACAGTGGGTGACAGGGAGATGGTAACCGGGAAAGGGTGACAGGGAGAAGTAGGTAATAGGGAGAGGCTGAGGGTGATGGACAGTGGGTGAAAGGAAAAGGTAGAGTGATAAAGTGAGAGGGTGATAAGCGGTGGTTTTCAGGGAGGGGCAGAAGGTGACAGGGAGGGGGCGAGAAGCCAAGGGAGACTGGGAGAGGAGGACAGGGAGAGGCATAGTGTGATGGGAAGAAAGGTCACAAGCCGAGTGTGACAGGGAGAGGCTGAGGGTGACTGGGAGAGGGTATCTGAGGTCCCTGTACGAGGGAGTAAAGGGGGTAAATTGGGTTGAAAGGGCTTACTGGGACATGAAGTGAAAGTATTAGTGGGAGAGACACACAGAAAAAAAACAAGGGCTGTTAACATGAGAGGGTGCGAGAGCGGAAGGAGAGAGAGGAGAGAGAGAACTTCTCTAACCTGCAGTAACTGAGCTGTTCATTTCTGGACACAGTGGAAGGCTGTGTAGAGTATAGTCCCATAGTTTCAGCAATGGCAGGCTCTTGAATGACCCTCAAGCCGGCCCTGCGTCGGAGGTCTAGCAAGTCAAACAGTATCAGAGAGGAGGGGTTCCCTTCTCTACTTCGGCAGCACTGCCTCCTCCTGCTTTGTTATGGCCCGCCGCAGCGTACCGCTAGCTCTGTAAGAATTTTTTTTTAAAAAAATGCCATTGCACACATACATATATTAGATAGGGGAACACTGACACATCGTACAGGGGCACACTGACACACATGCACGCATTCTCACACAGGTACCAGGAGCACACGGACACACAGATTGTCTATGGGCACACTGACACACACACACAAAAAAAAATTGTACAGGTGGCAGGGGCACACTGACACACACAGGTGATTTTTTCTTATATATTCACCCTGCTTGGCCTCCTCCCACACCTCTTTCCCTGTACGCAGTTTAAGATAAAAGGCAGGAAATACTCACCATTCCTGCCTAAGGGCCTAATTCTGATTTGATCGCAGCAGGAAATTTGTTAGCAGTTGGGCAAAACCATGGCCCTCATTCCGAGTTGATCGGTCGCAAGGCGATTTTAGCAGAGTTACACACGCTAAGCCGCCGCCTACTGGGAGTGAATCTTAGCTTCATAAAATTGCGACCGATGTATTCGCAATAATGCGATTACTAACTACTTAGCAGTTTCAGAGTAGCTCCAGACTTACTCTGCCTGTGCGATCATTTCAGTGCTTGTCGTTCCTGGTTGACGTCACAAACACACCCAGCGTTCGCCCAGGCACTCCCACCGTTTCCCCGGCCACTCCTGCGTTTTTTCCGGAAACGGTAGCGTTTTCAGCCACACGCCCCTGAAACGCCGTGTTTCCGCCCAGTAACACCCATTTCCTGTCAATCACATTACGTTCGCCGGAGCGAAGAAAAAGCCGTGAGTAAAAATACTTTCTTCATAGTAAAGTTACTTGGCGCAGTCGCAGTGCGAACATTGCGCATGCGTACTAAGCGGATTTTCACTGCGATGCGATGAAAAATACCGAGCGAACAACTCGGAATGAGGGCCCATGTGCACTGCAGGGGAAACAGATATAATATGTGCAGAGAGAGTTAGATTTGGGTGGGGTGTGTTCAAACTGAAATCTAAATTGCAGTGTAAAAATAAAGCAGCCAGTATTTACCCTGCACAGAAATGAAATAACCCACCCAAATCTAACTCTCTCTGCAAATGTTATATCTGCCCCCCCTGCAGTGCATATGGTTTTGCCCAATTGCTAAGAAACTTGCTGCTGCGATCAACTCAGAATTAGGCCCAAAGTGCCAGCCACTGCCACAGAGATGTTTCTTTGTGACTCGTCCAGATCCAGTACTCCAAAGAGGAGCACCATGCTCCTTCATCTCTCCTCACAGACACAGCATGGCCGGCAGCCGCACAGTGGAAGAGACTGTGAGACGTCCTTGCGTCCCATTGCGCACATATTCACTGGGATGGAGGCGCTGTGAGTGCTGAACGGGCCGCGGGCGTCATGCGGGGCAGGGTTGGCGGGGTTATTGATCTGCGAAGAGGGTGTGTTGTGGCACGCCTAGTCAGTGGGTTTATGAGATAGTTGTCCAGAGGCGGCCTCAGCGCTGTAGAAAGTGAGTGACTGCGACTCACTGTCTGCAGTATCGCCCTCTATACTCTGGCGCTCAACGCGTACCACGCGTATGCATCGGGCCAGCCCTGGGTACAGTATAGTCCAGTACAGGGCATTGTAAAGTTTTATAATCTACACTAAAATATTCCCTCCTTCAAATAATGATCAGTCAGTAAATGTTATAAGAACTCTATATCCGTATATTCCTCAGCATGCGAGAATTTGTGTATATGTAATCCTTCTAACATCTGCTGACTGATCAATATTTGAAGGAGGGAATAATTTAATGCAGATTATAAACAATACCCGGTTACTGGACTATACCTCTTGGATATAATACCCCTTTCACACCACACAAATAACCCGGTATCGACCTGGTATATTGCCGGGTCGACGGGGGTTGCTGTGCAGTGTGATAGGGGTCACTCCCAAATTCCCAGGTTGCATGACCTGGTATTTCAACCCAGGAATAAAGAAGGTTTAATCCCAAATTATTATCGGGTCAGGTGCATTGTGAACGGGTTTCCGGGTTGATGTGACATGGGACCCGTTCACATTATGGGCAGAGGCGGTGTGGAGATGATCTCATCTCCCAGCACCACCTATGCCCCGCCTCTGTCGGCAACCCAACCCAGTATATTGCCGTGTCAGGAAGCCAGTCTGAAAGGGTCCAATGCCAGGTCGCACCCGGGAAGGACCCGTTTCCAATTCCCGGATGCGGCCCGGCATTGTGATGTGAAAGCGGTATTAGTGATCCCTTCTATCATAGTCAGTATTAACTTTTTCTCAATTTGCTGCAGTAGCTCTTCTGTGCGATAGGACCAGACAGACTAGCCTTCACTCCGCACACACATCAATGAGCCTTGGGCACTCATGACTCCGATTCACCTGTTCTCCTTCCTTGGGTCACTATTGGTAGGTACTAACCACTGCATACTTGGAACACCCCACAAGACCTGCTGGTATGGAGATGCTCTGACCTAACACATTTTGGCCCTTGTCAAAGTCGCTCAGATCCTTACCCTTGCCCATTTTCCTGCTTCCAACACATCAACTTCAAGCACTGACTGTTGACCTGCTGCCTAATATACAGTGCATCCAGAAAGTATTGTCACTGTAATAATAATACATCTGCATTTACAGCATGAAATACAAAACATTTAACTTAAAAATAAAAAATACAACCCAAATGCTTAGTTCTGTTTCAAGTATACAGGGCCTGATTCAGTTGTGTGCTGAGTTGCGGCTGCACTAGCGTCCTTGCAAATCTCGCGTCTGCGTAGAACAGCACAGCATCCACTGCAGATTGTTGGATTATTGGTGTTCTGAGTAGCCCGATGCTTGTGCAGCATGGCCGCAGGAAGTAAGGTGCCGGAGCTCTTCTGTGTACAGAATCGCAGTTACAAGATGAGACAGGCCCTGCAAAAGACCATGATACGCCTGCTATTTGCGGCCACTCTCAGTTACTCCCACAAATGGTCCTTGACAGTCAATCACTCTGTAAATAAATCCTCTGCGATTGTCACAAGACCAACGCTGCACATGATCAGTACAACTCAGATACATGAGCAGTTGGATTATAATCACTCAGCTGTGTAAAAATTGGGTTTGCATACAACTGAATTAAGCCCATCGTGACACATGGGGGGCATTAATAGGGTGGGTACTTATGGACACTCATGCTCCACTAGATGGGGGAAAGGCATACTTACTGTACCTACTCTCCTGGAACCTTTCGAGAGACTCACAATTTAAGAAGTCCCCCAGGCTCCTGTAAGAGTAGGCGTTCATACTATTTCAGCCACTTCATAGTGAAGCGGGCAGCATGGGGAGAATCATTTATTGAATTGCAGTCCATGTGGAGAAGGCGGGGCCAATATGAGGTGATTCTAAGATAATCGCACCTTTTTGGCCTTGACCCCTTTTCTCAGCTGTACAATTCTTGGCATTTTACTATGAGGGGGTGGGGCCTAATGAAGCAACCAGTCCAGCACCGCACCCATCACCTTCATATCTTCTCTGCACTTCTCCCAGAGAGGAGATCAGCAAAGTAGGTAAGAATGTGGGAGACATTCCCTAGGAGTATTTTTTCGATAGGATTTTAAATACTGTACATTTAAAAAAAATTTTTAAAATCTAATTAAATTAAAAATATATGTTACAATTTTTGTGGAAAAATGAGCCAGGTAAGTGGGTAGCTGTATCTGCAGTGACCTCACTGACCATGGCTGCATTTAAAAGCTGGGCGCTTCTGCACTGCCATAGAGTTATGTAAGATGGACCAGCTCCATTCTGCTAATGAGCAGGTAAAGGTAGCACTGACATTATATACTGGGTAAGATTTAGGTATATACCCTTCACTTTATGTATATTACTGAGCTCAGGGATGACGCTTTAGTAGCTATTAAAGTACAATAGTGGGATACTGTTTTAATGTCTGTAAAATAGCATAATTATATTACTTCAAAAGTAATAAGGAGTCTGAGCCTACGTTCCCAACACAGCATTTCGAAAATGTGCATCTGCCGTCAAATGCATTGCCTTATATGTTAATAGATACTACAAAATGATTTAGCATTTATGGAATGGGAACCAATAAATAGGCTGCTGAAAACAAAATATTTTAGTTTCTGCCAACACAAATATGACAGCCGTATCGGTTGTATAAAGAATCAGAGCTGTTTTTAGTTCTCACAGCACACAGCATAACGTTACACAAGACTACAGTATAGCACAGATACAGTATAGCTATGGGGTCCATTGTACAGGATGTAAGGTCACAGTTGGCACTCCAACCCCCCCTCCTCCTCATAGCACTGCACACCAATCTTCACTACTCATCTTAGATGGAAGTGGGGACAGCGTACATCATAGCCAATTGTTACATTCCCAGCACATCAAACATGGAAGAACCGCTATCTTCTTCTTCCCTATATCTCCCCCATGGGTGGTATTCATGTGACCGCCGGTCAGCTGACCGACAGTCACATGACCTCCTCCACCAGCCTGACGGCTCACTATCCCGACGGTCGGCATGCTGACCAACAGGGACTATTTCCACTCGTGGGTGTCCACGACACCCATAGAGTGGGAATAGAACCCGTGGCGACCGCAGGTCGCCACCGAGCCTGCAGCGTGGTGAGCGCAGCGAGCCCGCAAGGGGCTTGCTGCACTCGCCCCTCCCCGCCGGGATCCCGGCATCGGTATGCTGCCGGGATCCCGGCGTCAGTAAGCTGACCGGCGGTCTCCTGACCGCCGTTCAGCAGTACTACACCCCTCCCCCATATGTGAGAACCTTGGGAACACTTAAAAGAAGAGGAATTATATTATTTAGTGTTTTAAGCACCTCTAAACAATGTGCCTTATGTAATCCCGTGTTTGAATAATGGTAATGCCAGCTTTTTGCTACATTTATTTTCCCATAATTTGAAGCATTAAGTCTTAGGTCTGCAAAAGCACATTCCCCATACTGTCACTGTATAACTCCCAACATGACCCTCTCCAGGAGGGACACAATTCTCTGCTCCTGGCCTTCCCTCTTACTGTATGATTGCCATCACCTGTGCTGAAACACCTTTATTATCCATTCACCTGTTCAACACAGGTGCCGGCAAGCATAAATTAAGAGAAAAGTCCAGAAGCAGAACATTGTGTCCCTCCTGGAGAGGGTCATGTTGGGAGGTATGCCACTGGCAGTTCTTGTCAATTTAAGATGTTTAGCACAACTACATAGTAAATATAAGAGTAAACATTTGATTACCATGTCTATGTATAATATAAAAATGACTTAGATGCAGCAATAATTTACGTTGTTTTGTCCGTTCAGTATTTCAGAACTTTCTGGGTAAGGGTTTGATACAGTTATCGCCACCACTACTGGTAAGTTGGGATGCAGTTAAAATACCGTCTGTTGGGATCCCGGCATTCAGGAGGCCGACGACGGAATCCCGACAACCAGTGAAATACCGCCGGACGGAATCCCGACCTCCACAGGGTATCACCACTCGGTTGGCGGGTCCACGCCACCAACCAAGTGGGAATATAATCTGTGGCAGGCGTAACGAGCCCGCAAGGGAGCTAGATGCTTCAGTGCCATCATCTTATCTGTCAGTAACATACCGATTCCGGTGATTTAAGTGACCGATGTCCTAAGTGCTCATTGTTGGATGCTCTCCTTGCATTGTATTTACTAAGTGGTGACTGTTTGTAGGCGGTTCTGATTTAAAAGGGCAATAACTTTAAATGCAAGACACTCCTGGTAATAAATATACCGCCTTTGAAATAGGGTCACTGCACCCTATATAAAACATTTAGCCCATGCACACTGATATAGGAGAATGATGGACCAAAGACAGTGATAGTTAATACAATGTCTAATTTACAGAGAACAGCAGACTTCTAAGTCTTTATATTTATACACTAAAATGTAAGAGATAATTATTCACATTTGCAAATGTTGCTCATATTTGCAGGTTATCTTTTCATACCTTTAAATTAGAGATGAGCAGGAACCGAAACCGGGTTTTGGATTACATATAAACAGCCGCGTGTCGCCGCCATTTTTACTCCAGACTTGGAGAGTGAGGAGTACCCCTTAACACCATAGTGAGAGAATTTGACTTTACATTAAGTGTTGGCTATAGCCACTACCAGGTTCAATATAAAAATTTAATTATGACTAATCATTTTCCATTTGCTGGGGCAAATTTGGGTGGAAAATCAGCCCAGGAAATGTCTGAATCAGCCCTAAATGTGGGGGCGTGGAGTCTCTGGAGGGGACAGGGTCTGATGGCATATCTAGATGGGCCTGTTGGCATATAAGGGCCATGTGGAAGAGTGTGATGGCATATAACCGGAATCTGGATGGTCTGTTTGCATAAAACGTTTAAAAAGTAGACAGGGGAAGGGGTTCCAAGCTTTGCTCTGGGTGAAAGAAGCATAGATTCACCCCTGAATTTATAGATTCACCCCTGAATTTAAAGCCACTGATTGCAAAAATAAGATTTTAAACCTACCGGTAAATCTTTTTCTCCTAGTCCGTAGAGGATGCTGGGGACTCCGTAAGGACCATGGGGTATAGACGGGCTCCGCAGGAGACATGGGCACTATAAAGAACTTTAGAATGGGTGTGCACTGGCTCCTCCCTCTATGCCCCTCCTCCAGACCTCAGTTAGAGAAACTGTGCCCAGAGGAGATGGACAATATGAGGAAAGGATTTTGTTAATCTAAGGGCAAGATTCATACCAGCCCACACCATCCACACCGTATAACCTGGACTATACGCAACCAGTTAACAGTATGAACAAAACAGTATCAGCTAAAGACTGATCTCAACTGTAACATAACCCTTATGTAAGCAACAACTATATACAAGCCTTGCAGATTTTGTCCGCACTGGGATGGGCGCCCAGCATCCTCTACGGACTAGGAGAAAAAGATTTACCGGTAGGTTTAAAATCTTATATTCTTTAACATCCTAGAGGATGCTGGGGACTCTGTAAGGACCATGGGGTTTATACCAAAGCTCCAGACCGGGCGGGAGAGTGCGGACGACTCTGCAGCACTGACTGAGCAAACGCAAGGTCCTCATCAGCCAGGGTATCAAACTTATAGAACTTTGCAAAAGTTTTTGAACCTGACCAGGTAGCTGCTCGGCAAAGCTGTAAAGCCGAGACGCCTTGGGCAGCCGCCCAAGAAGAGGCCACCTTCCTAGTGGAATGGGCCTTTACCGAATTTGGTAACGGCAATCCTGCCGTATAATGAGCCTGCTGAATCGTGTTACAGATCCAGTGAGCAATAGTCTGCTTCGAAGCAGGAGCGCCAACTTTGTTGGCTGCATACAGGACAAACAGTGCTTTAGTTTTCCTAACCCGAGCCGTCCTGGCTACATAGATTTTTAAGGCCCTGACTACATCCAGGGACTTGGAATCCTCCAAGTCACCCGTAGCCACAGGCACCACAATAGGTTGGTTCATATGAAATGAAGAAACCACCTTAGGCAAAAATTGAGGACGAGTCCTCAACTCTGCTCTATCCACATGGAAAGTCAAATAGGGGCTCTTGTGAGACAAGGCCGCCAATTCGGACACCCGCCTTGCAGATGCGAAGGCCAACAACATGACCACCTTCCAAGTGAGAAATTTCAATTCAACCGTTTGAAGAGGTTCAAACCAGTGAGACTTCAGGAACCGTAACACCACGTTAAGGTCCCAAGGTGCCACTGGGGGCACAAAAGGAGGCTGGATGTGCAGCACTCCCTTTACAAAAGTCTGGACTTCTGGGAGAGAAGCCAATTCCTTCTGAAAGAAAATAGACAGGGCCGAAATCTGTACCTTAATGGAGCCTAATTTTAGGCCCATATCCACTCCTGTCTGTAGAAAGTGGAGAAAACGGCCCAGATGGAAATCTTCCGTAGGAGCATTCTTGGCTTCACACCAAGAAACATACTTCCTCCAGATACGGTGATAATGTTTTGCCGTCACCTCCTTCCTAGCCTTTATCAGAGATGGGATGACTTCCTCCGGAATACCTTTCCCAGCTAGGATTCGTGTTCAACCGCCATGCCGTCAAACGTAACCGCGGTAAGTCTTGGAACACGCAGGGCCCCTGTTGTAACAGGTCCTCCCTGAGAGGAAGAGGCCATGGATCTTCTGTGAGCATCTCCTGAAGATCTGAATACCAGGCCCTTCGAGGCCAATCTGGAACAATGAGTATTGTTTTCACTCTTTTTTGTCTTATGATTCTCAATATTTTTAAAATGAAAGGAAGACGGGGGAACACATAGACCGACTGAAACACCCAAGGTGTCACCAGGGCGTCCACCGCTACAGCCTGAGGGTCTCTTGACCTGGCACAATACCTCCGTAGCTTCTTGTTGAGGCGTGACGCCATCATGTCTATGTGAGGAATTCCCCAAAGACTTGTTATCTCTGTAAAAACTTCTTGATGAAGTCCCCACTCTCCTGGATGGAGATCGTGTCTGCTGAGGAAGTCTGCTTCCCAGTTGTCCACTCCCGGAATGAAGACCGCTGACAGAGCGCTTACGTGATTTTCTGCCCAGCGAAGAATCCTGGTGGCTTCCACCATTGCCACTCTGCTCCTTGTCCCGCCTTGGCGGTTTACATGAGCCACAGCTGTGACGTTGTCCGATTGAATCAGAACCGGTAGGTCGCGAAGTAGATTCTCCGCTTGTCGTAGGCCGTTGTATATGGCCCTCAATTCCAGTACGTTGATGTGTAGACAAGCCTCCTGGCTTGACCATAGCCCTTGAAAATTTCTTCCTTGTGTGACTGCTCCCCATCCTCGGATCTTGAATGCCGAACCTGCGACCCTCTAGAAGGTGAGCACTTTGCAGCTACCACAGGAGAGACACCCTGGCCCTTGGGGACAGGCTTATCTTCTGATGTATTAGTAGATGGGACCCGGACCACTTGTCCAGGAGGTCCCACTGAAACGTCCTTGCATGAAACCTGCCGAAGGGGATGGCCTCGTAGGCTGCCACCATTTCCCCCAGAACTCGAGTGCATTGATGAACAGACACTCTTTTTGGTTTTAGCAAGTCTCTGACCATGTTCTGGAGGTCCTGGGCTTTTTCAATCAGGAGAAAAACCCTCTTCTGTTCCGTGTCCAAAATCATGCCTGGGAATGATAGTCGAGTCGTCGGAATCAATTGTGACTTTGGCAGATTGAGAATCCAACCGTGTTGTTGTAGCACTCTCAGGGAGAGCGACACGCTCTTCTGCAATTGATCTCTCGATCTTGATTTTATCAGGAGATCATCCAAGTATAATTGTGACTCCCTGCCTGCGCAGGAGCACCATCATTTCCGCCATTACCTTGGTGAAAATCCTCGGGGCCGTGGAAAGCCCAAATGGCAACGTCTGAAACTGGTAATGACAGTCCTGTACAGCGAATCTCAGGTACGCCTGATGAGGAGGATATATGGGGACATGAAGGTATGCATCCTTTATGTCGAGTGCGGAGCGATTCCATCTTGAATTTGAACTTTTTCAAGTACAGGTTTAGGGATTTTAGATTTAAAATGGGTCTGACCGAGCCATCCGGCTTCGGGACCACGAACAGGGTCGAATAGTACCCTTTCCCCTGTTGGACTAGGGGAACCTTGGGGAAAACTTGCTGTTGACACAGCTTTTGAATTGCAGCTAACACTACTTCCCTCTCTGGGGAAGAAGCTGGCAAGGCCGACTTGAAAAATCGGCGAGGGGCACCTCTTCGAATTCCAGTTTGTATCCTTGGGATACAATATCCATCGCCCAAGGACCCATTTCTGACAGAACCCAGACCTGGCTGAAGAGTCGAAGACGTGCCCCCACCGGTGCGGACTCCCTCAGTGGAGCCCCAGCGTCATGCGGTGGATTTAGTAGAAGCCGGGGAGGACTTCTGCTCCTGGGAACTAGCCGAAGCAGGTGTTCTCTTCCCTCTACCCTTACCTCTGGCGAGGAAGGATGAGCCCCGACCTCTTCTGGACTTATGCGACCGAAAGACTACATCTGATATTGTGGAGTTTTCTTTTGCTGTGGGGGAACAAAAGGCAAAAAAGTAAATTTACCGCGGTAGCTGTGGCAACCAGGTCCGCGAGACCTTCCCCAAATAAAACTTCACCTTTGTATGGTAAAACCTCCATATGCTTCTTTGAATCGGCATCACCCGTCCATTGGCGGGTCCACAGGGCTCGCCTAGCAGAAATCGCCATGGCGTTGGCTCTCGAACCTAGCAGCCCAACGTCTCTTTGAGCGTCTCTCATATATAAGACTGCGTCTTTAATGTGACCTAAGGTCAATAAAATGGTATCCCTGTCTAGGGTATCAAGGTCAGCTGACAAGGTATCTGTCCAAGCTGCAACTGCGCTACATACCCATGCCGATGCTATTGCCGGTCTGAGTAAAGCACCCGTATGCGTATAAATAGATTTTAAGGTAGTTTCCTGTCTGCGATCAGCAGGATCCTTGAGGGCTGCCGTGTCTGGAGACGGTAGCGCCACCTTCTTGGACAGGCGCGTTAAAGCCTTGTCCACCCTGGGTGAGGATTCCCAGCGTACCCTGTCCTGTGCTGGGAAAGGATACGCCATAAGAATCCTCTAGGGCAGGCATGTCCAAACTGTGGCCCTCCAGCTGTTGAGAAACTACACATCCCAGCATGCCCTGACACAGCTTTAGCATTCTCTGACAGCAAAACTGTGTCAGGGCATGCTGGGATATGTAGTTTCACAACAGCTGGAGGGCCGCAGTTTGGACATGCCTGCTCTAGGGAATCTGTAGTTTTTTGTCCGGAGTTTCCCAAGCTTTTTTAAATAACTCATTCAGCTCATGAGACAGGGGAAAGGTTACCTCAGGTTTCTTTTCCTTATACATGCGCACCCTCGTGTCAGGGACAGAGGGGTCCTCTGTGATATGCAAAACATCTTTTATTGCAATAATCATATAATGAATACTTTTGGCCACCCTTGGGTGTAACCTCGCATCATCGTAGTCGACACTGGAGTCAGAATCCTTGTCGGTTTCAGTGTCTGCTATTTGGGATAGGGGACGCTTTTGAGACCCTGAGACACAGTCCAATCCGTGGATTGACTCCCTGCCTTTTCCCTGGACTCTGCTTTGTCCATTCTCTTATGTAATAAGTTCACATTTGCATTTAAAACATTCCACATGTCCACCCAATCATGAGTCGGCGTTGCCAACGGAGACACCACAATCATCTGCTCCACCTCCTCCTTAGATGAGACTTCCGCTTCAGACATGCCGACACACGCGTACCGACACCCCCCCACACACAGGGATATATCTATAAGGAGACCGTTCCCCAATAAGGCCCTTAGGAGAGACAGAGAGTGAGTATGCCAGCACACACCCAGCGCCAACTGACACTGGAAACAGAATTCCCAGATAATAGCGCTTTTATATATAATCAATCACGTAATACACTCACTGCGCCTTACAAGTGCCCCCCCCCCCCCTCTTTTCAGCCCTGTGTCACCGTGTTCAGCAGGGGAGAGTTCGGGGAGCCAGCTTCTCTGCAGTGCTCTGTGGAGAAAATGGCGCTGGTTAGTGCTGAGGGACCAAGCTCCACCCCCTCCAGCGGCGGGCTTCGGTCCCGCTCAATTTTATAAAACTGGCGGGAGATTTATACACTTACTGCCTCCGCAGCCTATATCCGTATTGCCAGACTTAAAGGTTTATATTGCTGCCCAGGGCGCCCCCCCTGCGCCCTGCACCCATCAGTGCCTGGTAGTGTGTGTAATGTGTGGGCGCAATGGCGCGCGCTTACCTCAGGGAAGATCTGAAGTCTTCTGCCGCCTTAGAAGTCTTCTTTTCTTCTTATACTCACCCGGCTTCAATCTTCCGGCTCTGTGAGGACGGCGGCACGGCCAGAGCCGGATTAAGGCCCCGGGAGGCCTGGGGTACTAAATTGCAGGGCGCCCCCATGGACTAAAAAACTAATAAAAAAAAAATATATATATATATATTATTATTTTTTTATTATTATTATTATTATTATTTTTTTTTTTTATTAGTTTTTTAGTCCACTGAAGGAGGAGGGATTTATATATATATATATATATATATAATTTATCTAAGAATCCCTCCTCCTTCAGTTCAGCGTGCGGCGCGCCAATGACTGAGCCGCAGGCTTGCTGAGCCGGACAGCAATTGGACAGCTGAGCCGTCGCTCAGCTGCCCTGACTACAGCTGTTAGAGCGCTCTTCTTAGAGCTGTAGTCAGCGCAGCTGAGCGACGGCTCAGTTGTCCAATTGCTGTCCGGCTCAGCAAGCCTGCGGCTCCGTCATTAGTGTGCCGCACGCAGGGCCGTTTCTAGACAATTTGGCTCCCAGTGCGAGATTTCAAAATGCGCCCCCCCCCTTGCTATAAAAAAAATTTGCGAGCCCCCCCCCCATATAGCCAGAAAAAGAAAAAGCATGCGCGCGCGCTCCCGACAAGGGTGTGTGGCCTGATTAAAATGGGCGTGGTCTCATTAAAGTGGGCGTGGCCTCGTCTGATATCATCACACCCACCACAGGGGAAAAAAATAAAAATAAAAAAAGTCCCCTTTTTACACATTACACCAGGCAAGTGTCCCCATATTACACAGTACGCAGGCAGATATCCCCATTTTACACAGTACGCAGGCAGATATCCCCATTTTACACAGTACGCAGGCAGGTGTCCCCATTCTACACAGTACGCAGGCAGGTGTTCCCATTTTACACAGTACGGTAGGCAGATATCCCCATTTTACACAGTACGCAGGCAGATATCCCCATTTTACACAGTATGCAGGCAGGTGTCCCCATTTTACACAGTACGCAGGCAGGTGTCCCCATTTTACACAGTACGCAGGCAGGTGTCCCCATTTTACACAGTACGCAGGCAGGTGTCCCTATTTTACACAGTATGCAGGCAGGTATCCCCATTTTACACAGTGCGGCAGGTGTCCCCATTTTACACAGTGCGGCAGGTGTCCCCATTTTACACAGTGCGGCAGGTGTCCCCATTTTACACCGTACGCAGGCAGGTGTCCCCATTTTACACAGTGCGGCAGGTATCCCCATTTTACACAGTGCGGCAGGTATCCCCATTTTACACAGTGCGGAAGGTATCCCCATTTTACACAGTGCGGCAGGTGCCTCCATTTTACACAGTGCGGAAGGTATCCTCATTTTACATAGTGCGGCAGGCAGGTGTCAAGTGGGGGGGAGGAAGGAAGAGAGAGAGAAAGAGAGAAAAAAAAAATACTTACATCTTCCCGCTCTTCGGGTCCCGCCGACTCACGTCCCTCGCGCCGGCCGCCTCCTCCTTCGATGCTTATCTCCTCTCCTCCCTCTCCCCCCGAGCGCTCCTGCTCGGGGGGCGGGGCTTCGCGGAATTACGCGTTTGCGTCGTGACGTCACGACGCAAACGCGTCATTCCACGAAGCCCCGCCCCCCGAGCAGGAGCGCTCGGGGGAGAGAGAGGGAGGAGATAAGTAGTCACAAAGTGAGCCGCTCGCCGCTAAACGGCACTGGGCCACTGGCCGCACGCTGTACTGAAGGAGGAGGAGGGACAGGGCAGCGGGGAGCCGGGGCTCGTGAGCGCTGCACCGCAGATCGGATTGAAGAAAGATCCGATCTGTGGCAGGGGGCCCTTTTGGAAAGGGGGGCCCGGGGTACGTATCCCCGGGACCCCCCCCCCCCCCTTAATCCGGCTCTGGGCGCGGCTCTGGGACGAACGGCGGGGGGAGTCCTGCGTTCCGACTCCCTCTGGAGCTAATGGTGTCCAGTAGCCTAAGAAGCAGAGCCTATCGCTTAAGTAGGTCTGCTTCTCTCTCCTTAGTCCCATGATGCAGGGAGCCTGTTGCCAGCAGTGCTCCCGGAAAATAAAAAACCTAACAAAATTCTTTTTCCAGAGAAACTCAGGAGAGCTCCCCTGTAGTGCACCCAATCTCCTCTGGGAACAGGATCTAACTGAGGTATGGAGGAGGGGCATAGAGGGAGGAGCCAATGCACACCCATTCTAAAGTTCTTTATAGTGCCCATGTCTCCTGCGGAGCCCGTCTATACCCCATGGTCCTTATGGAGTCCCCAGCATCCTCTAGGACGTAAGAGAAATAATACTAAGGGGGAGGGGCTGATGTGGTACAGGCAAGCAAATATAGAATACATAAGGGAAGGGGGCCCAGCTTGTTAGCGCTTACATCTGTAGGAGAAGGGTTGTAGAACAGAAGTGACACAGAATGATGAGCCAATTTGCTGGATCAAAAATGGTGTTAGTAGGGTCCTAAATTACTATTCATCACTAATAAAGTCATATATGGCACAAGGCCTATACCAGACCAGTCTCTCCAGAGGGTCACTTACCAGCCTGTTTTCTTTTGCTGGTGCACACTGCTCAAAGTCACAGTGTGGCAGCCATGGATGAATGTGTCCCATGTCTGCTGCACCGTGGGGAAGAACCACCAGTGAGGAAAGGTAGGGGCTGTGTGCTGTGGCCATAGATTCTAGGATGAGCACGGTGCAGTAAACAGATATCTCCGGCCCTCGCCTTCACTGCCACTCTCACATACGGCCGTACATGCACAGCTCAATAAGCAGTGCCCTAAGTGTAGCCGCAGCGCTGTCACTGTGACAGCAGCTGCTGATGACAGAGGGAGAGCAGCCCAGCAGGAAGTTCCCTATTCTCTCGGTCTTTAGCTCTTTGTAAGTATGGTGTTAATATGTATTTTGCCCTATATGTTGCAACCTTTTTTGTTTGTATGGAAATTGACTACAGTAAACTGATCAAGCAATATGTCACCATGTTAGAATAGCACCTGGAATGTAGTGATTGCAGTGGCTTGTTAATGACTTTGGGGTCTATTCACGAAGAAGTGGTAGTGTGGAGAAGTGAGCCAGTGGAGAAGATGCCCATGGCAACCAATCAGCTGCTATGTATAATTTTGTAGAATACAAATTATAAATGTTACCTCAACACTGATTGGTTACTGTAGCCAACTTCTCCACTGGCTCACTTCTCCATTGCTTCATGAATAGGCCCCTAAGGGCTTCATTAAGGAAGCAGTGGATTTTGGAGGTAAAATGTAAAACAACACTCACAGTCAGTGCAAAGCACACTAGGCTATACACTGACCGTGAGTGCTGTTTTACATTTTCACCTCCAACCCGCCGGGAAGTGTCAGCTTACAAAATCCACCCCTTCCTCAATGAAACCCTCAGTCATTAACAAGCCACTGCGATCACCCCATTTCGGGTGATAATCACCTGAAAATCTGGGCTTAGCACTGTGAATCTGTGAGAAAAGTTATGTTGCTTTGCGCACAATCATATTCTTGTTTTATGGAGAAAATGTTATACCAGCGCTGGCTGAATATATGAATCAGTTAGAATTTGTGTTAATACTATAATAATATTAAAAATGATAATAAGGATGGTTTACTCTGTATAAAAAAGTCACAATTTATTTAACATAACATCTGTAACAGATCTAAAAGAAAGGAATTCCTATAGCCACTAGGTGGCGATAAAATTTCAGTAAATCTTGTCTGGATAAAGTTTCATAGGTTCTCCTGTGTTAGAATTGTCCATTCCTAAAGGCTAGGACGACTTCCCTTTATGCATTCACTGTATGGGTAAATAATTACTAGATCCCCACGTTGGTATGCAGCAGCGTTGGAACAAGTCCTTTGGTCGCTGTAGGGGTAGCGTAGACTGATTTGATGATAAGGTCCAGTGATGGGAAAAACGTCCAAATTGTACCGAGGAATGACACGGCTTAGCGGGCCGGTTTGGAGAACAGGATCCAGGCAGACAAGTAGGCTCAAGTCCCAATGGACAGGATAGGCTCAACGCGTTTCACTGGTAAGATCCAGCTTCCTCAGGATCTTCCTCTGGATCTTACCAGTGAAACGCGTTGAGCCTATCCTGTCCATTGGGACTTGAGCCTACTTGTCTGCCTGGATCCTGTTCTCCAAACCGGCCCGCTAAGCCGTGTCATTCCTCGGTACAATTTGGACGTTTTTCCCATCACTGGACCTTATCATCAAATCAGTCTACGCTAACCCTACAGCGACCAAAGGACTTGTTCCAACGCTGCTGCATACCAACGTGGGGATCTGGTAATTATTTACCCATACAGTGAATGCATAAAGGGAAGTCGTCCTAGCCTTTAGGAATGGACAATTCTAACACAGGAGAACCTATGAAACTTTATCCAGACAAGATTTACTGAAATTTTATCGCCACCTAGTGGCTATAGGAATTCCTTTCTTTTAGATCTGTTACAGATGTTATGTTAAATAAATTGTGACTTTTTTATACAGAGTAAACCATCCTTATTATCATTTTTAATATTATTATAGTATTAACACAAATTCTAACTGATTCATATATTCAGCCAGCGCTGGTATAACATTTTCTCTACTATTTAGTTTTGAGGAATTGACCTTCCTCCTACCTGCTGCTGTTGGTCGCGCACCTGCATATTTATTATCTGTACTTTGATATTCTTGTTTTATGTTGTAAAGTGTATATTGTGAGCTGAAAAGGTGGGTTTCCCGTTTCTAGTCGAGGACTACAAAAAATGGGCCTGGTTCAAATGCAGTTGGATTGTGCATTACTGCTACTAACCTGGAAACAGCAGCAATGATCCGATATGGTAAGGCAGCAGGAGGCATTTGGTATAAGTAGATGCCTCCTGCCTCCATGTGTGAGCTACTTCTGCACCTAAGGATGCAGCATTAGATCACCTGCAACACCACTGTCCACCTGAGTAGATCCCAAGCCGGCCATCCCAGCTCCTAACAAGAGGCCAGGAAATCTCAGTCGGAAGACAGAGATCCTGGCCACGGAACTTTCATAAAACCTTTCACTGTGTGAAACATTGGCCATCACTGCCCCCTCCCCATCCACAAATGACTGCAGACTGTCAATCACTTGACGTCTGCTGCCATAGTGCATTCAACAACGTAGGAACCACACACTGCCAAGTCCCCAGATCACTATATACTGAGTACTGTACACACAAGCTGTTTTTCATCAATAGTCTTTTATTACCTTCTAAAAGGGTAACACGTTCATACATAGTTTATTCTGTACATTGAACACTGCAATTCAAGTTACTGAATGTGAGAAGAAACGCTGTAGTGCTAGAACATTTTCTACACAAGTATAACAAGATTGGCAAATGAAAATAGATGCATCAGTATTAGGAACTGCTCAGTAATAGTAGCAATTGCAGTTTTTGGATGTAATGTTACATTAAGGCCACATACATGAAATAGCATTTGCTTATGTTGTGAACTTCTGTAAATGCCAGAATTCTCATTTAAATTGTAAAGGCACATCAAGGGAAATCTATGTCTCACTGAGAGAGAGAGAAAATGGCCATCTATCTAAACGGTAATTGAAAGAAAGTTAATTGAAAGAAATGTAATAAATATATAGTAGCATTTATTTTACATTGCAGTTAATATAGGGGGTCATTCCGAGTTGTTCGCTCGTTGCCGATTTTCGCAATGGAGCGATTAAGGCAAAAATGCGCATGCGCATGGTACGCAGTGCGCATGCGGTAAGTATTTTAGCACAAAACTTAGTAGATTTACTCACATCCGAACGAAGAATTTTCATCGTTGAAGTGATAGTAGTGTGAATGACAGGAAGTGGGTGTTTCTGGGCGGAAACTGGCTGTTTTCTGGGAGTGTGCGGAAAAACGCAGGCGTGCCAGGAAAAACCGCGGGAGTGTCTGGAGAAATGGGGGAGTGGCTGGCCGAACGCAGGGCGTGTTTGTGACGTCAAACCAGGAACGAAACGGACTGAGCTGATCGCAATCTGTGAGTAGGTCTGGAGCTACTCAGAAACTGCAAAGAATTTTCTATTCGCAATTCTGCTAATCTTTCGTTCGCTATTCTGCTAAGGTAAGATACACTCCCAGAGGGCGGCGGCCTAGCGTGTGCAATGCTGCTAAAATCTGCTAGCGAGTGAACTACTCGGTATGACCTCTTTAATGTATTATACCGAACATACCTCACAGATGTGATATTACCAACAGAGGCGTTTTTAGGACATCCAGATTAAGCGAAACAATGAGCAACATCTATGCACAGATGTGTGAGCATGACAGCAGGGGGGAAATGATGCTTTATATACTCTACCTATGGCTGATGACTGCTTCTTTTCTCAGTATGGAGTATTAGATGATATCATCTGGTTGCATTAGAGGTAAATACTGCAGGCCTAGGTATTACTGATCCCTATACTACGCCTCAGATTTGTGGATAACACATGCAGGTCCAGGCCTAGTCCCTTTTGACCACAGTAGTTTGTACTGTTTCATTACATTTCTTTCTTATTATATATGCATCTTTAGTTCTGCAGGGACACTCATGTTCAGCAGAAATAAAAGGAGCATTTCTATTCATTTATAGAATACAGATAAAACTTTACAGTGAAAGGATATGTGGAGGTTGGTACAAAGCATCTATGTAGTTGTGGAGAGGAGAGAAAAGTGCCCTAGGGGGTCAGAGAAGAAAGCTGCCACAGTAGGCCCAGGAATTTATTACATTGAGGATCATAAAATAGTATATGACTGCATAAATCCATCATGTTTCACAAGACACTGTCCTGTATAACTAGAGGAGGGTGTGGATCATTAGATCGACAGTGTCTAGGTCGACAATATTTAGGGCGACAGGGTCAGAAGGTCGACATGTCAAAAGGTCAACATGAGTTTTTTTTATGTCTTTTTGGTGTAGTTTTCTTCGTAGAGTGACTGGGAACCCCAATTAGTGCACCGTGTACCCTTGCATGACTCGCGGCTTCGGGTAAGGTGCCTCACTCTGCTTCCGCTTCGCTCGGCACAGATTACCGTTCTAATCGTAGTCCACGTGGATCGTTAAGTATGAAAAAGTAAAAAAAAAGAAAAGATTTAAAAACTCATGTCGACTTAGAACATGTCGACCTTCTGACCCTGTCGACCTTCTGACCCTGTCGACCTAAACATTGTCGACCTAGACACTGTCAATCTTCAGACCAGATCCCCTAGAGGATGGACCTACTGATTACCTAAGGCGCATGACGTTGTGCTGTGTTTCACTGTATACTAATTAACCAAGCTGTCAATCCTATTGAAAAAGTTTCCCAGTCAAAAGTGTTCAGATACTGATTTGATTAACTTTAGGATTTTCACTGTGAAACAAATTACATGTAAGTAAATCTAACCCTAACATAGTCATATATATATATATATATATATATACATCCACCAGATCCGGCACTCCTATTGTCCCAGTGTAGAAACTTGCCAGGTGCCCTCCGTGACGGCCGTGTTGCAACGGCCCACAATATCCACACACCACTCGGCGGCACTCCGGACAAATAAAATGAAGACTACAAAGTCATCTTGGATTAAATCGACGTTTCAGTGCTCGGCGGCACTTTTATCAAGATTATCAGACAGCATAAGAAACCATTGTGTATACACCATATATATAGCATCAGTGAAACCACACATTGCACGTCAGGTCCCACCCCACTACCAATCAATGTGGTGTCGGGCGTGGCGTGCAGGCAGCTGAATCAAGTTCACAATTACAAGAAATGCACATTATAAACATCACAGTGATCAAAAATGTATAAATCACAAAACTCACACATACATGTGAAAAAACATCTAGATAAAAAAGGTGAAAAAATGACCATATTAAAAACCAACAACAAGCACTAGACTTTTTAGAACAAGTATTTCCTCATGTAGCTATATACAAAAGTAGCTACATATCCAACAGAACGGAATGCCTGTGCTAATAAACACTCCATAGTCTAAGACAATTCCTTACCTGGAGATAGCTTATAAAGTAACATGCTGTGTGTCCATCTATAATAATATATTAAAGATGCAACAATCTTATTATCACAAGAAACAGTGTAACCCTAGTGATTCATTTAACCCTCGAGGGGAAAGTGTACCAAGCCTTTCAATCCACTGTGTCTCCCGCTGTAAGAGCAGTTTTTTTCTATCACCTCCTCTGCTAAGGACAGGAATATGATCGATCATTCTATATTTAATTGCTGTTAAGCTATGTTTAGCAGTAGCATAGTGGCGAGCTAAAGGCTGATCACTAGTGCCTTTGAGAATTGCGGCTTTAATCGCCGATCTATGAAGTGCCATTCTCTCTTTAAATTGGCGCTCCGTTTTCCCCACATATTGTAAAGAGCAAGGGCAAGTGATCACATAAATCACATATTGGCTTGAACAGGTAAGGTGGTGTCTAATGAAAAACTTTTTTCCAGAATAGGGATGATTGAATACAGCACCTGTTTGTAAAAAGCCACACGTCGTGCAGTTCGGGCAACGAAAACAGCCATATTTAGGGGATCCCCAAAAGGTTGTGCCCCGTACTGTATCACCTCCCATACCTGTTATATCCGTCCGAACCAGAAAGTTTTTAAGATTCTTGCCCCTGCGATAACAAGGCATTAATGAAGAATCAGACAGGTTTAAATCCCTGTCAGTCTGGACAAGAGGCCAAAGTTTCTTGGCAGTTTTAGTCACAAAAGGACTTAAATGAGTATATGTGTTGGGCCACGCAAAGGGTTTAGTGGCCTTAGTTGCCTTCTTATTGCCCATTAGTAGCTTATCAATAGGTACTGCTAAAGCTTTACGTTTCATTAACTCAAGGTTCTTGGGACAATAACCTCTCTCCAAGAATTTTTTATACATTAGATCAACCTGCATCAGAGCTTCAGTTCTATTGCTGGAAATACGTAACACCCTTAAAAATTGACTATAAGGCAAAGAATCTTTTAACGCCTTAGGGTGTGCACTAGAAGCCAACAAAAGATTATTTCTGTCAGTAGATTTAGTAAATAATGACGTATCCAAAACGTCACCCTTTCTTGTGATGGTTACATCAAGATAATTGACTGTATCTCTGCTAATCTGGTAAGTAAATTTAACAGGGCTGTTAGACTGGTTATGTTCTTCCATTAAAGCCACAAATTCACATTCCAAACCCTGCCACAAAATGAGCACGTCATCTATATAGCGAAAATATGCAAATATTTTACTAGCAACTGTGGGGTTGGTGAAAAATACATCCTGCTCGATCATAAACATAAAAGAATTTGCTAGCGACGGAGCCACTGAGGACCCCATCGCCACACCGGATGTCTGCAGGTAATATTTCCCATCAAAATAGAAATAATTTTTGGATAAAATCATTTCTAACAAAGACATAAATAACTCTATATCTGGACCCACATATTTCACATTATTAGCCAGCAGCAACCTCACAGCCAACAGCCCCTGTGTATGGGGAATACATGTGTATAAATTACATACATCAACAGAAATAAGCAACAAATCAGTAGGTAATGAGGGTAACTTTCTCAACGACATAAGCAATGACGTGGTATCTTTCAGAAAAGTAGGTTTAGATTGAATTAGTGGCTGCAGAAAACCATCTAAATAAACTGATACCGGCTGGAAGATCGATCCCCGTGCAGATATAATAGGTCGCCCCGGTGGTCTAGTGGGGTGCTTATGCACCTTAGGCAACGTGTATAGAATCGGTTTAATGGGACAGGTAGTCACTAAACAATTCCTAACATGGTCAGAAATTAAATTCTCTTTTACAGCATTGTCCAAGACAGAATCCAGTTCTTTCTTGAATATAGCCGTCGGGTCCTGCGTCAACAATTTGTAAGTGTCAGTGTCCGACAGTTGTCGGTAGATCTCAGCCCGATATGACGAAAGGTCCTGTATGACAATAGAACCACCTTTGTCCGACTGACGAATGATGATGTCATCATAGGAGGAAAGTGTTTTTAGAGCCAATTTTTCATTTTTATGTAAATTCCAATAATTAGGTTTAAACGCTCCTGGATTACTCATTACCTCATGGTTAAGTAACCTGGTAAATGTCTTTAAAGATGGATTATTACTGATGGGGTCAAATTTAGAGCGTGTTCTGAATGTCATAAGGTGGGGTGGTAACATACTTGCTTCAGAAGAACAAGTCATTTTACCAAAGTGTTCTTTAAGTTTAATATTTCTGTTAAGTTTAAACAGATCAACCTTCCATTGCAAATTGTCAAAAGGAGTAGTGGGGACGAAGGATAAACCTTTCTGCAGAACGTTCATTTCATCTTCAGAAAATGAACGTGACGATAAATTAAAAATTAAGTCCTGCGTTTGACTGGTGGCTTTTTGTTGTTTGTTCTTCCCCTGCCGCGTGTTTTGCCTGCCGCGGCGGGTGTATCCCCATTTGGGTTTTGGAGTTGAGCTCTCGTCTGCATCCCTAAAGGGAGACGTCTGGAAAAAGCCCCTTCATTATAGGAATCACTATCGCTCCCAGTCGTGGCTAAATCTGACTGGAATTTATTACCCCTTTTGGTGAAGCGTTTTCTAAAATGTGGTTTGCTTCGCTCATCCCCATAAGACCCTGTTAGCCAACCATAGACCCTCTGTTGATCATAGTCCAAATCGACTTTAACACGTTTCTCCTTTTTATATTTTTTATCTAGATGTTTTTTCACATGTATGTGTGAGTTTTGTGATTTATACATTTTTGATCACTGTGATGTTTATAATGTGCATTTCTTGTAATTGTGAACTTGATTCAGCTGCCTGCACGCCACGCCCGACACCACATTGATTGGTAGTGGGGTGGGACCTGACGTGCAATGTGTGGTTTCACTGATGCTATATATATGGTGTATACACAATGGTTTCTTATGCTGTCTGATAATCTTGATAAAAGTGCCGCCGAGCACTGAAACGTCGATTTAATCCAAGATGACTTTGTAGTCTTCATTTTATTTGTCCGGAGTGCCGCCGAGTGGTGTGTGGATATTGTGGGCCGTTGCAACACGGCCGTCACGGAGGGCACCTGGCAAGTTTCTACACTGGGACAATAGGAGTGCCGGATCTGGTGGATGTATATGGAACTTTCTCGCCAATATCTCAGGATCGTGAGTATGGGAGAAGTTTATTGATCAAGGCACCGATTCCTATATTGCCTGTCATATCAAGGCTCAGTGAACTGCATCTTTTAGTATCCACTTATATTTTCACTTCACGCTTTTATTGTGGGGGAACAGAGACACCTGCACTCATCACAGCGATTAAGCACTTCTGCACTTTTTGGAATTGTTCTACACTGACCTGTGCAACTTAAAGGATGTTTATGCTGTAATTCCTACCTGGCTTGTTTTTGTGACACAGTGAAAATGTCCAGCAATAAACCAGAGAAACCTGAAGTGGTTCATCAGCGTGTAGTACTAACACCCGGTAAGCTGTTTAGCTTTTCAGAATCGGAAGCAGAGAATATTCTTTTTACTGATAATGGGGAAGTTCATACAGGTAAAGCCAATACACAAGATCTTTACAGAGACCTTTTCAAATTGAAAAAACGTGAATTAGATTTTTTCTTTCACGGGTTAACACTTTCTAATTATTATCGTGATAAACGCATTCCACGGGGCTTTAGAATTAAAAACATTCCTACGATTGGAAGATATGACCCAGATTTTTGTATTAAATGGACATCAATTTTGAACAAATGTTCTTTTGACCTTTTACTTTTGGTCATAGAAGAAGCTAGACGGGAATTGGCTAAAAGTAAAATTAAAATCTTTGAAGAGGCACATTTAGAGAAACTTTCTGGTGATAAGGATGGTGATTGGATCAATAAATTGGAGAAAGATGTTGAGAATTATAAACAAGATCTTATTAAATATAAAAAGGAGAAACGTGTTAAAGTCGATTTGGACTATGATCAACAGAGGGTCTATGGTTGGCTAACAGGGTCTTATGGGGATGAGCGAAGCAAACCACATTTTAGAAAACGCTTCACCAAAAGGGGTAATAAATTCCAGTCAGATTTAGCCACGACTGGGAGCGATAGTGATTCCTATAATGAAGGGGCTTTTTCCAGACGTCTCCCTTTAGGGATGCAGACGAGAGCTCAACTCCAAAACCCAAATGGGGATACACCCGCCGCGGCAGGCAAAACACGCGGCAGGGGAAGAACAAACAACAAAAAGCCACCAGTCAAACGCAGGACTTAATTTTTAATTTATCGTCACGTTCATTTTCTGAAGATGAAATGAACGTTCTGCAGAAAGGTTTATCCTTCGTCCCCACTACTCCTTTTGACAATTTGCAATGGAAGGTTGATCTGTTTAAACTTAACAGAAATATTAAACTTAAAGAACACTTTGGTAAAATGACTTGTTCTTCTGAAGCAAGTATGTTACCACCCCACCTTATGACATTCAGAACACGCTCTAAATTTGACCCCATCAGTAATAATCCATCTTTAAAGACATTTACCAGGTTACTTAACCATGAGGTAATGAGTAATCCAGGAGCGTTTAAACCTAATTATTGGAATTTACATAAAAATGAAAAATTGGCTCTAAAAACACTTTCCTCCTATGATGACATCATCATTCGTCAGTCGGACAAAGGTGGTTCTATTGTCATACAGGACCTTTCGTCATATCGGGCTGAGATCTACCGACAACTGTCGGACACTGACACTTACAAATTGTTGACGCAGGACCCGACGGCTATATTCAAGAAAGAACTGGATTCTGTCTTGGACAATGCTGTAAAAGAGAATTTAATTTCTGACCATGTTAGGAATTGTTTAGTGACTACCTGTCCCATTAAACCGATTCTATACACGTTGCCTAAGGTGCATAAGCACCCCACTAGACCACCGGGGCGACCTATTATATCTGCACGGGGATCGATCTTCCAGCCGGTATCAGTTTATTTAGATGGTTTTCTGCAGCCACTAATTCAATCTAAACCTACTTTTCTGAAAGATACCACGTCATTGCTTATGTCGTTGAGAAAGTTACCCTCATTACCTACTGATTTGTTGCTTATTTCTGTTGATGTATGTAATTTATACACATGTATTCCCCATACACAGGGGCTGTTGGCTGTGAGGTTGCTGCTGGCTAATAATGTGAAATATGTGGGTCCAGATATAGAGTTATTTATGTCTTTGTTAGAAATGATTTTATCCAAAAATTATTTCTATTTTGATGGGAAATATTACCTGCAGACATCCGGTGTGGCGATGGGGTCCTCAGTGGCTCCGTCGCTAGCAAATTCTTTTATGTTTATGATCGAGCAGGATGTATTTTTCACCAACCCCACAGTTGCTAGTAAAATATTTGCATATTTTCGCTATATAGATGACGTGCTCATTTTGTGGCAGGGTTTGGAATGTGAATTTGTGGCTTTAATGGAAGAACATAACCAGTCTAACAGCCCTGTTAAATTTACTTACCAGATTAGCAGAGATACAGTCAATTATCTTGATGTAACCATCACAAGAAAGGGTGACGTTTTGGATACGTCATTATTTACTAAATCTACTGACAGAAATAATCTTTTGTTGGCTTCTAGTGCACACCCTAAGGCGTTAAAAGATTCTTTGCCTTATAGTCAATTTTTAAGGGTGTTACGTATTTCCAGCAATAGAACTGAAGCTCTGATGCAGGTTGATCTAATGTATAAAAAATTCTTGGAGAGAGGTTATTGTCCCAAGAACCTTGAGTTAATGAAACGTAAAGCTTTAGCAGTACCTATTGATAAGCTACTAATGGGCAATAAGAAGGCAACTAAGGCCACTAAACCCTTTGCGTGGCCCAACACATATACTCATTTAAGTCCTTTTGTGACTAAAACTGCCAAGAAACTTTGGCCTCTTGTCCAGACTGACAGGGATTTAAACCTGTCTGATTCTTCATTAATGCCTTGTTATCGCAGGGGCAAGAATCTTAAAAACTTTCTGGTTCGGACGGATATTACAGGTATGGGAGGTGATACAGTACGGGGCACAACCTTTTGGGGATCCCCTAAATATGGCTGTTTTCGTTGCCCGAACTGCACGACGTGTGGCTTTTTACAAACAGGTGCTGTATTCAATCATCCCTATTCTGGAAAAAAGTTTTTCATTAGACACCACCTTACCTGTTCAAGCCAATATGTGATTTATGTGATCACTTGCCCTTGCTCTTTACAATATGTGGGGAAAACGGAGCGCCAATTTAAAGAGAGAATGGCACTTCATAGATCGGCGATTAAAGCCGCAATTCTCAAAGGCACTAGTGATCAGCCTTTAGCTCGCCACTATGCTACTGCTAAACATAGCTTAACAGCAATTAAATATAGAATGATCGATCATATTCCTGTCCTTAGCAGAGGAGGTGATAGAAAAAAACTGCTCTTACAGCGGGAGACACAGTGGATTGAAAGGCTTGGTACACTTTCCCCTCGAGGGTTAAATGAATCACTAGGGTTACACTGTTTCTTGTGATAATAAGATTGTTGCATCTTTAATATATTATTATAGATGGACACACAGCATGTTACTTTATAAGCTATCTCCAGGTAAGGAATTGTCTTAGACTATGGAGTGTTTATTAGCACAGGCATTCCGTTCTGTTGGATATGTAGCTACTTTTGTATATAGCTACATGAGGAAATACTTGTTCTAAAAAGTCTAGTGCTTGTTGTTGGTTTTTAATATGGTCATTTTTTCACCTTTTTTATCTAGATGTTTTTTCACATGTATGTGTGAGTTTTGTGATTTATACATTTTTGATCACTGTGATGTTTATAATGTGCATTTCTTGTAATTGTGAACTTGATTCAGCTGCCTGCACGCCACGCCCGACACCACATTGATTGGTAGTGGGGTGGGACCTGACGTGCAATGTGTGGTTTCACTGATGCTATATATATGGTGTATACACAATGGTTTCTTATGCTGTCTGATAATCTTGATAAAAGTGCCGCCGAGCACTGAAACGTCGATTTAATCCAAGATGACTTTGTAGTCTTCATTTTATTTGTCCGGAGTGCCGCCGAGTGGTGTGTGGATATATATATATATATATATATATGTATATATGTGTATATATATTAAAATTATGGTCATTAAGTTGACATGCGTCACAGTGCACTGCAGCACTAAGGAGTGGTAAAACCATGCATACAGAAAACTGGGACGTATAAGGTATAAAAAGATAAGTGCATATGTAAAAAAACAGATATATAGGGGCCTGTTTGCAATAGTCGACAATCTAGTATTACAGAGATTTGCACAGAAAGGAGGAAATAGTGTGAGAAGTACTGTGTAAGTGTGAACAGCGTAGGCCCTAGCAAACATGAGGGTTTTCAGAATGCATTCGAGCATACTTACCGACTCTGTCAGTCTCCTCTCCGGGAGGAAGCCTGGACAGGAGACAATGCAGGGCACTTTTAGGGGTGGGACCAAGCTATCATGTCATTAAGCCCTGCCCCCACCATGGGAAAATGCAGCGATTTGCAGGTCCACTGACAGGGGGTGGAGCTTAATGATGCAAATATGACATTACGCCCCACCTCCTGTCAGCAGACCTGTGACTACGATGGTTATCTAACGATCCTACCCGCTTCACTAAGAATTTGGCGGGATGTTGGAGAGTTACCTGCTGTAGACTACTCGAAAAATTGTGAGTCTCCCACAACTTCCGAGAGAAGGCAAGTATGTATTAAAGTCTGAAAATTAAGTATACTTACACTGCAACATGTTTTAAAAGCTGCCATTAACTTTTGATGTGATTTAAATGGATGCTAAATATATTTCATGACTAGGAATAAATAACAAGATGATGTAAACACGGCTAGCTCTGCACCTCTTAGTACAGGTTCTGAAAAAAACAGTAAAATTAGCATAAACAGACTGGAAACTACACATGATTTGGAAAATGTGAAAAATAAGATGTTCAAAATTAAAAAGAAACATGATTGTTAACTAAAAAAACCATAAAAAGTTCTCTATCTGCAACTCTTAATGACAGTATGTATTACAGATTACATGTGGAGTTAAAAATATAAGAAAATAGGTTTCATTTGCAGCACAGTAAAATAATTACTAAAATATGTCAGGAAAGAGGTGGAATGTGGGACAGGGACCTAGTATTGGGTGATATCATTGGTGTATCTATAATAGGTGTAGTGTGTGCCCACCCTGCACCTATATAATTATACTTACCTCTCCGGAGTACTAGATCGGCTGGCCCTGCAGACAGAAATTACCAGGAAAATGGCACAGCGGCCATTTTCCCAGAGATCTGCACATGCATAGTAGAGAAGTTTCCAGGAACACAGTGTATGAGCCATGTTCCCAGAGACCTGCACATGCGCAGTAGACTCTGGCACAAAGCAAGAGTCTATTACAGCTGCTGCACTGCCAGAAAGGAGGGGGCCAGCACAGCACATGCAAACGGCCCTCTCTTCTCTTCAACCTCCCTTGGGGGATATACTGAATGTTTTCAAGGCACCTTCATCTGGAAAGTAAGGGCAATGTGGTCTATGTACAGGGAAATGCTAAGACAGGAATCTGATTAGGGATTTAAAGTTAGTAGTAAGCCCAAAGTGTGTTCAATAGTTTTTCTTTTTATCAGCAACAGGATAATGATGTGATATTCAAGTTATTTTTTCATACTATATATTTATGTAACTGCATTATTAGGATCTATCTGTTGGATTTACTGATGATGCATTCTATATATTTATGGAACTAGTGTATTGATCCCAGTTACAAAAGAAGCACCAACAGCAAAATAAATGTCACAATATCTGACAGGTTCGTCTGGAAACAGGATTTGCCAAGGCTGATGTAGATTTCTGCTCATAGATGATAAAGTTGATCCATTTGGATGTATAACGTCTGGCACAATAGAGAACGGAGGTATGTATCACAGTTGTTGGGCTCTCACTGTTTTAAGGATTCCACGCTCTGGCACAAACTCTCATTTGAAAGGGTCCTGCTGGGTGGTGCTCTGATGCTCTCGTCTCGGCTCTAAATCGTACTGCGGCATCTCGGAAACATTGGGCCATCCAAGTCGGCCAGCCTTCTCTTCCTCACTGGTAAAGTAAGCAGATATGATTTGAATAAGGAGGTAACATGTAATTCATATCCTACATATAAACTAGAAATTGAAAAACCTAGACTTTGTGTTCTGTACTTCCATGGAGAGATTAGTCTGCTGAAGTATCCACATGTTTCTAGGTGTCTATTAGCCTTTAGCCACTCAGAAGTAGGAAAATCTCTACTGAGTAAGATGTGCCCTTCACACACCCTGCACACCAAAATGATTCCCCTAGTTGCTGCCTGGAAACTGCCGATACTGTTATACAGCTTCAAGAGGATACATTACTATTATTATCATTTACTATACTAATGTGAACCTATAAACACCCTCTGTTAATAAATTACATTTCAACTACCCAATCTAATTTTTTTTATTCATTTTTACAGTTGTTTAATCTGTACATTGCAGTACCATAAGTGCCTATTTCCTCTATCACGTCTAAACACTCCAAGGAGAACCATCAGGGTTAATCTACACTGAATGTATTTTACGTATTATGGGCCTAATTCACATGTGGTAGGAGTTGCTATCACTGATGTTTACATGGCAGCAGCAGTGATAGCACTAATATGGTAATGCAGCAGGAGGCGTCACACCTCCTGTATACATTACTGATCTGAGCTGCTTCCTAGGATGCAGTATCGGAACATCTCTGACACCATTGGCCAGCTACGTGACTCATAGTGTCATGCAAGCCAGATGCCGCAGATGCAACAAAGAGGCCAGGAAATCTCCATCCTCCAACGAAGATCCTGGCCTCCCACAATGGCGGGGACTCGCCTCCGTTTTGGGAAATCAAGGCTGTGCTACACCCCTGACCGCCCCCAAAAGGTATCAAACTGTCAATCACTAATAGTGTGATGCTACGTTGCAGACCCGCTGGCACATGTGCACAGTACCGAACATTGGTACTTTGCGGCATGGTCCGCACTAGTGTCGGGACCTGAATCAGGCCCAATATGTAAACAATAAAAAAAACACTAATTAAAATTCAAATAACTGGAAACAATATAAGCAGAAAATAAAACAGCACCAATAGATAGTAGGCAGAAGAAACAAAATTGTGGTGAAAGCAAGATTACAGTAAGTGCTGTGAAGAGCCAGAAGGTGGCAGCCTAGAGCACTGCCTGAGGCATAGAAGTGTTGCCAGGAGAAATGTATAGAGATTGTATCTATACTTATGCATCCTCCAGGTCCAGAGCTGAAAACTTATGCCACGGGACATCAGATCTATGTATACGAGCTGCAAACAAGAAGCAGATCACATGGGTCTATGCTATGAACAAAAACAGCCGCAGGAAGACAACAAATGTTTTGATCAATCATATTTCTAACTATTACATATGTGAGCAACAAACACTGGAACATTTTGGATTACATTTATTTAAAGGTTTACTGTAACAGTACAATTTCACAACAATTCTGTAGCAGTAAGTTGCACTAGACTGTGGCACAATAGGCAATCTTTAATTTGGTGTTAATGACAACATATATTGACACCTACTTGCCTACTCTCAAAGACTGTCCAAAATTAGAGAATACTGTAGGCCAGCTTCCCAAATCTGCTCACTTCCCCAGTGATTCCCATTGTACAAGACCCCCACACCTCTCACCTTGATGTACCCATATGGATATCTCAGAGGCAATAATGAAAAAGTAGGTGAGACTGCTGATAAAATGGAATTTGGCACAATGGCTTGTGAGAACCTTGGAAAGTTTGCTGGACAATGTAACAAGTTTTTGAGACAATGGCCCTCATTCAGATTTGGTTGGTGGTGCTATTGCTGCTGCTTACATAGAAGCAGCAGCAGCAATAGCACTAATATGGTAATGCTGCAGGAGGTGCTACGCTGTTTGGAGAAATGGAGGTCATCACCACCCCCAAACGACATTAGACTATCAATCACTGGCAGTCCAATGCCGAACTGCATCCTATGAGGTATATCCAATTAGCCCCGGTAATTTACGGGGGCTAATTGTCCCGCCGGGGGCTATCCTATTACCCCCAATAAGCCAGCATGAGCGGTGGCTTATTGGGGGTTACCTGAAGCTGCACCGGGTGCCGGCTCCTGACTGCACCCAGTGCAGCGCTGCTCCCCCAGTCACATGGCTGCTGCCCCGTCATGTGACGGTTGCCGGGGGCGGAGGAGAGGAGGGATGCAGTCCCGGTGCTGTCCTGGTTTCTCTGCCGGGGGTCACCGCACAGAGGACAGCTTCCGGATGCCTGCAGTCCCAGCCAGCTGCAGCGGGCATGGGACGCTGCAGGTTGTCCTGCTCATCGGGGATATTTTTTCGCCTGCCTCAGGCAAGCGAAACCAAATTTCCCAAAACAGCCCCATTTCCGTGCGAAAAAGGGGCTGTTTCTACCGTAAACACACAGGTTTCACTAAACCTGGGTGTTTTCGGGAAAAAGGGCATTTTTTTTAATACAGGCGATCAATCTGGATAGCCTGTAAAAAAAAAAAGTCAGTGAAACATCAGGAAAAATTGCGTCACATACGTTTTTTGGACCCAATGTTTTACTGGGCCTAATAGGATATCCCCCTATGTCGTAGAACCCTTTCAAACACGAGCAAAACAGGTTCTGCGCATGCGTAAAGTACCAAACATTGGTATTTTGCGCATCAGGTCGCAGTAGCAACCGCACCTGAATCAGGTCCAATGTGCACTTGATATTAACTACTGCTCTTCAAAGTATATCATTAGACTATAGAGTATAGCTCAAAATAAGATTTTACTCACCGGTAAATCTATTTCTCGTAGTCCGTAGTGGATGCTGGGGACTCCGTAAGGACCATGGGGAATAGCGGCTCCGCAGGAGACTGGGCACAGCTAAGAAAGATTTAGGACTACCTGGTGTGCACTGGCTCCTCCCACTATGACCCTCCTCCAGACTTCAGTAAGGATACTGTGTCCGGAAGAGCTGACACAATAAGGAAGGATTTTGAATCCCGGGTAAGACTCATACCAGCCACACCAATCACACCGTATAACTCGTGATAGTATACCCAGTTAACAGTATGAACACAACAGAGCCTCTCAAAAGATGGCTCAACAATAACCCTTGTAGTTAACAATAACTATATACAAGTATTGCAGACAGTCCGCACTTGGGACGGGCGCCCAGCATCCACTACGGACTACGAGAAATAGATTTACCGGTGAGTAAATTCTTATTTTCTCTGACGTCCTAGTGGATGCTGGGGACTCCGTAAGGACCATGGGGATTATACCAAAGCTCCCAAACGGGCGGGAGAGTGCGGATGACTCTGCAGCACCGAATGAGAGAACTCAAGGTCCTCCTCAGCCAGGGTATCAAATTTGTAGAATTTTGCAAACGTGTTTGCCCCTGACCAAGTAGCAGCTCGGCAAAGTTGTAAAGCCGAGACCCCTCGGGCAGCCGCCCAAGAAGAGCCCACTTTCCTCGTGGAATGGGCTTTTACAGATTTAGGCTGCGGCAGGCCAGCCACAGAATGCGCAAGCTGAATTGTGCTACAAATCCAGCGAGCAATAGTCTGCTTTGAAGCAGGAGCACCCATCTTGTTTGGTGCATACAGGATAAATAGCGAGTCAGTCTTCCTGACTCCAGCCGTCCTGGAAACATAAATTTTCAAGGCCCTGACTACGTCCAGTAACTTGGAGTCCTCCAAGTCCCTAGTAGCCGCAGGCACCACGATAGGTTGGTTCAAGTGAAAAGCTGATACCACCTTAGGAAGAAACTGGGGACGAGTCCTCAATTCTGCCCTATCCATATGGAAAATCAAATAAGGGCTTTTACATGACAAAGCCGCCAATTCTGACACACGCCTTGCCGAAGCCAAGGCCAAAAGCATGACCACTTTCCACGTGAGATATTTTAAATCCACGGTTTTGAGTGGCTCAAACCAATGTGACTTTAGGAAACCCAACACCATGTTGAGGTCCCACGGTGCCACTGGAGGCACAAAAGGAGGCTGAATATGCAGCACTCCCTTGACAAATGTCTGAACTTCAGGCAGTGAAGCCAGTTCTTTTTGGAAGAAAATCGACAGAGCCGAAATCTGGACCTTAAGGGAACCCAGTTTTAGGCCCATAGTCACCCCTGACTGTAGGAAGTGCAGAAATCGACCTAGCTGGAATTCCTCCATTGGGGCCTTCCTGGCCTCACACCACGCAACATATTTTCGCCATATGCGGTGATAATGTTGTACGGTTACATATTTTCTAGCTTTAATAAGCGTAGGAATGACTTCCTCTGGAATACCCTTTTCTTTTAGGATCCGGTGTTCAACCGCCATGCCGTTAAACGCAGCCGCGGTAAGTCTTGGAACAGACAGGGCCCCTGCAGCAGCAGGTCCTGTCTGAGCGGCAGAGGCCATGGGTCCTCTGAGATTAATTCTTGAAGTTCCGGGTACCAAGACCTTCTTGGCCAATCTGGAACAATGAGAATAGTTCTTACTCCCCTTTTCTTTATTATCCTCAGTACCTTGGGTATGAGAGGAAGAGGTGGGAACACATAAACCGACCGGTACACCCACGGTGTCACTAGAGCGTCCACAGCTATCGCCTGAGGGTCTCTTGACCTGGCGCAATATTTTTCTAGCTTTTTGTTTAAGCGGGACGCCATCATGTCCACCTGTGGCTTTTCCCAACGGTTTACAATCAGTTGGAAGACTTCTGGATGAAGTCCCCACTCTCCCGGGTGGAGGTCGTGCCTGCTGAGGAAGTCTGCTTCCCAGTTGTCCACTCCCGGAATGAACACTGCTGACAGTGCTAACACGTGATTTTCCGCCCATCGGAGAATCCTTGTGGCTTCTGCCATCGCCGTCCTGCTTCTTGTGCCGCCCTGTCGATTTACATGGGACGACTGCCGTGATTTTGTCTGACTGGATCAGAACCGGCTGGTTTTGAAGCAGGGGCTTTGCTTGACTTAGGGCATTGTAAATGGCCCTCAGTTCCAGAACATTTATGTGTAGGGAAGTCTCCTGACTTGACCAAAGTCCTTGGAAGTTTCTTCCCTGTGTGACTGCACCCCAGCCCCGAAGGCTGGCATCCGTGGTCACCAGGACCCAGTCCTGTATGCCGAATCTGCGGCCCTCTCTGAGATGAGCACTCTGCAGCCACCACAGCAGAGACACCCTGGTCCTTGGAGACAGGGTTATCAACCGATGCATTTGAAGATGCGATCCGGACCATTGGTCCAACAGGTCCCACTGAAAGGTTCTGGCATGGAACCTGCCGAATGGAATCGCTTCGTAGGAAGCTACCATCTTTCCCAGGACTCGCGTGCAATGATGCACCGACACCTGTTTTGGTTTCAGGAGGCCTCTCACTAGAGATGACAGCTCCTTGGCTTTCTCCTCTGGGAGAAACACTTTTTTTCTGGACTGTGTCCAGAATCATCCCCAGGAACAGTAGACGTGTCGCCGGAACCAGCTGAGACTTTGGAATATTCAGAATCCAACCGTGCTGGTGTAGCACCTCCTGAGATAATGCTACGCCGACCAACAACTGCTCTCTGGACCTCGCCCTTATCAGGAGATCGTCCAAGTATGGGATAATTAAAACTCCCTTTTTCCGAAGGAGTATCATCATTTCGGCCATTACCTTGGTAAATACCCTCGGTGCCGTGGACAGGCCGAACGGCAACGTCTGGAATTGGTAATGACAATCCTGTACCACAAATCTGAGGTACTCCTGGTGAGGATGGTAAATGGGGACATGCGGGTAAGCATCCTTGATGTCCAGAGATACCATGTAATCTCCCTCTTCCAGGCTTGCAATAACCGCCCTGAGCGATTCCATCTTGAACTTGAATTTTCTTAAATATGTGTTCAAGGATTTCAAATTTAAAATGGGTCTCACCGAACCGTCCGGTTTCGGTACCACAAACATTGTGGAATAGTAACCCCGTCCTTGTTGAAGTAGGGGCACCTTGACTATCACCTGCTGGGAATACAGCTTGTTAATTGCCTCTAACACAGCCTCCCTTTCTGAAGGAGTCGTTGGTAAGGCAGATTTGAGGAAACGGGGGGGGGGATGTCTCGAATTTTAGCCTGTACCCCTGAGATACCACTTGAAGGATCCAGAGATCTACCTGTGAGCGAGCCCACTGATTGCTGAAGTTTTTGAGACGGCCCCCCACTGTACCTGGCTCCGCCTGCTGAGCCCCAGCATCATGCGGCGGACTTAGCAGAAGAAGCGGGGGAGGACTTTTGTGCCTGGGAAGTGGCTGTATGCTGCAGCTTTTTTCCCCTACCTCTGCCTCTGGGCAGAAAGGACGCGCCTCTACCCCGTCTGCTCTTTTGGGGGCGAAAGGACTGCACCTGATAATACGGTGCTCTCTTTGGTTGTGAGGGGACATGTGGCAAAAATGCTGACTTCCCAGCTGTTGCTGTGGACACTAAGTCTGAAAGACCATCCCCGAACAACTCCTCACCCTTATAAGGCAAAACTTCCATGTGCCTTTTAGAATCTGCATCACCTGTCCACTGCCGGGTCCATAACCCTCTCCTGGCACAAATGGACAGTGCACTTATTTTTGATGCCAGCCGGCAAATATCCCTCTGTGCATCTCTTATGTAAAAGACAGCGTCTTTAATATGCTCTACGTTTAGCAATATAGTGTCCCTGTCTAGGGTGTCAATGTTTTCTGACAGGGAGTCTGACCATGCAGCTGCAGCACTGCACATCCATGCTGAGGCAATAGCTGGTCTCAGTATAACACCAGTGTGTGTATATATAGCTTTCTGGAGAGCCTCCTGCTTTCTGTCAGCAGGTTCCTTTAGGGCGGCCGTATCCTGGGACGGCAGTGCCACCTTTTTTGATAAGCGCATAAGTGCTTTATCCACCCTAGGGGGTGTTTCCCAAAGTGACCTATCCTCTGGCGGGAAAGGGTACGCCATTAGTAATTTTTTTGAAATTACCAATTTTTTATCGGGGGAAGCCCACGCTAGTTCACACACTTCATTCAATTCTTCAGAAGGGGGAAAAACTACTGGTAGTTTTTTCTCCCCAAACATAATACCCTTTTTTGTGGTACCTGGGGTCACTTCAGAAATGTGTAAAACATTTTTCATTGCCTCAATCATATAACGAGTGGCCCTATTGGACATTACATTAGTCTCTTCGTCGTCGAGACTGGTATCAGTATCCGTGTCGACATCTGTGTCTGCCAACTGAGGTAGCGGGCGTTTTAGAGCCCCTGATGACTTTTGAGACGTCTGGGCAGGCACGGGCTGAGAAGCCGGCTGCCCCGCATTTGGCATGTCGTCAAATTTTTTATGTAAGGAGTCGACACTTTCGCGTAATTCCTTCCACAAGTCCATCCACTCCGGTGTCTGCCCCGCAGGGGGTGACAACACATTTATAGGCACCTGCTCCTCCTCCACATAAGTCTCCACATCAAACATGTCGACACAGCCGTACCGACACACCGCACACACACAGGGAATGCTCTGACAGAAGACAGGACCCCACCAAGCCCTTTGGGGAGACAGAGAGAGAGTATGCCAGCACACACCAGAGCGCTATATAAATCAGGGATTAACTAAATTATATCCCCTTATAGCTGCTATATGTATATTGCGCCTAAATTTAGTGCCCCCCCTCTCTTTTTTACCCTTTTCTGTAGTGTAGACTGCAGGGGAGAGCCAGGAAGCTTCCTTCCAGCGGAGCTGTGAGGGAGAAATGGCGCCAGTGTGCTGAGGGAGATAGCTCCGCCCCTTTTTCGGCGGACTTTTCTCCCGCTTTTTTATGGATTCTGGCAGGGGTATTTATCACATATATAGCCTCTGGGGCTATATATTGTGATATATTTGCCAGCCAAGGTGTATTTATTGCTTCTCAGGGCGCCCCCCCCCCCCCAGCGCCCTGCACCCTCAGTGACCGGAGTGTGAAGTGTGTATGAGGAGCAATGGCGCACAGCTGCAGTGCTGTGCGCTACCTTGGTGAAGACTGATGTCTTCTGCCGCCGATTTTCCGGATTCTTGCTTCTGGCTCTGTAAGGGGGCCGGCGGCGCGGCTCCGGGACCGAACACCAATGGCCGGTTCCATGCGGTGATCCCTCTGGAGCTAATGGTGTCCAGTAGCCTAAGAAGCCCAAGCTACCACCAGTTAGGTAGGTTCGCTTCTTCTCCCCTTAGTCCCTCGCTGCAGTGAGTCTGTTGCCAGCAGATCTCACTGTAAAATAAAAAACCTAAAATATACTTTCTCTCTAGGAGCTCAGGAGAGCCCCTAGTGTGCATCCAGCTCAGCCGGGCACAGGATTCTAACTGAAGTCTGGAGGAGGGTCATAGTGGGAGGAGCCAGTGCACACCAGGTAGTCCTAATCTTTCTTAGCTGTGCCCAGTCTCCTGCGGAGCCGCTATTCCCCATGGTCCTTACGGAGTCCCCAGCATCCACTAGGACGTCAGAGAAATAATAATTAATTTAGACAAAACATATTTCTGTTTTCTATGCTTATTTATTGCTACAGGTATTTTATAAATGCGTTACAGGCATATAAATCATTATAGATTTTTTTAGAAAGGTATCAATATTGTAAAATGAAAAGTTATTTAATTATAATGCAAGATCTAGGTCTTCACCAATAGCAGGCTCTTGAATCCTCATACAACTGCCTGCACAGTCACTTGCCTTATGCCATGGGAGGCAGAATAATTAAATAGCCGCAAACGTGCTCAGGGGAGGAAACACAGTCACGTGGTGCCTCTCTCACATCATGGGAGGGTTATTTTCTGTCCCTTTACTTAGTGACTGAGGTAATACTAACCACATTGTACCGCAAATGTTTTTGTTAACTTCGTGCTTAAAAAAGAAATGGAAAGATACCCCATTAACAATGAGAGGGTGTTCTTTTAATTAACTTAGTTTTTTACGTGTGCATGAACACATGTAGTAAGTATAAGTGTGGTACACGTGATGGCGCTTATTTACATGAAGATGTTAAAACCTTGCTCAACCTTTATACTGTATAAATAGGTTTCATTTGCAAACAATTTATTTCAGAACAATACGTAAAATAAATGGATAAATAAAAGTAATACATACACAATCCAGGTAAAGTGAAGAGTGCTGTGAGAATCAGCAGTAAAAGTCCTTATGGATCTCTCACAATTCATCGGTACTGCGGTGGGCGAGCTTATAAAAAGCCGAATGGTCCCGGCTGAGGAGCTCGGCACCACCGCAGAAGGCTTTCTCAGACCTTATAAAATGTCTACTGTGGTATCAACGATCCAGGGCACGTGGTCAGTGCAACGCGTTTTGGTACTCTGACCTTTTTCAAAAACAAATCAGAGTACCGAAACCTGCTGCACGGATCACAGGTTTAAAAGGTCTGAGAAAGCCTTCTGAGGTGGTGCAGAGCTCCTCAGTCGGGAACATTCTGCATTTTATAAGCTCGCCCATCGCAGCGCCGATTAGTGGTGATAGATCCATAAGGACTTTTACTGCTGATTCTTACTGCACTGTTCCATTTTACCTGGATTGTATATGTTCCGTATGTTCCCATAAGGCTCAGTTCAACAGGTTAAATAAAATTCAGTTTTCAGGAGATTTACAGGGAATGTGTGGATTTATAGTTGTCAGAGGAATAAAGGATGGAAAACGTATGTCTGTGGGGTTTCTCTTGCTTGGCTACTGGTCACAACACTTATTGCAATTGTTATCCACCAAATAGTAGCCAGAAATCTCTTTCCTTTTTTCTCAACAGAAAGTTATCATTTTCATTATGGTTTGTCATCGTATTGTAGTCATTAATCCTGTAGGTCAGCCTGAGAGGTCCGTAGGTGACGAAGGAATCGGAACCTAGTCCATACGGCTCTCACCGCCTTCAGAAGATCTTGCTTAATGCGTTCACTGAAGATATTAATCAAAGGGTCCGAAGGCACTGCTGATCCTGGTCAGGGAGATGGTGATTTGATAAGCTGGTCCACATGATTCGGTAGGAGCGGATGACATGGATGATATGGTATAGAATAGAGGTGGGGAACCTCCGGCCCGCGGGCCGTATAAGGCCCGCAAAGCCGTTTGTTACGACCCGCTGCTGTGTGTCAGCGAGACACGCTACCCCTCAGTCCGATGGCGGCGTGTCTCAGTTGTCAGGGCAGGGAGGAGAACGTAGCTATGTCCGGCGGCGGGTAGGATCTCAAACCAGCCGTCGCTTCGTGAGCCAATCAGAGCTCGTGGACCGGCAGCCAATCAGGAGCCACCGCTGCCGGTCCGCGAGCTCCGATTGGCTGCGCTCTCCTCCCCTAACACACAGCAGCAGCGGTGAGCAGCACAGTGGGGTGGGGGGGCATGTTTGGGTTAATGTGTATCTGGCACTGTGGGGCAATGTGTATCTGGCACTGTGGGGCATTTGTGTACCTGGCACAGTGGGGCATTTGTGTATCTGGCACTATGGGGCAATGTGTATCTGGCACTGTGGGGCATTTGTGTATCTGGCACTGTGGTGGCATTTGTGTATCTGGCACTGTGGTGGCATTTGTGTATCTGGCACTGTGGCAGCATTTGTGTATCTGGCACTGCACTATTGGGGCATATGTGTATCATGTCCCATTTTAATTGTCCACACCCATTTTTTGGCACGCGTCGAAGGCATGCGCACTCTGTTTTTTTTCCAAGCCTTGACTCTGAACCACTCAGCCAACAGAACAGTATGAGACCATTTGAAGTATTACAGGAATGAGGAAGACTACAAAGATTCGGAAATAGTTGACCTGAGCCATCCATTGCTCCACTGGATACTTTTCATAGCATATCTTGAAATTCTGACTGGAGTTGAAGAGCTATCCCGGACTCTCAACCTGGAGCAAGAACCAGATGTAGTATTTATCCAACACCTTTATTCCTGATTCCCTATAAACCGGCATTCAGGCTAAAAGATGGGTCTCCAAATGTCTTCAATGAACATGCTCGCACCACCACTGCTCTTCTGACTCCTTAATGATCAAAGAGAGCGGAAAGTGGGTGTAGCGCCCAGTGACAAGTCACATGTGCAGCCTGTTCTCTGCTGAATCTAAAATCCCTTTTTAGACTTTTGCACGGCAGTGCTGTGGTACAGATGTGCATTTTCCAATGTGTATGCAATGTGAGCGTAAGTATATTTGACTTGTGCTCAACTTTGAACTGGTCCCACATTGAGGAACACCATAATCCTACTTGTATTGTTGGAAAATTCCTCTGCAATTATGCTCATCTCAATCTCTACAGTTTTCTTCTATCGCCGTCATTGGGAAGGTACAGAAAAAATAAGAATTTACTCACCGGTAATTCTATTTCTCGTAGTCCGTAGTGGATGCTGGGACTCCGTAAGGACCATGGGGAATAGCGGCTCCGCAGGAGACTGGGCACAACTAAAAGAAAGCTTTTTGGTCTAACTGGTGTGCACTGGCTCCTCCCTCTATGACCCTCCTCCAGACTTCAGTTAGGATACTGTGCCCGGAAGAGCTGACACAATAAGGAAGGATTTTGAATCCCGGGTAAGACTCATACCAGCCACACCAATCACACCGTATAACTCGTGATACAATACCCAGTTAACAGTATGAGAACAACTGAGCCTCTCAACAGATGGCTCAACAATAACCCTTTAGTTAAACAATAACTATATACAAGTATTGCAGACAATACGCACTTGGGATGGGCGCCCAGCATCCACTACGGACTACGAGAAATAGAATTACCGGTGAGTAAATTCTTATTTTCTCTAATGTCCTAAGTGGATGCTGGGACTCCGTAAGGACCATGGGGATTATACCAAAGCTCCCAAACGGGCGGGAGAGTGCGGATGACTCTGCAGCACCGAATGGGCAAACTCTAGGTCCTCCTCAGCCAGGGTGTCAAACTTGTAGAATTTAGCAAATGTGTTTGACCCCGACCAAGTAGCTGCTCGGCAAAGTTGTAGAGCCGAGACCCCTCGGGCAGCCGCCCAAGAAGAGCCCACCTTCCTCGTGGAATGGGCTTTCACTGATTTAGGATGCGGCAGTTCAGCCGCAGAATGTGCAAGCTGAATCGTACTACAGATCCAGCGAGCAATAGTCTGCTTTGAAACAGGTGCACCCAACTTGTTGGGCGCATACAGGATAAATAGCGAGTCAGTCTTTCTGACTCCAGCTGTCCTGGAAACATAAATTTTCAGGGCCCTGACTACGTCCAACAACTTGGAAGCCTCCAAGTCTTTAGTAGCCGCAGGCACCACGATAGGTTGGTTCAGATGAAAGGCTGATACCACCTTAGGGAGAAATTGGGGACGAGTCCTCAATTCTGCCCTATCCATATGGAAAATCAGATAAGGGCTTTTACATGACAAAGCCGCCAATTCTGATACATGCCTGGCCGAAGCCAAGGCCAACAACATGACCACTTTCCACGTGAGATATTTCAATTCCACGGTTTTAATTGGCTCAAACCAATGTGACTTTAGGAAATCCAACACCACGTTGAGATCCCAAGGTGCCACTGGAGGCACAAAAGGGGGCTGAATATGCAGCACTCCTTTAACAAAAGTCTGAACTTCAGGTAGTGAAGCCAGTTCTCTCTGGAAGAAAATCGATAGAGCCTTAATGGAACTAGAGATGAGCGCCGGAAATTTTTCGGGTTTTGTGTTTTGGTTTTGGGTTCGGTTCCGCGGCCGTGTTTTGAGTTCGACCGCGTTTTGGCAAAACCTCACCGAATTTTTTTTGTCGGATTCGGGTGTGTTTTGGATTCGGGTGTTTTTTTCAAAAAACCCTAAAAAACAGCTTAAATCATAGAATTTGGGGGTAATTTTGATCCCAAAGTATTATTAACCTCAAAAAACATAATTTACACTCATTTTCAGCCTATTCTGAACACATCACACCTCACAATATTATTTTTAGTCCTAAAATTTGCACCGAGGTCGCTGTGTGAGTAAGATAAGCGACCCTAGTGGCCGACACAAACACCGGGCCCATCTAGGAGTGGCACTGCAGTGTCACGCAGGATGTCCCTTCCAAAAAACCCTCCCCAAACAGCACATGACGCAAAGAAAAAAAGAGGCGCAATGAGGTAGCTGTGTGAGTAAGATTAGCGACCCTAGTGGCCGACACAAACACCGGGCCCATCTAGGAGTGGCACTGCAGTGTCACGCAGGATGTCCCTTCCAAAAAACCCTCCCCAATCAGCACATGATGCAAAGAAAAAGAAAAGAAAAAAGAGGTGCAAGATGGAATTATCCTTGGGCCCTCCCACCCACCCTTATGTTGTATAAACAAAACAGGACATGCACACTTTAACCAACCCATCATTTCAGTGACAGGGTCTGCCACACGACTGTGACTGATATGACGGGTTGGTTTGGACCCCCCCCAAAAAAGAAGCAATTAATCTCTCCTTGCACAAACTGGCTCTACAGAGGCAAGATGTCCACCTCATCTTCACCCTCCGATATATCACCGTGTACATCCCCCTCCTCACAGATTATCAATTCGTCCCCACTGGAATCCACCATCTCAGCTCCCTGTGTACTTTGTGGAGGCAATTGCTGCTGGTCAATGTCTCCGCGGAGGAATTGATTATAATTCATTTTAATGAACATCATCTTCTCCACATTTTCTGGATGTAACCTCGTACGCCGATTGCTGACAAGGTGAGCGGCGGCACTAAACACTCTTTCGGAGTACACACTTGTGGGAGGGCAACTTAGGTAGAATAAAGCCAGTTTGTGCAAGGGCCTCCAAATTGCCTCTTTTTCCTGCCAGTATAAGTACGGACTGTGTGACGTGCCTACTTGGATGCGGTCACTCATATAATCCTCCACCATTCTATCAATGTTGAGAGAATCATATGCAGTGACAGTAGACGACATGTCCGTAATCGTTGTCAGGTCCTTCAGTCCGGACCAGATGTCAGCATCAGCAGTCGCTCCAGACTGCCCTGCATCACCGCCAGCGGGTGGGCTCGGAATTCTGAGCCTTTTCCTCGCACCCCCAGTTGCGGGAGAATGTGAAGGAGGAGATGTTGACAGGTCGCGTTCCGCTTGACTTGACAATTTTGTCACCAGCAGGTCTTTCAACCCCAGCAGACCTGTGTCTGCCGGAAAGAGAGATCCAAGGTAGGCTTTAAATCTAGGATCGAGCACGGTGGCCAAAATGTAGTGCTCTGATTTCAACAGATTGACCACCCGTGAATCCTTGTTAAGCGAATTAAGGGCTGCATCCACAAGTCCCACATGCCTAGCGGAATCGCTCCGTGTTAGCTCCTTCTTCAATGCCTCCAGCTTCTTCTGCAAAAGCCTGATGAGGGGAATGACCTGACTCAGGCTGGCAGTGTCTGAACTGACTTCACGTGTGGCAAGTTCAAAGGGCATCAGAACCTTGCACAACGTTGAAATCATTCTCCACTGCACTTGAGACAGGTGCATTCCATCTCCTATATCGTGCTCAATTGTATAGGCTTGAATGGCCTTTTGCTGCTCCTCCAACCTCTGAAGCATATAGAGGGTTGAATTCCACCTCGTTACCACTTCTTGCTTCAGATGATGGCAGGGCAGGTTCAGTAGTTTTTGGTGGTGCTCCAGTCTTCTGTACGTGGTGCCTGTACGCCGAAAGTGTCCCGCAATTTTTCTGGCCACCGACAGCATCTCTTGCACGCCCCTGTCGTTTTTAAAAAAATTCTGCACCACCAAATTCAAGGTATGTGCAAAACATGGGACGTGCTGGAATTTGCCCATATTTAATGCACACACAATATTGCTGGCGTTGTCCGATGCCACAAATCCACAGGAGAGTCCAATTGGGGTAAGCCATTCCGCGATGATCTTCCTCAGTTGCCGTAAGAGGTTTTCAGCTGTGTGCGTATTCTGGAAAGCGGTGATACAAAGCGTAGCCTGCCTAGGAAAGAGTTGGCGTTTGCGAGATGCTGCTACTGGTGCCGCCGCTGCTGTTCTTGCGGCGGGAGTCCATACATCTACCCAGTGGGCTGTCACAGTCATATAGTCCTGACCCTGCCCTGCTCCACTTGTCCACATGTCCGTGGTTAAGTGGACATTGGGTACAACTGCATTTTTTAGGACACTGGTGAGTCTTTTTCTGACGTCCGTGTACATTCTCGGTATCGCCTGCCTAGAGAAGTGGAACCTAGATGGTATTTGGTAACGGGGGCACACTGCCTCAATAAATTGTCTAGTTCCCTGTGAACTAACGGCGGATACCGGACGCACGTCTAACACCAACATAGTTGTCAAGGACTCAGTTATCCGCTTTGCAGTAGGATGACTGCTGTGATATTTCATCTTCCTCGCAAAGGACTGTTGAACAGTCAATTGCTTACTGGAAGTAGTACAAGTGGGCTTACGACTTCCCCTCTGGGATGACCATCGACTCCCAGCGGCAACAACAGCAGCGCCAGCAGCAGTAGGCGTTACACGCAAGGATGCATCGGAGGAATCCCAGGCAGGAGAGGACTCGTCAGACTTGCCAGTGACATGGCCTGCAGGACTATTGGCATTCCTGGGGAAGGAGGAAATTGACACTGAGGGAGTTGGTGGGGTGGTTTGCGTGAGCTTGGTTACAAGAGGAAGGGATTTACTGGTCAGTGGACTGCTTCCGCTGTCACCCAAAGTTTTTGAACTTGTCACTGACTTATTATGAATGCGCTGCAGGTGACGTATAAGGGAGGATGTTCCGAGGTGGTTAACGTCCTTACCCCTACTTATTACAGCTTGACAAAGGGAACACACGGCTTGACACCTGTTGTCCGCATTTCTGGTGAAATACCTCCACACCGAAGAGCTGATTTTTTTGGTATTTTCACCTGGCATGTCAACGGCCATATTCCTCCCACGGACAACAGGTGTCTCCCCGGGTGCCTGACTTAAACAAACCACCTCACCATCAGAATCCTCCTGGTCAATTTCCTCCCCAGCGCCAGCAACACCCATATCCTCCTCATCCTGGTGTACTTCAACACTGACATCTTCAATCTGACTATCAGGAACTGGACTGCGGGTGCTCCTTCCAGCACTTGCAGGGGGCGTGCAAATGGTGGAAGGCGCATGCTCTTCACGTCCAGTGTTGGGAAGGTCAGGCATCGCAACCGACACAATTGGACTCTCCTTGTGGATTTGGGATTTCAAAGAACGCACAGTTCTTTGCGGTGCTTTTGCCAGCTTGAGTCTTTTCAGTTTTCTAGCGAGAGGCTGAGTGCTTCCATCCTCATGTGAAGCTGAACCACTAGCCATGAACATAGGCCAGGGCCTCAGCCGTTCCTTGCCACTCCGTGTGGTAAATGGCATATTGGCAAGTTTACGCTTCTCCTCCGACAATTTTATTTTAGGTTTTGGAGTCCTTTTTTTTCTGATATTTGGTGTTTTGGATTTGACATGCTCTGTACTATGACATTGGGCATCGGCCTTGGCAGACGACGTTGCTGGCATTTCATCGTCTCGGCCATGACTAGTGGCAGCAGCTTCAGCACGAGGTGGAAGTGGATCTTGATCTTTCCCTAATTTTGGAACCTCAACTTTTTTGTTCTCCATATTTTATAGGCAGAACTAAAAGGCACCTCAGGTAAACAATGGAGATGGATGGATTGGATACTAGTATACAATTATGGACGGACTGCCACGGTTAGGTGGTATAAAAAAACCACGGTTAGGTGGTATATATTATAATAATAATACAATTATGGATGGACGGACTGCCTGCCGACTGCCGACACAGAGGTAGCCACAGCCGTGAACTACCGCACTGTACACTGGTTGATAAAGAGATAGTAGTATACTCGTAACAACTAGTATGACACTATGACGACGGTATAAAGAATGAAAAAAAAACCACGGTTAGGTGGTATATATTATAATAATAATACAATTATGGATGGACGGACTGCCTGCCGACTGCCGACACAGAGGTAGCCACAGCCGTGAACTACCGCACTGTACACTGGTTGATAAAGAGATAGTAGTATACTCGTAACAACTAGTATGACACTATGACGACGGTATAAAGAATGAAAAAAAAACCACGGTTAGGTGGTATATATTATAATAATAATACAATTATGGATGGACGGACTGCCTGCCGACTGCCGACACAGAGGTAGCCACAGCCGTGAACTACCGCACTGTACACTGGTTGATAAAGAGATAGTAGTATACTCGTAACAACTAGTATGACACTATGACGACGGTATAAAGAATGAAAAAAAAACCACGGTTAGGTGGTATATATTATAATAATAATACAATTATGGATGGACGGACTGCCTGCCGACTGCCGACACAGAGGTAGCCACAGCCGTGAACTACCGCACTGTACACTGGTTGATAAAGAGATAGTAGTATACTCGTAACAACTAGTATGACACTATGACGACGGTATAAAGAATGAAAAAAAAACCACGGTTAGGTGGTATATATTATAATAATAATAATACAATTATGGATGGACGGACTGCCTGCCGACTGCCGACACAGAGGTAGCCACAGCCGTGAACTACCGCACTGTACACTGGTTGATAAAGAGATAGTAGTATACTCGTAACAACTAGTATGACACTATGACGACGGTATAAAGAATGAAAAAAAAAACACGGTTAGGTGGTATATATTATAATAATAATACAATTATGGATGGACGGACTGCCTGCCGACTGCCGACACAGAGGTAGCCACAGCCGTGAACTACCGCACTGTACACTGGTTGATAAAGAGATAGTAGTATACTCGTAACAACTAGTATGACACTATGACGACGGTATAAAGAAAGAAAAAAAAATACCACAGTTAGGTGGTATATATTATAATAATAATACAATTATGGATGGACGGACTGCCTGCCGACTGCCGACACAGAGGTAGCCACAGCCGTGAACTACCGCACTGTACACTGGTTGATAAAGAGATAGTAGTATACTCGTAACAACTAGTATGACACTATGACGACGGTATAAAGAATGAAAAAAAAACCACGGTTAGGTGGTATATATTATAATAATAATACAATTATGGATGGACGGACTGCCTGCCGACTGCCGACACAGAGGTAGCCACAGCCGTGAACTACCGCACTGTACACTGGTTGATAAAGAGATAGTAGTATACTCGTAACAACTAGTATGACACTATGACGACGGTATAAAGAATGAAAAAAAAACCACGGTTAGGTGGTATATATTATAATAATAATACAATTATGGATGGACGGACTGCCTGCCGACTGCCGACACAGAGGTAGCCACAGCCGTGAACTACCGCACTGTACACTGGTTGATAAAGAGATAGTAGTATACTCGTAACAACTAGTATGACACTATGACGACGGTATAAAGAATGAAAAAAAAACCACGGTTAGGTGGTATATATTATAATAATAATACAATTATGGATGGACGGACTGCCTGCCGACTGCCGACACAGAGGTAGCCACAGCCGTGAACTACCGCACTGTACACTGGTTGATAAAGAGATAGTAGTATACTCGTAACAACTAGTATGACACTATGACGGTATAAAGAATGAAAAAAAAACCACGGTTAGGTGGTATATATTATAATAATAATACAATTATGGATGGACGGACTGCCTGCCGACTGCCGACACAGAGGTAGCCACAGCCGTGAACTACCGCACTGTACACTGGTTGATAAAGAGATAGTAGTATACTCGTAACAACTAGTATGACACTATGACGACGGTATAAAGAAAGAAAAAAAAATACCACGGTTAGGTGGTATATATTGTAATACAATTATGGATGGACGGACTGCCTGCCGAGTTCCGACTGCCGACACAGAGGTAGCCACAGCCGTGAACTACCGCACTGTACTGTGTCTGCTGCTAATATAGACTGGTTGATAAAGAGATAGTATACAATACATACAACAATATACTACTATACTGGTGGTCAGGCACTGGTCACCACTAGTCACACTGGCAGTGGCACTCCTGCAGCAAAAGTGTGCACTGTTTAATTTTAAATTAATATAATATTATGTACTCCTGGGGGCTCCTGCTATAACAACCTGCAGTGCTCCCCAGTCTCCCCCACAATTATTATAAGCTTTGCCTTTTATACATTGATGTGCAGCACACTGGGCTGAGCTGAGTGCACACAGACTGAGTCACACTGTGTGACTGGCTGCTGCTGTGTATCGTTTTTTTTCAGGCAGAGAACGGATATAGCAGAGAACGGATATATTATATTAAAATAAATAAAAGTTAACTAACAACAACTGCACTGGTCACTGTGGTAAACTCTGTCTGACTCTGCACAATCTCTCTCTCTCTTCTAATCTAATTTCTAATGGAGAGGACGCCAGCCACGTCCTCTCCCTATCAATCTCAATGCACGTGTGAAAATGGCGGCGACGCGCGGCTCCTTATATAGAATCCGAGTCTCGCGAGAATCCGACAGCGTCATGATGACGTTCGGGCGCGCTCGGGTTAACCGAGCAAGGCGGGAAGATCCGAGTCGCTCGGACCCGTGAAAAAAAACATGAAGTTCGTGCGGGTTCGGATTCAGAGAAACCGAACCCGCTCATCTCTAAATGGAACCCAATTTGAGGCCCATAGTCACCCCTGACTGTAGGAAGTGCAGAAAACGGCCCAGCTGAAATTCCTCCATTGGGGGCCTTCCTGGCCTCACACCACGCAACATATTTTCGCCAAATGCGGTGATAATGGTTTGCGGTCACTTCTTTCCTAGCTTTAATCAGCGTAGGAATGACTTCCTCCGGAATGCCCTTTTCCTTCAGGATCCGGTGTTCAACCGCCATGCCGTCAAATGCAGCCGCGGTAAGTCTTGGAACAGACAGGGCCCCTGCTGCAGCAGGTCCTGTCTGAGCGGCAGAGGCCATGGGTCCTCTGATATCATTTCTTGAAGTTCCGGGTACCAAGCTCTTCTTGGCCAATCCGGAACAATGAGTATAGTTCTTACTCCTCTTCTCCTTATTATCCTCAGTACCTTTGGTATGAGAGGAAGAGGAGGGAACACATAAACCGACCGGTACACCAACGGTGTCACTAGAGCGTCCACAGCTATCGCTTGAGGGTCTCTTGACCTGGCGCAATATCTTTCTAGCTTTTTGTTTAGGCGGGACGCCATCATGTCCACCTGTGGCCTTTCCCAACGGTTTACAATCAGTTGGAAAACTTCTGGATAAAGTCCCCACTCTCCCGGGTGGAGGTCGTGCCTGCTGAGGAAGTCTGCTTCCCAGTTGTCCACTCCCGGAATGAACACTGCTGACAGTGCTAACACGTGATTTTCCGCCCATCGGAGAATCCTTGTGGCTTCTGCCATCGCCGTCCTGCTTCTCGTGCCGCCCTGTCGGTTTACATGGGCGACTGCCGTGATGTTGTCTGACTGGATCAGTACCGGCTGGTTTTGAAGCAGGGGTTTTGCCTGACTTAGGGCATTGAAAATGGCCCTCAGTTCCAGAATATTTATGTGCAGGGAAGTCTCCTGACTTGACCATAGTCCTTGGAAGTTTCTTCCCTGTGTGACTGGCCCCCAGCCTCGAAGGCTGGCATCCGTGGTCACCAGGAACCAGTCCTGTATGCCGAATCTGCGGCCCTCTTGAAGATGAGCACTTTGCAGCCACCACAGCAGAGACACCCTGGTCCTTGAAGGCAGGGTTATCAGCCGATGCATCTGAAGATGCGATCCGGACCACTTGTCCAACAGGTCCCACTGAAAGGTTCTTGCATGGAACCTGCCGAATGGAATTGCTTCGTAGGAAGCTACCATCTTTCCCAGGATCCACGTGCAGTGATGCACCGACACCTGTTTTGGTTTTAGGAGGCCTTTGACTAGAGATGACAGCTCCTTGGCCTTCTCCTCCGGGAGAAACACTTTTTTCTGTTCTGTGTCCAGAACCATCCCCAGGAACAGTAGACGTGTCGTAGGGACCAGCTGTGACTTTGGAATATTTAGAATCCAGCCGTGCTGTTGTAGCACCTCCCGAGATAGTGCTACCCCGACCAACAACTGCTCCCTGGACCTCGCCTTTATCAGGAGATCGTCCAAGTACGGGATAATTAAAACTCCCTTCTTTCGAAGGAGTATCATCATTTCGGCCATTACCTTGGTAAAGACCCTCAGAGCCGTGGATAGACCAAACGGCAACGTCTGGAATTGGTAATGATAATCCTGTACCACAAATCTGAGGTACTCCTGGTGAGGATGGTAAATGGGGACATGCAGGTAAGCATCCTTGATGTCCAGTGATACCATGTAATCCCCCTCGTCCAGGCTTGCAATAACCGCCCTGAGCGATTCCATCTTGAACTTGAATTTTTTTATATATGTGTTCAAGGATTTCAAATTTAAAATGGGTCTCACCGAACCGTCCGGTTTCGGTACCACAAACATTGTGGAATAGTAACCCCGTCCTTGTTGAAGTAGGGGCACCTTGACTATCACCTGCTGGGAATACAGCTTGTGAATTGCCTCTAGCACTGCCTCCCTGCCTGAGGGAGTTGTTGGCAAGGCAGATTTGAGGAAACGGCGGGGGGGAGACGTCTCGAATTCCAGCTTGTACCCCTGAGATACTACTTGAAGGATCCAGGGATCCACCCGTGAGCGAGCCCACTGATTGCTGACATTTTTGAGACGGGCCCCTACCGTACCTGGCTCCGCCTGTGGAGCCCCAGCGTCATGCGGTGGACTTGGAGGAAGCGGGGGAGGACTTTTGCTCCTGGGAACTGGCTGTATGCTGCAGCTTTTTCCCTCTACCTCTGCCTCTGGGCAGAAAGGACGCGCCTTTAACCCGCTTGCCCTTATGGGGCCGAAAGGACTGTACCTGATAATACGGTGCTTTCTTTGGCTGTGAGGGAACATGGGGTAAAAATGCAGACTTCCCAGCTGTTGCTGTGGAAACGAGATCCGAAAGACCATTCCCGAACAACTCCTCACCCTTATAAGGCAAAACTTCCATGTGCCTTTTAGAATCTGCATCACCTGTCCACTGCCGAGTCCATAACCCTCTCCTGGCAGAAATGGACATTGCACTTATTTTAAATGCCAGCCGGCAAATATCCCTCTGTGCATCTCTCATGTATAAGACTGCGTCTTTAATATGCTCTACGGTTAGCAATATAGTGTCCCTGTCTAGGGTATCAATATTCTCCGACAGGGAATCTGACCACGCAGCTGCAGCACTGCACATCCACGCTGAAGCAATAGCTGGTCTCAGTATAATACCTGTGTGTGTATATACAGACTTCAGGATAGCCTCCTGCTTTCTATCAGCAGGTTCCTTTAGGGCGGCCGTATCTGGAGACGGTAGTGCCACCTTCTTTGACAAGCGTGTGAGCGCTTTATCCACCCTAGGGGATGTTTCCCAACGTGACCTATCCTCTGGCGGGAAAGGGTACGTCATTAGTAACCTTTTAGAAATTACCAGTTTCTTATCGGGGGAAGCCCACGCTTCTTCACACACTTCATTTAATTCCTCAGATGGAGGAAAAACTACTGGTAGTTTTTTCTCTCCAAACATAATACCCTTTTTTTGTGGTACCTGGGGTAACATCAGAAATGTGCAACACATTTTTCATTGCCTCAAACATGTAACGTGTGGCCCTATTGGAAGTTACATTAGTCTCATCGTCGTCGACACTGGAGTCAGTATCCGTGTTGACATCTGTGTCTGCCATCTGAGGTAGCGGGCGTTTTAGAGCCCCTGATGGCTTTTGAGACGCCTGGGCAGGCACAGGCTGCGAAGCCTGCTGTCCCATATTTGGTATGTCGTCAAACCTTTTATGTAAGGAGTCGACACTGTCACGTAATTCCTTCCACATAACCATCCACTCAGGTGTCGGCCCCGCAGGGGGTGACATCACATTTATCGGCATCTGCTCCGCCTCCACATAAGCCTCCTCATCAAACATGTCGACACAGCCGTACCGACACACCGCACACACACAGGGAATGCTCTGACAGAGGACAGGACCCCACAAAGCCCTTTGAGGAGACAGAGAGAGAGTATGCCAGCACACACCAGAGCGCTATATAACACAGGGATTTACACTATAACTGAGTGTTTTCCCTTATAGCTGCTTATAAATATATATTGCTGTGCCTAAATTTAGTGCCCCCCCTCTCTTTTTTACCCTTCTGTAGCTTGAAACTGCAGGGGAGAGCCAGGGAGCGATACTTCCAGCGGAGCTGTGAGGGAAAAATGGCGCCAGTGTGCTGAGGGAGATAGCCCCGCCCCTTTTTCGGCGGACTTTTCTCCCGCTTTTTTTATGGATTCTGGCAGGGGTATTTATCACATATATAGCCTCTGGGACTATATATTGTGATTTTTTGCCAGCCAAGGTATTCATATTGCTGCTCAGGGCGCCCCCCCCCCAGCGCCCTGCACCCATCAGTGACCGGAGTGTGAGGTGTGCATGAGGAGCAATGGCGCACAGCTGCAGTGCTGTGCGCTACCTTGTTGAAGACCGAAGTCTTCTGCCGCCGATTTCCAGGACCATCTTCATGCTTCTGGCTCTGTAAGGGGGACGGCGGCGCGGCTCCGGGACCGAACGATCGAGGTCGGGTCCTGTGTTCGATCCCTCTGGAGCTAATGGTGTCCAGTAGCCTAAGAAGCCCAAACTATCTCCAGTCAGGTAGGTTCGCTTCTTCTCCCCTTAGTCCCTCGTAGCAGTGAGTCTGTTGCCAGCAGATCTCACTGCAAATAAAAAACCTAAAATATACTTTCTTTTCTAGGAGCTCAGGAGAGCCCCTAGTGTGCATCCAGCTCAGCCGGGCACAAGATTCTAACTGAAGTCTAGAGGAGGGTCATAGAGGGAGGAGCCAGTGCACACCAGTTAGACCAAAAAGCTTTCTTTTAGTTGTGCCCAGTCTCCTGCGGAGCCGCTATTCCCCATGGTCCTTACGGAGTCCCAGCATCCACTTAGGACGTTAGAGAAACAAAAGTCGAGAAGAGGCAATAGTAATACTTCTTCCACAGTGGCCTCTGATCTGCTGGTTCTTTCTACTACTAACATTGTCTCAAAAGAACCCCCTGATGTGACATCAAATATCAGATCTTCTAATCCATGGGACAGAGTTTTACAATTGTGCTGTTGAGTGCTCCATTAGAGAAGTTCCATTGGAACTTGTAGCGTCTTGTGAATAACTTCTAGTTATAAAAGTGTTCTTCCATTGTGCTATGACTTCAGCCACACAATCACTGTCACTCAAACAGAATTACTTCAGATAATTTAGACAATATTGTTTGAAACCTAAATTTGAATTTCTGCCTAAGATTGCATCTATCAACTATAACAAAAACAGTATTCTCCTTTTTTTTTAGATTCTTAAAATGAAGAAGAAGCTACATTACCAAAGCTTCATGTAAATATTATAACCCCAAGTCCAATTAGATGTTACATGATATACTTTAAGTTGTTTGTAAATATAAAATGATACAGCCATAACTCACCAAGATCATTATTATTCATCATGGCGTTAGATGCGCGCAGTCTGGGTCCTTGCTGAGTGAAGTGATAGCCAAATTTCAAAAGTGATGAATTTTTTTCTAACATATTTGCAATTTCCATTTCCACTTTATTGCCAAGAGGTTGACTCTAAGGGAAAGAAAAAATACACACAGTACAGATTTATATGGATTGGGTATGAGTTACCGGCGGTCGGGATGCCGGCATTCAGTATACTGACGCCGGCATCCCAACAATTGAAATCCCGACAGGGGCGAGCTACCTATGTTCTCCCTCTCCCCTACCTTCCCACAGCCTAACCCTAACCTCCCCCTTGGTGCATAACACTAACCTCCCCCGTTGTTGCCTAACCCTAACCCCCCTTTTCCTGCAGCCTAAACCTAACCCTCCCCGCATAGTGCCTAAACCTAACCTCCCCGGTGGTGCCTTACCCTAACCCCCTTTCTACCTGCAGCCTAACCCTAACCTCTCCCCTCCCGCAGCCTAACCCTAGACTCCCAGGATGGTGCCTAAACCTAAACCCCCCTGGCCCTAAACCTAACCCTCCCGTTATTCTCACGGTCGGGATGCCAGCTGTTGGGATTCCATCGTCTGTGTCCTGACCTTTTTGGGATTCTGGCGTCATTATTCTGACGTGTGTCGGGATTCTGGCGTCAGTATTCTGGCTGCCAGGATCCCGGCAGCCGGCATCTTGACCGGATCCTGATTTCTATAATGTAAAATAAAAAGTACATCAGGGCTTCTCTACACCTCGTGGCAGGGTTGGATTATAGGAGGGGTGGTTCCCCTGGTGACCCCACACATTATGGGTCATTGCTTTTAGCCAGGCGAGCAAGTGCCATTCCCAGATATAACATGCGTAGAGAGAGTAGATTTGGGTGTGGTGTGCTCAAACTGAAATCTAAATTGCAGTGTAAAAGAAAAAAAGCAGCCAGTATTTACCCTGCACAGAAACAATATAACCCACCCAAATCTAAATCTCTCTGCACGTTACATCTGCCCCCCCTGAACTGCAACATGGTTTTGCCCATTAGAGTGCTTTTTTGGTTTGCTAACAAACCTGAATAACCCCCAGTGTTTAAGAAATGGTTTATACTGTGAGAAATGACTAAATCTCCAAAAGCAGAATGTAAGCTTTTAGCCCTGTGAGTTACTGGTCCGGTAGAACATGAAACAGCATTGTGGGTGTGATTCAGAGATGGACGTATTTGCATTAGTGTCTGCGAAAATGTTGTAGCGTCTTTATACTAAATCCATGGCTGATGGGCGTCCTTTTGAGAATGGGGCACCATCCATAGGACATCACCAATTAGAAAGACATTTTCCATTCAGTGGTAGCCATTGGGAAGTATGCGCAGTGTGTCTCAGACGCATGCGCAGAATTAAAACATCTGGTGTTTAACCCACTGTTTTAATTCCGTTCTCCCTTAGAATCAGGCCCTGTGTTACAGTTTACCAACAGATGGATCTAGTTTGGACTCATCACTGTAGTCGTTTTGGCCAGCATGTAAAGAACCATGGCAGTATACTAAGTAGAATGAAGACAGACTTAGAGATGCTGCAACTAGATGTACTATCTCCGCAGAACTGAATTCAAAGGACAGACATATACAGATGTAGCCACGCTCATCTAGCCTGCAGTACGTATTCACAGCAACGTACTGTAGGTGCGGCAAGTGTGCCCGCGACTAGGACGCATGCGTTCGTCTAAGTACATGCACCCAAAAGAATACATGCACGTGTGCCCGAAAGAGGCTACATCTGTACATGTAATTAATGAGATGTATCCTATCCTCCCCTCATTTCCATCACAGTCAACAACTGACAAAATCATGATATCCCCAATACCCCTTCATCCGCTGCCTTGGTGTCATCATATACTCTGTCCTCAGCTTAACTACATACATAGTAACATAGTAATTGAGGTTGAAAAGAGGCAAAATGACCATCACGTTCAACCTGTATTTTGTATTATGTTGAGTTGATTTTACGATACCTGCTGAAGAATGCTTTATGACTAGTTGACAACTACAAATCATGTTACACCCGGATTAACAACGTCAATATTTTAAATGTTGTAACCTTGGATATCCTTTTCAATCAGAAATTCATCCAATCCCTTTTTAAATGTATTTACAGAGTCCACCATTACCACCTTCCCTGGCAAGGAATTCCAAATTCTTATTGCCCTAACAGTGAAGAACCCTTTCCTCCATTGCGTGTGGAATTTCCTCTCCTCCAGCGTCAGCGAGTGCCCATGTGTCCTAAACAGAGTTCTTTTAATAAATAATTCCTCTGATAACTCTTTGTAGTGCCCCTTTACATATTTGAAGACATTAATAATGTCTCCTCTTAGACGCCTCTTTTCCAGTGTATACATGTTCAACCTAGTAAGCCTTTCCTCGTAATCCAGTCTCTCTAGCCCTTTAATCAATTTAGTAGCTCGCCTTTGAACCATTTCGAGTTCACCAATATCTTTTTTATATAGTGGTGCCCAAAACTGAACACAATATTCCAGGTGCGGACGTACCAATGATTTGTACAATGGCAGAATTACATCCTCATCCCTTGTCTCAATTCCCCCTCTTATGCACGCTAACACCTTACTTGCCTTCTTTACTGCGCTTTGACATTGTATACGGTTATTAAGCTTATTATCAATGAGTACCCCCAAATCTTTTTCCAAAACTGTTACCCCTAGACTTTCCCCGTTTAATATGTAGGATGCACGTTTGTTTTTAGTCCCGAAATGCATAACCTTGCATTTTTCTATATTGAACCTCATTCTCCATTTAGACGCCGAGATTTCTAGTTTAGATAAGTCATTCTGCAGAGACTCCACATCAATTTCTGAATTAATTACCCTACTCAGTTTAGTATCATCTTCAAAGATTGACACTGTGCTTACCAGGCCTATTTCTAGATCATTGATAAATATGTTGAACAGTAGTGGCCCGAGTATGGACCCCTGTGGTATTCCGCTGACTACTGGTGCCTAGCTTGAGGACTTACCGTTGACCCTGTTGTCCAGCCAGTTACTTATTCATGTACAAACAGTTTTTCCTAGGCCAAGCTCCTTTAATTTGATGATTAGTCTCCTGTGAAGCACTGTATCGAAGGCTTTTGCATAATCTAAGTAGACCACATCCACTGCTTTTCCTTGGTTAAGATTGTCGATCACTTCCTCAAAGAAGTTAACTAAGTTAGTTTGACATGATCTGTCCTTCACAAACCCATGCTGGTTCTTGCTAATAATCTTAGTGGTCTGCAGATACTCCTGAATGCTATCCCTTACAATCCCTTCCAATATTTTCCCCACTATAGATGTCAAACTAACCGGCCTGTAGTTACCCGGATGATTTTTGGATCCCTTTTTAAATAGTGGCATCCAGACCTTTTTGCAATCCTCGTTACGCCATCCTTTGTAACATTGCCAGATTATACCGCACACTCATTCAAGAAATAACTACAACCCTTATCCAGTCTCTCATTATTTCCAACCTTGACTACTGCAACTTCATCCTAGCTCAGTGATGGCTAACCTTGACACTCCAGCTGTTGTTAAACTACATATCCCAGCATGCCCTGCTACAGTTTTGTTATTTGGCCATGCTAAAACTGATGCAGGGCATGCTGGGATGTGTAGTTCAACAACAGCTGGAGTGTCAAGGTTAGCCATCACTGTCCTAGCTGCATTCCCTCTCACTCATGTTTCCCCTCCACAATCTATCTTGAATGCAGCAGCGGCACTAATCTTTTTCCACAACTTCATTTTGTAGATATCTTCACTGCCTCCCTATTCCCTCCAGAATATAATTCAAGCTACTTACCCACAAAGCCCTCACCTGGACTTTTTTTTCATCATCTCTGACCTTGAAACAAAAACAAAAAACCCAGCATGTCCTCTCTGTTCCCTTCTGGCCTATACCGCTCTTCCTCTCTAATAACCATCTCTCACTCCTGCCTCAAAGACATCTCCTCTACTTTTACTTTTCTATGAAAAATCCTGCCACACCAAATCAAAGTCTTACACAACCTCCAATCTTCCATGTGTGCTCTCAAACTCATCTTTTCATAATACTGTAGTCTACCTTATTCCCCCAGAACACTCCCTCCCAATGCTCCACCTGCCATGTTCAACACGGACGTGCAGTCAGGAGAGGCAGGGGAGGCAGAGCCTCATCTGTCACGCTCCCTGTCATACTTTAGAGTTTTGACGATAAAAAATAGGATTTTGATAACCTAAAGGTAAATCCTTTTCTCCTAGTCCGTAGAGGATGCTGGGGACGACATCAAGACCATGGAGTATAGATGGGATCCACATGAGACATGGGCACTCTAAAGACTTTTCATTGGGTGTGAACTGGCTCCTCCCTCTATGCCCCTCCTCCAGACCTCAGTTGTAGGAACTGTGCCCAGGGAGACTGACATTTCGAGGAAAGGAATTACTTAACTAGTGGTGAGATATCTACCAACTCACACCCTCAACCATGCCGCACACATGGCATTCAACATAACACACGCCAACAGGCATGAACCAATTGCAGCACCATGCTGAAACCAGGAAAACATAACTTGTGTAACTCTTATAACTAAACTGCAGGTAAAGTACGCACTGGGACGGGCGCCCAGCATCCTCTACAGACTAGGAGAAAAGGATTTACCGGTGGGTTATCAAAATCCTATTTTCTCATACGTCCTAGAGGATGCTGGGGATGACATCAAGACCATGGGGTCTATACCAAAGCTCCAGTACGGGCGGGAGAGTGCGGATGACCCTGCAGCACCGATTGACCAAACTTGAGGTCCTCATCGGCCAAGGTGTCAAACTTGTAGAACTTAGCAAATGTGTTTGACCCTGACCAAGTAGCTGCTCGGCAAAGTTGTAATGCCGAGACCCCCCAGGCAGCTGCCCAGGATGAGCCCACCTTCCTAGTGGAGTGGGCCTTTACCGACGTCGGTAACGGCAAACTAGCCGTAGTATGAGCTTGCTGAATCGTATTTCTAATCAAACGTGCAATAGTCTGCTTGGAAGCAGGACAGCCAATCTTGTTGTGAGCATACAGGACAAATAGAGCCTCTGTTTTCCGTATACGATCCGTTCTAGCGACATAGATTTTCAAAGCTCTAACCACATCTAGAGATTTTGAATCAGTGAATGTGTCAGTAACTACTGGCACTACAATAGGTTGGTTTATGTGGAAAGATGAAACCACCTTCGGAAGAAAATGTTGACGAGTCCTTAACTCTGCCCTATCTTCATGGAAGATCAGGTAAGGGCTCTTGTAAGACAAGGCCCCCAATTCAGACACCCGCTTTGCGGATGCCAAAGCCAAAAGCATTACCACTTTCCAAATGAGAAACTTCAACTCTATCTTTTGTAGAGGCTCAAACCAATCCGATTGAAGGAACTGCAATACCACGTTAAGGTCCCATGGTGCCACTGGAGGCAAGAATGGAGGCTGGATGTGCAGAACCCCTTTCACGAAGGTCTGAACCTCTGGAAGAGAGGCCAATTGTTTCTGGAAGAACACTGACAAGGCCGAAATCTGGACCTTGATTGATCCCAATCGGAGGCCCGCCTCCACACCATCCTGCAAAAAATTGAGAAAACGTCACAACTCAAACTCTTCCGTAGGAGCCTTTTTGGATTCACACCAAGACACATATTTTCTCCAAATACGGTGGTAATGTTTCGACGTTACTACATTTCTGGCCTGAATAAGGGTGGGGATGACCTCCTCGGGAATACCCTTCCTGGCTAGGATACGGTGCTCAACAGCCATGCCGTCAAACGTAGCCGTGGTAAGTCTTGGTACACGCACGGCCCCTGCTGCAGCAGGTCCTCTCGAGGAGGAAGAGGTCGAGGATCTTCTATGAGCAACTGCTGAAGATCTGGGTACCAAGCCCTCCTTGGCCAGTCTGGGGCAATGAAGATTGCTCGAACCCTTGTTTTTCTTATGATCCTGAGTACTTTTGGGATCAGCGGAAGTGGAGGGAAGACATACACTGACGGAAACACCCACGGGGTCACCAGTGCATCCACTGCTACTGCTTGAGGGTCTCTCGACCTGGAACAGTATCTCTGAAGCTTCTTGTTGAGACGAGACGCCATCATGTCTATTTGAGGAACTCCCCAAAGACTTGTCACCTCTGTGAAGACTTCTTGGTGGAGGCCCCACTCTCCTGGATGGAGATCGTGTCTGCTGAGGAAGTCTGCTTCCCAGTTGTCTACTCCGGGAATGAATATTGCCGACAGAGCTTTTAGATGTTTTTCTGCCCAGCGGAGGATTTTTGTCGCCTCTGCCATTGCCTCTCTGCTTTTCGTTCCACCCTGCCTGTTTATGTATGCGACTGCTGTTACATTGTCCGCCTGGATCTGCACAGGACGGTCTTGAAGAAGATGTACCGCTTGTTGAAGGCCGTTGTAAATGGCTCTTAGCTCCAGAACGTTTTTGTGAAGGCATGCTTCCTGTTGTGACCAACGTCCCTGGAAGTTTTCTCCCTGAGAGACTGCTCCCCAGCCTTGGGGACTTGCATCCGTGGTTACCAGGACCCAGTCCCAAATCCCGAACCTGCGACCCTCTAGCAGGTGAGCGCTGTGCAACCACCACAGGAGCGAAATCCTGGTTTTTGACAACAGGATTATCTTTCTGTGCATGTGTAGGTGTGACCCTGACCAATTGTCCAACAGGTCCCACTGGAATACTCTGGCATGGAATCTGCCAAACTGTATGGCCTCGTAGGCCGCCACCATCTTCCCCAACAACCGAATGCACTGATGGATCGACACACTTGATGGTTTCAATATCTGTTTTACCATTTTCTGGATTTCCAGAGCCTTTTCCAGCGAAAGAAATACTCTCTGAACTTCTGTGTCCAGAATCATCCCGAGGAAAGACAACCTTGTCGTCGGTTCCAACTGTGACTTTGGGTAATTTATGATCCACCCGTGTTGTTGGAGTATTGACAGAGAGAGTGATATGTTTTGTAACAACTGCTCCCTGGATCTCGCCTTTATCAGGAGGTCGTCCAGATAAGGAATTATATTGACTCCTTTCTGACGAAGGAGAACCATCATCTCCGCCATCACCTTGGTGAATATCCTCGGCGCCCTGGAGAGACCGAGCAGTAACGTCTGGAATTGGTAATGGCAATCCTGAACCGCGAATCTCAGACAAGCCTGGGGAGGAGGATAAATGGGGACATGCAGGTAAGCATCCTTTACTTCCACCGACACCAAGTAGTCCCCCTCCTCCAGACTGGCAATCACTGCCTGAAGTGATTCCATCTTGAACTTGAACCTTTTTAGGTGACAACGGTACCAGGACTATGACCTGGTCTTGACATAATTTTTGGATTGCCGCTGTTACTGCTTCTCTTTCTGACGGAGAAACTGGCAAGGTCGATTTGAAAAATTGGCATGGGGGAACGTCTTGAAACTCCAGCTTGTACCTCTGGGATACTATTTGCAACACCCAGGGATCCAGGCCAGACAGAATCCAATCCTGGCTGAAGAGTCTGAGACGTGCCCCCACCCGAGCGACCTCCCGCAAGGGAGTTCCAGCGTCATGCTGGTGATTTGGCAGAAGTAGGGGTAGACTTCTGCTCTTGGGAACCTGGAGCCGCTGTGGGCTTCTTTCCCCTTCCCCTACCTGCAAAGAAGGGGGAACCTCTCGTCTTTTTGTATTTATTGGGCCGAAATGATTGCATTTGCGGGTGATAGGTCTTTTTTGCCGATGCAGGCGCAGAGGGCAAAAATGTTGACTTACCTGCGGTAGCCGCCGAGACTAACGCATCCAGGCCATCGCCAAATAAGGCCTCACCTTTATATGGGAGAGCCTCCATGTTTCTTTTGGAATCTGCATCCGCGTTCCACTGGCGAATCCACAACGCCCGCCTAGCTGATACTGCCATGGTAGCGGCCTGTGAACTCAAGAGTCCAATATCCTTCATTGCTTCATTGCTTCAAGCATGTAGGCGGCAACGTCCTTGATATTTCATCAATTTCTGATGACACGCTTTCTGACCATTTTTCAATAGCGCTGTAGAGATGTGCCCTGTGGGCACATCTGTGGTGGTGTCCCTAGCTGGGGACAGCGCTGGGGCAGCTTGTCTGTCCCCAGCGCTGGGTGCGTGGCGGCGGGTGTCCGGTGCAGGGATTACCCTTTTCCCTGCACCGGACCAGAGGCTTTTGAATCTTGGCGCCCTCCGGGAGCCAATCGCGGCTCCCGGAGCGGCAGCCAATCAGAGAGGGACGCGGCGAGCCAATCGGCGCTCGCCGCGTCATAGGCCCCGCCCCCGGCGTCTGATGTCAGACGCCGGGCGGGAGCCGAAGGGACCGCGCGCGCGGAAGAGCGCGAAGAAAGAAGACGGGCGGGAGCAGCGGAGATCGTCGGCGCGCAGGAGCGCAGAAGATAGTCCGGCGCGGAGGAGAAGACGACGGCCGTGGGAAGAAGAGCTCCGGTGGCCGCTGAAGAGGCCGGAAGACGTCGGGCTCCGGGAAGATGTCCAGCGGCGGCTGGACGCGGCGAAGAGACGGCGGCGCCGCTGGCCAGGACGGGCCAGCGGCAGAAGAATGCATCCAGGCCGAGAAGGCTGCAGTGGTGGGAAGCAATTGAGCTGTGCAGTTCCCCACTGCAGCCTTCTCCACCGCAGGTAGGCCCTTCTAAGGTGCCCCCTTCTCTCCTCCCTAGACCACCGGGTGTTCGGGCATTAGGCCCGTGGGCAGAGTCAGGCCCTCTCGGCCTGTGGGCATTCAGTCGGGCCCTCCCGGCCCGTGGGCACAAGCGTGGTCGGCTCTCTGGGTCCAAGGCCACGTGCAGCCGGGGTTCCACCCGGCCCGTGGCCCAAGTACCCAGACCCGACCACATTGATAGGGGGTTTGGGCATTAGGTCCAAGCCACCTCAAAGCGCCGCAGTAGGCGGGCACTAGGCCCGGGGGCAGTTCAGGCATTAGGCCTGTGGGGACGTTAGAGGGCAGTAGGCCCTAGTGTAATTGTGGCCAATTAGGGATACATTAAGGTGACCTTGGGCACAAGGCCCAGGTCACCCAACGGGCAGCAAGTTAGGCGGGCGCTAGGCCTGTGGGCGAAGTCAGGCCTGCGGCCTGTGTGCAGTTAGGGGGCGCTAGGCCCAGTGGATAAGAGCCCCGAGGTGAGTACAGGTGGCCCTGGGCACTAGGCCCAGGCCACCCCGAGGTATTTAGGAAGGCAGAGCTGAGGCCCACATGAGGGAAGGCACAGGAGGTGGGTAGGCCGTGCGGTGCCCACCCCCGTCCAGCGGCAGGTAGGGATTAAAAAGGGACAGCACTGTTTTATATTGTATTTCCGATGTGTGTTGTTACCGTGCAGGGTGGATTGCTGTTATAATGTTTGTGCATAGTTATGTCGCACCACACCCACAGAGCTAGTTTGAGGGCTCTGCCGTTATAGTTAGTATAGGGTGTGACACTAGGTCTAGTTAGGCCCTGCACGGCTGTTTCTTTCTTTTGCCTCCTTACAGGGACCTGTACTGGAGAAGATCGGAGTACCGGAGTGTAAGACGGTGAGTAACCACGGTCTGAGTGTTTGGTTGTGTTCCTTTCTATCTCCCTTCCTTCAGGGCAACGGTGAGCCTTGCACGGCTGTGCAAGGCGGAATTTCCACCTGGTGCGAAAGTGCCGATAGGTGAAATTCGGGCTCTGAGGCGGACGCCAATGATGACCCCCACCTAGCCCGAAAGCACTATTTTTCTAGAGGTCGGAGGGCGTTTCGGTCCACAGGTAGGAGGACGGCACTCAGCAATCTCTTTCCTCCTAGGTCGTCGTGTCCGGGTCCGACGGAAGAGTTGCCAGGTCCGTTGAAGGTTCCGGTACCTGAAGGTGAGAGAGAGCGGCGCCTGGTGAGTACAGAGTCTACACCTGCACGGCAGCAGGCACCACCACACGCACAGCAGCCGCACCTCTCACACTTGGCGTAGTCGGCAGGATAAAAGAGACCGGATCACGGACACGATGTGGAACGCCACCAAGAAGACCTCCCTGCAGACGGCTCCGGAGAAGACTCACCCCCGGATGTGTGTGGACCAGAGCGACTGGGTGACGGTGTCTGGGGCAGACATCCTGAAGATGGTGCAGCGGTCGGTCCAGCGTGGAAAAGAAGAGCGCCGGGAGAAGGGGCGCAAGAAAGCCGCTGTGACGCCCTGCAAGAGATGTCGGCAGACAGGGCACTTTGCCAGCGAGTGCACTTGGCGAGAGACGTCCCCAAAGAAGGTGGTCCAGGAAGCGGACCGAAGACGTCAGCAGGGCCAAGTGAAGAAGGAGTCCCGATGTTTGCTCTGCGGAAACTACGGGCATGAGCACAACAGTTGTCCTTGGGACGAAGAGTTGAGCGAAGACGAGGTTGATTCCCGGTGTGAAAGCTGTGGAGATCCCCGACATCGGCTCCTGGAATGTCCATGGACTGAAGACAGGACGGACTACGAGGCCACGGTGAAGCAGATGACGGAGTCTCGTCATCAGCTTTGGGACCGGGTGGCTGCAGAGCCTGTGTGTGCGCTCTGCGAGGCGAGAGGACATGCGCTTCCCGATTGTCCGTGGAATGAAGACCGGATGATTGCGGATGGTCACGCCCAGAGATGGGAGGAGGAAACCAGGGAAATGGAGCGGAAGACCCTGCTTGAAGGTAGTTCGCAGGTACCCATTTCCTCTGAGCCAGAACCAACGGGTGAAGATTCCCCAGTGAAGGAGGTGGACCAGGAACCCGTCTTGGAGAAGGTGGCAGTGGCCCTCCCTTGTTGGAAGTGTCGGCGACCAGGACATGCGGCCAGTGAGTGCCCCTGGGAAGATGCTGCGGACCTACTCTGTCCCAAGAAAGTGACCCCAGTAAGGCAGAATCCTTTCCCGCATGAGGCGGAGGTGGACGACTGGGAGGTGAAGAGACCACGCTGCGAAGAAAAGCGTGAAGACCCAGTGACGGAGACGTCCGGAATCTACCCGCGATGGAACCGTCCACGTCCAGGACGTGTGGAACAGGAGTGTCCTGGGTACCAAAAGATGCCAGCGGAAGCGAAGGTGTACGCTGAGGAAGTCACGATGCCAGCGGAAGCGAAGGAGTACGCTGAGGAAGAAGAGATGCCAGCGGAAGCGAAGGAGTACGCTGAGGAAACAGAGGTGCCAGCGGAAAGGAAGAAGTACGCTGAGGAGGAAAATAATACCCCAGTCCAGATATCGGAGGAAGACTCGGACTACGGTGAGCTGTCCACCGACGAATCCCTCCCAGAACAGATGGAGGACGACTCTGGCATCGGAAGCGCCGACGAGAGTGACTGGCAGGATCGGGTGGAGTCATGCTCCCAGTTGAATGCCCTCCGCGAAAAGGAGGAGATAGTCCTGGAGCAAGAGTACCTGCCGGGAGTGCCGAAATGGACGGATGTACGGGGACAGGATCGTGATGCCGTGGGAGGACCCGTTCCAGAGGAAGACACAGGACCTTTGGAGATGCCCCACGAGGAAATGCAACATATGGTGGCTGTTGCCCGGGAGGAAACGGATGCCCCGGAGGATTCCGCTGTTGGATGGTGGTCGATACCACACCCGGAAGACAGGGACAAAGCCACAGACGATAACGGAGGTCAAGAGTGGGTGACTGTTGTCCCCGTGGAAGATTCCCCTTGGTGGCCAACGTCGAGCGACCGTGAGGAGATGCCACTCCCCCAGAGGATCCGCCGATGGAGGTCAGGACGTAAGAGGAACCCGGAGCTGGAGGTGGAAGGATGTGGGGTCACAGCCTGTCCGGGCTGGACCCTCGAACACAACCTCGCCGAAGGGACCTCGGAATTCCCTGACCCGCGGACAATGGACGTCGTGAGGAACTTTGTAGGGACTACAAAGGAAAAAGGGGGGGGAAATGTAGAGATGTGCCCTGTGGGCACATCTGTGGTGGTGTCCCTAGCTGGGGACAGCGCTGGGGCAGCTTGTCTGTCCCCAGCGCTGGGTGCGTGGCGGCGGGTGTCCGGTGCAGGGATTACCCTTTTCCCTGCACCGGACCAGAGGCTTTTGAATCTTGGCGCCCTCCGGGAGCCAATCGCGGCTCCCGGAGCGGCAGCCAATCAGAGAGGGACGCGGCGAGCCAATCGGCGCTCGCCGCGTCATAGGCCCCGCCCCCGGCGTCTGATGTCAGACGCCGGGCGGGAGCCGAAGGGACCGCGCGCGCGGAAGAGCGCGAAGAAAGAAGACGGGCGGGAGCAGCGGAGATCGTCGGCGCGCAGGAGCGCAGAAGATAGTCCGGCGCGGAGGAGAAGACGACGGCCGTGGGAAGAAGAGCTCCGGTGGCCGCTGAAGAGGCCGGAAGACGTCGGGCTCCGGGAAGATGTCCAGCGGCGGCTGGACGCGGCGAAGAGACGGCGGCGCCGCTGGCCAGGACGGGCCAGCGGCAGAAGAATGCATCCAGGCCGAGAAGGCTGCAGTGGTGGGAAGCAATTGAGCTGTGCAGTTCCCCACTGCAGCCTTCTCCACCGCAGGTAGGCCCTTCTAAGGTGCCCCCTTCTCTCCTCCCTAGACCACCGGGTGTTCGGGCATTAGGCCCGTGGGCAGAGTCAGGCCCTCTCGGCCTGTGGGCATTCAGTCGGGCCCTCCCGGCCCGTGGGCACAAGCGTGGTCGGCTCTCTGGGTCCAAGGCCACGTGCAGCCGGGGTTCCACCCGGCCCGTGGCCCAAGTACCCAGACCCGACCACATTGATAGGGGGTTTGGGCATTAGGTCCAAGCCACCTCAAAGCGCCGCAGTAGGCGGGCACTAGGCCCGGGGGCAGTTCAGGCATTAGGCCTGTGGGGACGTTAGAGGGCAGTAGGCCCTAGTGTAATTGTGGCCAATTAGGGATACATTAAGGTGACCTTGGGCACAAGGCCCAGGTCACCCAACGGGCAGCAAGTTAGGCGGGCGCTAGGCCTGTGGGCGAAGTCAGGCCTGCGGCCTGTGTGCAGTTAGGGGGCGCTAGGCCCAGTGGATAAGAGCCCCGAGGTGAGTACAGGTGGCCCTGGGCACTAGGCCCAGGCCACCCCGAGGTATTTAGGAAGGCAGAGCTGAGGCCCACATGAGGGAAGGCACAGGAGGTGGGTAGGCCGTGCGGTGCCCACCCCCGTCCAGCGGCAGGTAGGGATTAAAAAGGGACAGCACTGTTTTATATTGTATTTCCGATGTGTGTTGTTACCGTGCAGGGTGGATTGCTGTTATAATGTTTGTGCATAGTTATGTCGCACCACACCCACAGAGCTAGTTTGAGGGCTCTGCCGTTATAGTTAGTATAGGGTGTGACACTAGGTCTAGTTAGGCCCTGCACGGCTGTTTCTTTCTTTTGCCTCCTTACAGGGACCTGTACTGGAGAAGATCGGAGTACCGGAGTGTAAGACGGTGAGTAACCACGGTCTGAGTGTTTGGTTGTGTTCCTTTCTATCTCCCTTCCTTCAGGACAACGGTGAGCCTTGCACGGCTGTGCAAGGCGGAATTTCCACCTGGTGCGAAAGTGCCGATAGGTGAAATTCGGGCTCTGAGGCGGACGCCAATGATGACCCCCACCTAGCCCGAAAGCACTATTTTTCTAGAGGTCGGAGGGCGTTTCGGTCCACAGGTAGGAGGACGGCACTCAGCAATCTCTTTCCTCCTAGGTCGTCGTGTCCGGGTCCGACGGAAGAGTTGCCAGGTCCGTTGAAGGTTCCGGTACCTGAAGGTGAGAGAGAGCGGCGCCTGGTGAGTACAGAGTCTACACCTGCACGGCAGCAGGCACCACCACACGCACAGCAGCCGCACCTCTCACAGCGCGACTCACCCATGCGCGGGCAATAGTGGGCCTAATCAGTGTACCATTGGTAACATAAATGGATTTCAATGTCCTTTCCATTTTGCGGTCTGCCGGCTCTTTAAGAGAAGCCGTACCAGGAGCAGGGAGAATTACCTTCTTTGTCAACCTGGAAAGTGCACTGTCTAACACAGGGGGTGACTCCCACTTTTTCCTGTCCTCAGCCGGGACAGGGTATGTGAATCCTTTTGGGAATACGAAATCTTTTATCAGGATCCACCCACATCCCTTCAAACAGAGCATTTAGTTCGTGTGAAGGCAGGAACGTGACTTTGGACTTCTTTTCCTTACATAAATACGCCGTCTCCTGAGGTACAGGAGTGGTTTCTGTAACCTCCAACACGTCCCTTATAGCCACAATCATATATTGTATATTTTTTGCCAATTTATGATCTATTTCTCTGGATTCACTATCGTCGACACAAGAGTCAGAATCCGTGTCGGTATCAGTGTTTACAACATTTGCAAATGGTCTCTTATGTGACCCAGAGGGGCCGCCCGCATAAGGAATAACAGCATCCTGAAAAATTACATCTTCCACAGATTTTCTGCAGCATGCAGCCTAAGATTCAGACTTATCTAATCTACGGTTAATCAGATGCATACTGTCACGTATCTCTTTCACCCATGCAGGCTCTTGGTGCGCTGGTAGCGCCACCACATTACAACTCTGTGTCCCTAAAATGGCTTCCTCCGGGGAGGAACTCCCTGCCTCAGACATGCCTCACACGTGTACAGCACACCAACAGACACACTGGGACTTATTTTGGGGACAGACCCACTGTAAAATCTGTCAGAGGGACACAGGATAGGAGCAGCCAGTTCACAACCCCAGCGCCAGTATTCCCTCTGAACACAGAATGTCCACAGCTAAATAGCGCCTTTAAACAGTAATTCACACTATTAAATGCACCACAATCGCTTTGTGCTCCCACTTAATAGCACCCTGTGCTTGTCAGAAGTGGAGGAGAGGACCAGCGTGTTCTCTGCAGCCTGAGGAGAGAGAAAAAATGGCGCTGAGTAGTGTGCTGGCTGCCTGAGGAAGAAGCTCTGCCCCCGCAATGGCACGTCCTTACACTCATATAAACACTGTAATATTTATACGGGCGGGGGTAGGGTTGTGCAAGCGGAAACTTATGCTCCCTTTTAGCCAGTTTTGAGGTATTTCTCTTGCTGCCCAGGGCACCCCCTTCCCCTGCGCCCTGCACCCTGTAGTGTCTGTGTGTGTGGACAGCAATGGCGCGCTGCGCTCCCGCCAGCCGCACCGCACCTCAGCCGTCACTTACTTGATAGAAGATCATTCTTCTTATACTCACCTGTCTTCTGACTTCTGGCTCTGTGAGGGGGGTGACGGCGTGCTGTGGGAGTGAGCATCTAGACACGGCTAGTGTTCAGTTCCCTTCAGGAGCTAATGGTGTCCTGTCAGCCAGAAGCAGAGCCATGAAACTCTGAGGAAGTTGGTTCTGCTTCTGCCCCCTCAGTCCCACGAAGCAGGGAGTCTGATGCCAGCAGATCTCCCTGAAAATAAAAAACCTAACATAAGTCTTTTCAGAGAAACTCAGTAGAGCTCCTCAGAGTGCATCCAGTCGACCTGGGCACATTTCTAAAACTGAGGTCTGGAGGAGGGGCATAGAGGGAGGAGCCAGTTCACACCCAATGAAAAGTCTTTAGAGTGCCCATGTCTCCTGCGGATCCCGTCTATACCCCATGGTCTTGGTGTCGTCCCCAGCATCCTCTAGGACGTATGAGAAATAATTATAATAATGCAAAATAAGATTTTACTTACCGGTAAATCTATTTCTCGTAGTCCGTAGAGGATGCTGGGGACTCCGTATGGACCATGGGGAATAGACGGGCTCCGCAGGAGATAGGGCACTTTAAGAAAGCTTTGGATTCTGGGTGTGCACTGGCTCCTCCCTCTATGTCCCTCCTCCAGACCTCAGTAAGAGAAACTGTGCCCAGAGGAGATGAACAGTACGAGGAAAGGATTTTTGTAAATCTAAGGGCAAGATTCATACCAGCCACAGCAATCACACCGTATAACTTGTGATAAACTACCCAGTTAACAGTATGAACAATAACATAGCCTCGGTTCAAACCCGATCAACTATAACATAACCCTTATGTAAGCAATAACTATATACAAGTCTTGCAGAAGAAGTCCGCACTTGGGACGAGCGCCCAGCATCTTCTACGGACTACGAGAAATAGATTTACCGGTAAGTAAAATCTTATTTTCTCTAACGTTCTAGAGGATGCTGGGGACTCCGTAAGGACCATGGGGATTATACCAAAGCTCCCAAATGGGCGGGAGAGTGCGGATGACTCTGCAGCAGAGTGAGCAAACAGGAAGTCCTCCTCAGCCTTATAGAACTTTACAAAGGTGTTTGACCCCGACCAAGTAACAGCTCGGCACAGTTGTAGTGCCGAGACCCCCCGGGCAGCCGCCCAAGAGGAGCCCACCTTCCTAGTGGAATGGGCCTTAACCGATTTAGGCAATGGCAATCCTGCAGAAGAATGCGCCTGCTGAATCGTGTTACAGATCCAGCGAGCAATAGTCTGCTTTGAAGCAGGAGCGCCAACCTTGTTGGCCGCATACAGAACAAACAGAGCTTTGGTCTTCCTGATCCTAGCTGTTCTGGTCACATAAATCTTCAAAGCCCGGACCACATCCAGGGACTCGGAATCCTCCAAGTCCCGTGTAGCCACAGGCACGACAATAGGTTGGTTCATATGAAAAGATGAGACCACCTTGGGCAGAAATTGAGGACGAGTCCTCAACTCTGCCCTATCCACGTGAAAAATCAGGTATGAGCTTTTATATGATAAAGCCGCCAATTCCGAAACCCGCCTTGCAGAACCTAAGGCCAACAACATGACCACTTTCGAAGTGAGGTATTTCAACTCCACTGTTTTGAGTGGTTCAAACCAAGGTGACTTGAGGAAACTTAATACCACGGTTAGGTCCCAAGGCGCCACCGGAGGTACAAAGGGAGGCTGAATATGCAGCACGCCCTTCACAAAAGTCTGTACTTCAGGAAGAGAAGCCAATTCTCTTTGAAAGAAAATGGATAGGGCCGAAATTTGAACCTTTATGGACCCTAATTTTAGGCCCAAATTCACTCCCGTTTGAAGGAAGTGAAGCAGACGGCCCAACTGGAACTCCTCCGTAGGAGCAGCTCTGGCCTCACACCAAGAAACATATTTTCGCCATATACGGTGATAATGTTTCGACGTCACGTCTTTCCTAGCCTTGATCAGGGTAGGAATGACCTCCTCCGGAATCCCTTTTTCCGCTAGAATCCGGCGTTCAACCGCCATGCCGTCAAACGCAGCTGCGGTAAGTCTTGGAACAGACAGGGCCCCTGCTGCAGCAGGTCCTGCCTTAGAGGAAGAGGCCACGGATCTTCTGTGAGCAACTCTTGCAGCTCCGGATACCAAGTCCTCCGTTGCCAATCTGGAACAATGAGGATTGTTCTGACCCTGCTTATTCTTATTATTCTCAACACCTTGGGTATGAGAGGAAGAGGAGGAAACACATAAACCGATCTGAACACCCAAGGTGTCACCAGAGCGTCTACCGCTACCGCCTGAGGGTCCCTTGACCTGGCGCCATATCGCTTTAGCTTTTTGTTGAGACGGGACGCCATCATGTCTATTTGAGGCAGTCCCCACCGACCCGTGATCTGTGCGAAGACTTCTTGATGAAGTCCCCACTCTCCCGGATGCAGGTCGTGCCTGCTGAGGAAATCCGCCTCCCAGTTGTCCACCCCTGGGATGAACACTGCTGATAGTGCGCTTACATGGCCTTCCGCCCAGCGTAGAATCCTGGTCGCTTCTGCCATGGCCACTCTGCTTCGCGTTCCGCCTTGGCAGTTTACATGAGCCACTGCCGTGACATTGACTGAATCAGAACCGTTTTTTTCGAAGCAATTCCTCCGCTTGACGCAGGGCGTTGTATATGACCCTCAACTCCAGGACGTTGATGTGGAGACAAGTCTCTAGATTTGACCAGAGACCTTGGAAATTTCTTCCCAGTGTGACTGCTCCCCAGCCTCGGAGGCTTGCGTCCGTGGTCACCAGGACCCAGTCCTGAATGCCGAATATGCGACCCTCTAGTAGGTGAGCACTGTGCAGCCACCACAGGAGAGATACCCTGGTCCTGGGAGACAGGGTGATCCTTTGATGCATTTGTAAATGGGACCCTGACCACTTGTCCAAGAGGTCCCATTGAAAAGTCCTCGCATGGAACCCGCCGAAGGGGATGGCCTCATATGAAGCTACCATCTTCCCCAGAACCCGTGTGCAATGATGCACTGAAACCTTTTTTTTGGCCTTAATAGGTTCCTGACCAGGGCTATGAGCTCCTGAACCTCGTCGATCGGAAGAAAAACCTTTTTCTGGTCTGTGTCCAGAATCAGGCCCAAAAAGGTCAGACGCGTTGTAGGGACTAGCTGGGACTTCGGTATATTGAGAATCCAACCGTGTAACTGCAACGTCTTCATGGACACAGACACGCTGTCCAGCAACTTCTCCCGAGATCTCGCCTTTATGAGGAGATCGTCCAAGTATGGGATAATTGTGACACCCTGCCTGCGCAGGAGCACCATCATTTCTGCCATTACCTTGGTGAAAATTCTCGGGGCCGTGGAAAGCCCAAAGGGCAACGTCTGAAATTGGTAGTGACAGTCCTGCACTGCAAATCTCAGGAACGCCTGGTGAGGGGGGAATATCGGAACATGAAGGTAAGCATCCTTTATGTCCAGGGACACCATCCAATCCCCCCCCCCTCCAGGCTGGCGATGACCGCCCTGAGTGATTCCATTTTGAACTTGAACCTCTTCAAGTACAGTTTCAGGGATTTTAGATTTAAAATGGGTCTGACCGAACCGTCTGGTTTCGGGACCACAAACAGGGTTGAGTAATATCCCTCTCCTTGCTGGAGATGAGGAACTGTGATAATCACCTGTTGAATATACAATTTTTGGATTGCTGCCAACACTAGCTCCCTCTCTGACGGGGAAGCCGGCAGAGCCGATTTGAAAAACCGGCGAGGAGGCAAGTCTTCGAATTCCAGCCTGTATCCCTGAGAAACAATCTCTAATGCCCAGGGATCCACCTGCGAGCGAACCCAGACGTGGCTGAAAAACCGAAGACGAGCCCCCACTAGATCTGCCTCCCCCCGGGGAAGCCCCAGCGTCATGCGGTGGACTTTGCAGATGCAGGGGAGGACTTCTGCTCCTGGGAACTAGCTGTGTGCAGCCTTTTTCCCTTGCCTTTTCCTCTGGCAACAAAGGACGATCCCCGTACCTTCTTGCTCTTATTGGAACGAAAGGACTGCATTTGATAATGAGGTGCCTTTTTTGTATGCTGCGGGGGGACATAAGGTAAGAAATTTGACTTACCAGCCGTAGCAGTAGAGACAAGGTCCGAGAGGCCGTCTCCAAACAACTCCTCCCCCTTGTAAGGCAAGGACTCCATATGCCGCTTTGAATCAGCGTCTCCCGTCCACTGTCGGGTCCACAAGAGCCGCCTAGCAGAAAAAGACATAGCGTTTATTCTGGAGCTTAGTTAACAAATGTCTCTTTGAGCATCTCTCATATACAAGGCAGCCTCCCTGATATGCTCTATGGTCATTAAAATGGCATCCCTATCTAAGGTGTCAAGCTCCGTAGATAAGGAATCTGCCCATGCCACGACAGCACTACAAACCCAGGCCGACGCCATAGCCGGTCTAACAATAGTACCAGAATAAGTGTAAATGTGCTTCATGGTAATTTCCTGTCTGCGATCAGCAGGATCCTTGAGGGAAGCCGTATCCTGCGAAGGCAGTGCCACCTTTTTGGATAAGCGTGTCAGCGCCTTGTCTACTTTAG